>NW_020175410.1:11190261-11219715 GCF_003031525.2 Neophocaena asiaeorientalis asiaeorientalis | reverse complement strand
AATGGATAAAGAAGATGTGGCACATATATACAATGGAATATTACTCAACCATAAAAAGAAGCAAAATTGAGTTATTTGTAGTGAGGTGGATGGACCCTAGAGTCTGTCATACAGAATGAAGTAAGTCAGAAAGAGGAAAACAAATACCATATGCTAACAAATATATATGGAATCTAAAAAAAGAAAAAAAAGTTTCTGAAGAACCTAGGGGCAGGACAGGAATAAAAACATAGACGTAGAGAATGGAGTTGAGGGCCCCGGGGGTGGAATGATAAGCTGAGACGAAGTGAGAGAGTGGCCTTGACATATATACACTACCAAATGTAAAATAGATAGCTAGTGGGAAGCAGCCGCATAGCACAGGGAGATCAGCTCGGTGCTTTGTGACCACCTAGAGGGGTGGGATAGGGAGATTGGGAGGGAGATGCAAGAGGGAGGGGATACGGGGATATATGTATACGTATAGCTGATTCACTTTTTTATATAGCAGCAACTAACACAACAATGTAAAGCAATTATACTCCAATAAAGATGTTTTAAAAAATAAAAACAATAGGGGCTTCCCTGGTGGCGCAGTGGTTGAGAGTCCGCCTGCCGATGCAGGGGACACAGGTTCGTTCCCTGGTCTGGGAAGATCCCACATGCCGCGGAGCGGCTGGGCCCGTGAGCCATGGCCACTGAGCCTGCGCGTCCGGAGCCTGTGCTCCGCAACGGGAGGGGCCACAACAGCGAGAGGCCCGCGTACCGCAAAAAAATAAAAAAAATAAAAAAATAAAAACAATAATAAAAATTATAACCAACAAGGACTTGCTTTATAGCACAGGGAACTCTGCTCAATGTTATGCGGCAGGCTAGATGGGAGGGGAGTCTGCAGGAGAACGGATACGTGTGTATGTATGGCTGAGTCGCTGTGCTGTGCCTCTGAAGCTGTCACACATTGTTAATTGGCTATACTCCAATATAAAATAAAAAGTTAAACAAAAACAAATGAACAAAAAACCCCTCATTTCCAAAACACAAAAGAAAAAAACCCCCTCATTTCCACCCTGTTATATTTTTTGTTAATTGTCAAATTAAAAGATTTTTATTCCTTTGCTATTTATGGTAAGCAGAGGTGAATTAGCTATAGCGAGAGTTATAGAAAATGTGCTTGTGTCAACTCTCATGAAAGAGCATCTTTAAAATTGGGTTACTTTTTATACTTTTCCTCTAACTGCTTGCACTACTTCACTTCACATTTATTGAGTATGTTCTGCATCTCTAAGCAGTTACTGGGAACTCAAAATAAAGGAGACATACCTTCCTGCCTTGGTGAAGATCATAATCTAGTGGGAGAGGAGGCACCTGAACAAACATGTACAATGTTATCTGTCAAGGGCTAAGAACTTTGATTTTTATCCTGTATATGCTGCAAAGCCACTAAAGCTGTCATGGTTGGAGCGCAGGTTGGAAAAGAATTTCCAGACACAAGGCAGAATGTAAGGAAAACAGAGTTTATTAAAGAGAAGGGTCGCTGCAAGAATAGCAGGCCGACTTCCTGGTAGCCAGGGAAAGTCGACAATGAGCATGGATTGCTTGTCTGTTTTTATAGCCAGGGAATGTGCAAGTCATTAGCTGACTGGGCAGAGTATGTATACATTCAGTGTGCTGAGAGGGAGAAAAACGGGGCAAATGTCTTTCCTTATAATGGGATGGGAAAGGGACCGGGCACGCTGCTTGCGAGGGCCCTGGGACACTGCAGTGGTCACATTGTGACAGAGTGGTAGGAGTCCTGTAACTCTTTGTTCTGGCAATATTGGCCCTTTGAGTTTATCTTCTTCTTTGTCTTTGGAGCACACTACAAAAGCCTTTTAAGGAAGGGAGAAACAGTGTTTCACAGAGGTCACTCTGATGGCTGTTGGAAGGTGAGTTGGGTAGAGTCTCCTTCCTAAGTCTCCTTGAGAGAAGATGTGAACAAGGCTGAGGCCGTGGGGAGGGAGCACAAGGAGCAGATTTAAGGAATTTCAGAAATTGAAGGGGCGGAAATAGGTGACTGATAAGACGTGGGGTAGAAGGAGGAATTGAAGGTGACTTGGGTTGTTCAGATGTGTAAATGGGGATACACTAACTGGGATGGGAGAGGAACAGGTTGGGGTGGCATGGACGGGGGAAGATTGATGAGCACCTTTGATGTGCTCCAAGCCCAGGAGAAGATTGCAGGACAAGTTTTTAGTGCTTAGGAATGAGGTCTTGTCTGGACATGGAAACGTGGGGTTCGTTAGCAGAGAGCACAGCAAGTTGTGTAGAGGATCTTCAGGAAGGGTTGAGGTTGTAGCCTGAAGCAAAGTGACATATGTAAAAGTCCTAAGTGGCTAGGAGGCAGGTTGAAAAGTAGGAAGTAGGATGGAGAATTAGACATTGAACTGAGCTTTAGGGATCACCTTAAGCTAGGGAAGGCAGATACTGGCATAGAGGTGATCATTTTCCTTTTCTCCTGAACCTGAATGTGGCCTTGAAGTTCTTTATACCACAGTGCTCCAGGCAGTCCTTCCCTGACCATAGAGAATGCAACCTATTTGCTATCTGTCCCTTTATATGGACTGGGAACAATGTGGACGGTGGAGGTGATAGAGGATTGGAAAGAAATCTCCAGAGTTATCTGTGCTTGGCATAATATGGCCCCTCTCCTGGCCTCTGTACCTCCATGGACAAAAGTGACAAGAGAGCCCTGGAACAACTCACCTCCTCACCTCCAATATCTGTTTCATCTCATTAGGCCCTTTATCCCTATGTTATGTGGTCACGTGGAGAAGCCCAGGCTTCCTAGTCAGCCTTCATCCTGCAGACTCTTCCCATATGGCAGGGTACTTTCTCCCATCTCCCTATCCTCCCCCACCCCCAACTTCCAAAACACTTTTGTTGTGTCCTCTGAAACCTATAGTCAGTCATTAACAAAATCCCCTCTGTTCTGAAACATCGTCTCTAAATACTCTTTTCAACTTTCTGTGTTATCTACTGACCCCCCAACCCCAGGATACTTCCCCATCTGTCCTCGATGGTTCTGCCCCCGCTCACAATCACTCCCTTTTATACTATACTGCCAAAATGCTCGATGATTTTAACATCCTTGTGTGTAACCTTTCCACACTTACATTTTCAGTTCCACAATTGCCTTTCCTCCAGTGACCTTGTCTCTACGCTACTTCGCTGCCTGCTTCTATGGTTATACTTTAAGATTTTGCTATTACCACTAATCACAACAATTCTAAAATCTTACTTTTAAGATCTCATTTTCCAGCTACCATCTTTTATCTTTTAGCTCATTCCTTCTGGTACTCCACTTTTTGAAAAATTCTTTGACCTTGTTTGATATCTGACTGTTTTTAAAAATGGTTGCCTTTCACCCCAAACACTCCACTTTGCACAGTGCTGATTCTGTACAGTGTGCTTTTTCACTGAAATAGCTATATATAAATCCAGTGCAGTAGACTGTAAGTATATATGTTTTTCCTAAGTTCTGAGGGCTACCATATACTTGTATCTAGTAAGAACTACTGAAAAACAATTTTGATAATTTCGTCAAGTTGGTAAGTTTTCTGAAAAATTCATGATTTCTTCCTTTGAGTACCTTTTCAAATGGCAATTTATTCTTTGTTCTGGTGAACAGCTTTGTCATGCAGGCTGACAAAAAGGGGTGCAAGTGATAGAACCGGGCCTGCCACAGGACACAGGAAGAGCGTCACAGTTTTAGGCGAGAGACTCAAAGCCCATTCAAGGAGACATCTGAGAAACAGAAGTAAAGATTAGCAGATACTGAGATTCTGGGGCCAGCCCTTGACATTGTAGGGGACATCATGAACCTAACTGCAGCTTGGGAAGACAGGCCAGCATTTTAACAAGTGGAAGTTGAAAGCACCCATTTCTAGGGTCAGAGAAGGGACAGTGATCGGTGGTGGGAGAGGTCAAGAACCTTCTCCCTAGAGGCAATGCTAGAAAGACCAAGGCACTGCTCACTCGGTTCATGCTTCCATTTCCAGGGACCCCATCCCCTTTGCTAATGGACTATGTGTGTACAGCACAGACAAGCAGGAGGAATTTAGATTTTATTTGGTATGTTTTATTTTAGGAGAATTGACATAAGAGTCTTAAGGAATTACTTTTGGAGACCTATTTCATTTTCTGCCTTTCATTTATTTTTCCTGCAAGCAGTGTTTTATTATTATTATCATTATTTCTTTTAAGCCTGTGCATTTTCTTTTCATTATTTTATATTTCACAGAAGCTCTGGAGCTTGAATTTGCCTGGCTGCCTTGGGGGGAAGATGAGCTCACTTCTGGTGTGGGAGTTAGGGGCAGGGCTCTTTCTTATTTCAAACACAGATAGTGGTTATCATCTATGTTTACTTAATATTTTATGACTTGAAAACATAATGACTGTTTACATGAAATATGATTAAATTGCAGAGATGGAGGGGGGATGCTAAATTAAGTCCTCAGTATTCTTTGTAACCTTATATTTCATTTCAAGTAACCTCTCCTACATTCCAAAATTTAGAAAGTAAGCCGTGTGACTATTCTAAGTGAGAAGAAATTGAAGTTACTTGAATATCTTAAAAGTGGAAAATGAAGCCAATTCTAGCAACATGAGGCACTGCATAGAGGCCCATAGGTCATGAGAAATCACAGGAATTTGTCCAGGCCCACTGGAATAATGGAAAATTCCTGGTGGAGGAAATTGGACAGAATTGAACAGTGAAGAGCACACAGGCGGAAGGGATGAAAGAGGACAGTGGGCTTGTGGGGCAGCAGCCTCTGCTAGACTCCAGGCTGGTGATCATCCATGCGTGCTGACAGCTGAACTCCTCTAGTCCAAGGGCAGCTGTGGAGCTGACCTGGGACCGGAAGTTGTCCCCATCACCCCCACCCCTAGGGGGCTACAGAGAAACTCACTTAGGCCATCTCCTAAAGCTTTAGTAAGCAACCTCTTGCCACCAAAGAGGGAAATAGCAAGAAAAAGCACTTTTTTCTTTGTGTTTTGTTGGTTTTAGGTTGGGGCCACAGACTGCATTAGTGCTTGCTAATTCTACCCCTGTTATTAACTAGAAAAGAAATTCCCTTCAATACTGAAGAAACCATTCAAAGCTTAAAGGAAATAGTGATATTGAGGAAAACTGGGAGTGAGCAACTTGATAGATAAAATCAGTGACAGATAGATGGGTGGATAGATGCATGGACAAAGAAGTAGATAATGAATCTCAGAGTCCACTGGAATACATAGAACCAGTCTTTGACCTCTTCATTTCTCCCTTTCTGGTGTCAGTGATGTGTAATACATGTGATAGCCTCCTGGGTGGTCCTCACACCTCCAAACTTTGGAGTTATCTTTCTCTTTAATAGGTTTTTTAACTTGCTCAAACCCCATCTCATGTAATGGGTTGCTCTAAGTCCCCCTAAAGATTCCTTGGCATGAAGTTCAGGGGCTTGGATCACCCTTCTTTCTTGCTTACTTGAAATTCTCCACCTTTGCTGTGTGTCTTATTTCCTGTGTCTCTTCTCTTCCCTCCACCCTGCAGTATGCAGCTACCTTCCCTTTCCTTTAATGATCTACAAAGAACCGTTAACAACCGTTAAGTTGGCACTGAAGATACAGGTAGCTGGGGGATGGAGAGTCACTTCACAGTACAGCCAAATAAACAGTATAAAAGTAATTATTAAGCAGCCTTATTCTACCTCTCCTTGTTCTAACTCCCAGTCACCTTCATCACTGGACATTTCTTTCTTGTCCTCATTCTTCCTTCCACCCAGTTGTCTCACCATTTTGCTGGGCCATCAGTCCATTTCTCAAGCATCTCTCTCCCTCTCAGGTTTCCAAGGGTAAAACCAGAATTCTCCTTGTGTTCTTATTGTTCCAGGAGAGCACTGAAGGATGTTTTTCTGTAATAATCCCAACTGGTCTTTTGATGATTAACATCCTGACTATGTGGGAATAGGAATGATCTTTATTGCCACCATTCCTAGACACTGTCCTCCAGCAGGGTGGCAGAGGAGAGCCACTGCTTACCTGGGGGTCCTGCAGAGTTCAGAGTTGAGTTCTGCCCAGGAGTCGTGCAGCTCACCTGGATAGCTGGGGACTTTCCCTCTTCTAAGGCTTAACATGTAGGAGCAAAGGAAGGTTGGATCAGATCATTCAGCTCCTGACTCTGGTTTCTAGGTCAGGGTGGAACTATCTCCTGTGCTGAGCAAATTTTTACACATAATTTCAGCAAGGAGTTTTATGGTCGTGTCAGATATTACTAGAGCTTTAGCCAGGAAAGACAATATGCATTACTGGCCTATATCTTAAGAAAAATAATAATAAATAAAATTTTAAACCCTATAATTTTGCAACCTAATAAACTTTTCTAAGAACAAGTTTTTAATGGATAGCAGCAATTTTAATTAAATATCTCATCTTTCAAAAACCTTTGTATACAAGCTCCAGTAATGCCACTTTATTTTGCCTATTTGTTCTTCAAGAAAGGATCATACATGGTAATATTAAAAGGACACTCACCCAAGTACACTCTACTTCAATATTAGGGCCCTCCCAGTTTTGCTCTAGAATGAAATCTTTATGCCAAGGATTTTCACTTTCCCTCTGTTCTGCCTTCTCTTCCAGACCATGTCTCAAAGCCTGTCATTTCACATCCAGCCTGGCTGCAGGTTCTTTTCTAGCAAATAAACAAGAGTCTTAGCACCTCAAGAGGAATTCTACCTTTAGTTCTTTGAAAATAACAAGTTTCTTCTCCAGGCTACACTTGGAAAATATGGTCTTGTATGTCAGGAGCTCCCCACCCCAGAGCCTTTTTACAAGCATGCCCTCCTACTTTCATTGATATTCCCTAAACTATTATGTTTCACCTCTTGCCATGGTGATACTGACAAATCCAACAAAACTCTCAACATTAGTACCAAAATTACATTCAGAATCTTATTTGTATTTTTTAGTTTTACCCATTATATAAAGCCCCTCAAATAGGAAGGTGGTTGGAAATGGTGGTGTTAGGAGAATGGCTTTGTGTTAGTATGGAAGGAGCAAGGTTAACTCCTGACACAGACTCGTTTTGAGACAACAGAGAGAGTCAGAAGTATATCGACCCCTGATTATTGAACCCGGAATGGGTACACATGATCTGACAAAGGATTTTCTTTAATTTATTTTTTCTTACACAAGCAACACATGTATGCTTTCACACTGCAGAATATTCAGATGTTATTGATAAAATTAAAATCTCCCTACCCTTTGTCCATGGAAAAATACTTTTCTTAGTTTCATATGTATTCTTTTCTTTGTCTATTATTTTCTTATATATGTACCTATAGAAACATATGGTATTATTGTGTGAGTTGTGTGTTCATGAAGCAATATTGTCAACTAGTTTTTCTGGTGCCTTGAGGATGACTTTTTTAGCACAGAAAACACTCTTCAGAGGTGATGTTTGTTTTTAAAAATTGATAATTTATTAGTTATAGATTATGAAACCTATATCTTATGCTTGAAGAAGAGATTACAAATCTTATTATTCTATTCATAGCAAATTTCAACAATCCCTTTAAGAGGTCTTTGATTAATATTAAGACCAATTTATAGAGTTAGGTATTTAAACTTCTTTATCCAAACTGTATTCATGAAACTAATATTCTGTTTCCTTTTAAAGTTCTACATTGTCTGATTTAACAAACAAAATTTTCCCGAGTAGTTAAATAGCTCGTATGTGAAATAAATTAAACTTATAAATAGATGATTCTTAAATTCTCTTAATGTTCCATTAATATTTATGAAGCATAGACATTAAATTAAAATCACAAGCCTAAATAAATTATATAATACATTTTAAATTAGAATCACAAGATTGCTGTTCTAATAAGCTATTATTCTATCAGACCAAATCTTGAATATTACAGGTATATGAAATATAAAATTATGCAAAATTCTGAACACTAAATTATTGAAAACACAGATTTGTTTATCTTGACATTTATATATTTACCTTCAAATTTTCTTAGGGTTGAAAGATGCTTACTACTAAAGAAAAATTATGTTATTTCACATGAGTTTGGGGGTTACTTTATTATATAATTTTGGGGTTGTTTTCTTTGCTTGATAGAGTTTTGCAACAAACAGAGGTTATAGACTTGCATAATTGGATCACTGTGGCAATGATGATATGCATTGGTCCTTACTTGTATGAAAAATTGTAAAGCCAATGACTCCAAAACTTCAAGAGTAAGCTGGCCACAGACATAGCTTACATGCCTGGATTTGAGTCCTGTCATTCATTACTGGATTAGTCAGGGTTCTCCAGAGAAACAGAGCCAATAGGCTATACATAGTTACATAGAGAGAGATTTATTTTAAGGAAATGGCCCATGTGATTGTGGAGGCTTGGTAAGTCCAAAAATCTGCAGAGTGGGCCAGCAGGCTGGAGACCCAGGAAAGAGGGGCAGTTTGAGTGCAAAGGCAGTTTGCAGACAGAATTCCTTCTTGCTCAGGGGATGTCAGTCTTTGTTTTATTAAGGCCTCAAACTAATAGGATGAGGCCCACCTACATTATGGAGAGTAATCTTCTTTACTCAAAGTCCACCAAGTTAGTTTCATTTCAAAAACACCTTCACAGAAATAATGCCATTTGCAGTGACATGGATGGACCTAGAGATTGTCATACTGAGTGAAGTTAAGTCAGACAGAGAAAGACAAATATCATATGATATCGCTTATATGTGGAATCTAAAAAATTAGTACAAATGAACCTATTTACAAAACAGAAATGGAGTCACAGATGTAGAAAACAAACTTACGGTTACCAAGGGGGAAACGTGGAGAGGGATAAATTGAGAAATTGGGATTGACATATACACACTACTATATATAAAATAGATAACTAATAAGAACCTACTGTATAGCACAGGGAACTCTACTCAATACTCCATAATGACCTATATGGGAACAGAATCTAAAAAAGAGTGGATATATGTATATGTTTAACTGATTCACTTTGCTGTACAGCAGAAACTAACGCGTTGTAAATCAACTATACTCCAATAAAAATTAACTAAAGAAAAGAAAAAAAACTACAAAAGCACCTTCACAGAAACATCCAGAATAATGTTTGACCAAATATTTGGGCACTGTGGGCCAGCCAAATTGACACAAAATTAACCTTTTAATTACTCATCATTTAAATCAGATTAGACTGTGAAATCCTACACAGGGGGCAACATCACTTGATTAAAGATTGCATTCCTAAGGCTAAAATAAGTAAATGCAGTTCCATTTAACTCTAAAGATCTTTGAGCTTACATGAATCCTACCTGAATTCTTTTCATATGCTGTCTATCAATATTGCTTATCATTAGGCCCCATAAAACTCTTATAAGTATTTAAATTATATCTCTGAACTTGAGGTCACCTACATATATTTTCCATGTTACTAGTTCTCACAGGAGTACTTTATTCTTTGATACATAATATTCCTCTGCACGAATGTGCTTTAGTTTATTTAACTGACTCTAATCGATAGATATTCAGATTTTTTGCTATCACAAATAATTATGCAATGAATAGTCTTGCATGTGATTTCTTGTGCATAAGTATAAGTGTTTCTATAGGTAAATGCCTAGAAATAGATTTGCTGAGTCTTAGAGTATGCATCTATTCAGTTTTAATCAATTACTACACTGCCTAATTGTCCTCCAGAGTGGCTATACTAAGTTAACACAATAGCAATATGAAAATAGCTTTCCCTCTAATCCTTACCAATCAATTGATGTTATTGGACATTTTATTTTTTGCCTGACTGTTGCATAAAAAAAAGTATTTCATTTTCCTTTTTATTTGTATGCTTCTGAATCTTTGTGAGACCAAGTATCTTTTTGGATACTCATTTATCTTTGTAATTCTTCTGCAATTTGACTTTCTTAGGTATTCATGGGTCTGTTTCCAGAATTTTTATTCTTAAAAAAATTGATCTCTTTTTCTTATTGTGCCAATAATGCTATTTAAATCACTATAGGGGCTTCCCTGGTGGCGCAGTGGTTAAGAATCCGCCTGCCAATGCAGGGGACACGGGTTTGAGCCCTGTTCCGGGAAGATCCCATGTGCTGCGGAGCAACTAAGCCCGTGCACCACAACTACTGAGCCTGCGCTCTAGAGCCCACAAGCCACAACTACTGAGCCCGTGTGCCACAACTACTGAAGCCTGCGCACCTAGAGCCTGTGCTCTGCAACAGGAGAAGCCACCGTAATGAGAAGCCCACACACCGCAACAAAGAGTAACCCCTGCTCGCCACAACTAGAGAAAGCCTGCGTGCAGCAACAAAGACCCAATGCAGCCTAAAATAAATTAATTAATTTTTAAAAAATTTAATAAATCACTATATATTTATAATACAATTGCATATTAGATTGAATGAATTCTATTGCCCCAGCCCAGTTACCTTTTTAAAGCAAAAATAAAGATATAAATTTTATAGTTAGCATGTAAAAGTTTATGAAAAATCCTATTGACCTTAGATATGGGATATACTGAATTTATAGATTCATTTTTGGAGAATTGACATCTTTAAAAAGGCAAATCTTACCCTCCGTGAACTTGGTATTTATCCCCTAATTTAGGTATGCTGAGTAAAAGGAACAGTTGTAAGTAGGCCTTTAGTGATGTGGTGGTGAGGTGTGGGAAGAAAGGAGGTGTTCTATAGTCCTGTGATTAGGTCTCAGTCTTTTGGTGAGCCTCTGCCTCTGCACTGTGAACCTCACCAGTGCTTCTCAGGCTTCCCCCCACTCCCTGCTCTTAGCTGGGAGAGGATGGCTACAGGAGTCTGGAGTTGAGTGTTTCCCTTCCCCAGGTTACTCTCTGGTAAAATAGTTTATTCCAAGGGCAGCCTTTGTTAAGAAGAATAGAATGCAATGACACATTTCAAAAAGGTTACATTTCCCCTCTCGCTGCTAGAAGCACAAAGGGATTTTTCTCTGATATTCACTGTGAGGACCTATTGGAGCTCCTAGTGATAAAATTCACAAGTGTGGGACAGTCCCCCATGACTGGGTCCCCTTGGAGTTTTTAACTTTCATACTTGTCCATACTAATCCTCTAGCAAGTCTTTAATTATTACAGTTCAAATTTTCCTACCATTTCACTGGTTCCCAGAGAGGCTGGAAGGCACACTAAAAGGCAAAAATACAGTTTAAAGAGACTGAACAAGCATCAGAACCAGAGTCAGATATGGCAGGAGTATTGGAATTATCAGACCAGAAATTTAAAACAACTATGACTAATATATTAAAGAATCTAATGGAACAACTAGACAACATGCAAGAACAGACAGATAATGTAAGCAGAGGGATGGCAATCCTAAGAAAGAATCAAAAAGAATTGCTAGTGATCAAAATCACCATAACAGAAATGAAGAATGGCTTTGATGGGCTCATTAGTAGACTAGACACAGCTCAGGGAAGAATCTCTGAACTTGATATCTTAATGGAAACTTCTAAAACTGAGAAGCAAAGCAAAAAAAAAAAGAATAAAAAGACTGAAGAAAACAACAGAATAACCAGAAACTGTGAGACATCTACAAGAGATCTAACATGCATAATGGGAATACCAGAAGGAGAAGAAAGAGAGAAAGGAACAAAAGCAATATTTGAAGTAATAATGACTGAAGATTTACCCCAAATTAATGTCAGACACCAAACCACAGTTGCAGGAAGTGCAGAGAATACCAAGCCCTCTTCCCCTGCTTCAAGGAAGGACATGGTCTAAGGAGTAATTTATGCTCCAGAGTTCCCCTTGGAATCAGGCTGGGACTTCACATGAAATCACATCCTTTTTTGGCTTCTTCCCTTTCCCTGTCCTTCTGCCATTCGCTTAATGTCTCTAGGAAGCCTTTCTTTAATAAATCTCTTGTAGCTGAAAAAATAAAAATTAAAGTTTAAATGAATGTTGAAATCTACCTAAAGTTTTACTTATGTCATTTGATATAATCATATTGCTTTAACTTTTAATGTGTTAACATAATAAATTACATATAGAGTTTTTTAAAAAACAGTGAACTCTACTTCATCATTTTTTAAAAATGCCAGATTTGATTTGCTAATATATATTTAGGACTCTACCTCTATGTTCTTAAGTGAAATTGACCTCTAATTTTATTCTTGGGCAGGATTTGCCCTGTTTACATTTAGAGATTGTAATAGTCTTATAAAATAACTGTCTTCTTCTTTTGTTGTGTAGTATATGGTCATATTTTGTAATGATCCATGGATTTTTGATAAATATTTATGTCTTTATTAGGTGCAGAATTTGCTCTGTTTCATATAAGTTGAAACTTCTTAATGGTATTATTTAAGCATATATTTACATTTGTATTGCTCTGAACATTGTCTCTTCTCCATTTTTCCCAAAAGGACTTTTCTAATAGTATCTTCCAAAACTTCTATTAGGTAAAATTTGGATCTTCTGGATGGATTGTTTGAGATTCTGTCTTCCTCTTCTTACTTTACATCTTTTTATTGTGTGTGTGTGTCCTATATTCTGGAAAAAAAATATTTGGGTTTTTCCTCCAGCTCACTAATTTGCTCTTTTTGTGTGTCCCATCTGCTATTCTACTCATCTATTGAATGATTCATTTCAAAGATGAAGCCTTTAATTTACACGATTGCTGGCTGATTCTTTTTAAAGAATTGCTGGTGAAAATACTCTTGGAATATACTGTATCAATTAAGCTTAGAATAAAATTACAAGTCCTTAAAATGGCCTAGATTGTCCTAGATGATCAGGTTCCTGTGGATTCTCTGAACTCCCCCCGCCTTGCCCATTCTGCTCCAAACACTTTGGTTTCCCTGCTATTGTCAAGATTTCAAACCCTCCACACACATATACCTGTTCCCCTCCCCTGCTAGCACTATTTACACCCCGCCAGATGTTATAAGACTTGCTCCCACCACTATTCAGATCTCCACTCAAAGGTTACCTCCCCATCAGAGAGATAATCCCTGACTACCTTATCCAAAGCAGCACCTAATACCTTCAAAGACATATTCTCTCTCCCCCCCTACTCCTTTCTTACTCTGCTTTTTTTTTAAATTAATTAATTTATTTATTTAGTTTTGGCTGCATTGGGTCTTTGTTGATGCGTGCAGCCTTCCTCTATTTGCAATGAGTGGGGCTACTCTTTGTGCAGTGCACAGGCTTCTCATTGCGGTGGCTTCTCTTGTTGCAGAGCACGGGCTCTAGGTGCGCGGGCTTCAGTAGTTGTGGCACGTGGGCTCAGTAGTTGTGGTACGCGGGCTCTAGAGCACAGGCTCAGTAGTTGTGGTGCACGGGCTTAGTTGCTCTGCGGCATGCGGGATCTTCCCGGAACAGGGCTTGAACCCATGTCCCCTGCATTGGCAGGCAGATTCTTAACAAATGCACCACCAGGGAAGGTCCACCCTGCTTTATTTTTGTCCAAAACACGTTTTGTGCTCTGATATTTTCTTTTGTTTATATTTTTTGTTGTCTGTCTCGACCAGTAAAAATTGAAATGTCCATGATGGTAGCAACCTTGCCTCTTGTGTTTACTGTGGTATCTCCAGAAGTTAAAGTACCTGGTACATAACAGGGAAGCTCGGGAAATATGTGTTAAATAAAGTAGTGATGGTGTCTAAAGTCCAGTGCTGCCAGCTCTATTAACTATTTCTTCACGTGTGCATTCTTTCATGCATGGTACCTCTTTCTCATGATGCTGGCTAATTTCAACTGTTAAGTGGTCGTGTGTGTATCTTTGTATTTGTGTTGACCTGTTTGGCCATCCTGGGAAAGCTCCATCAATTTACTCCAGCCTACATATGGGGGAGATTCATGAAATGATGCTGGGAGTGGACTGGCAGACTGCTTGCAGTCACTTGTGGGAGAGGCAGAATAGACTATTGATTGGGGTGTACCTATAGCTACAGGAGGGATGGACACTCTTCATTCCTCCTGTTTGTGACCATTATTCGAAGATCCTAGTCCTTCCTTTCCAGTGGAGGCCTCTACATGTGTTGTTGCTGCCTGAAGGTGGGCACCACTCTTGCTTGTTTCTTAAGAACCATGGAGTGGTTGACATACTTGACTGCTCCCGCTGTAGTAACCCTGTCATCTTTCTGTCCATTGCCCCAGGGCTCCCTCCTACTTCAAAGGTCTTTCAACCAAGTTCATGAAGCAGCACACTTTCCTTAAAAATAATTTTTTAATTTTGAAATAATTTATGACTCACAAGAAGTTGCCAAATAGTACAGAGGATTCCCATGTACCCTTCACTCGGTACAATGTGTATGTAATACGTTGTCAATGCCAAGAAACTCATTTTGGCACAATACCATTAGCTCAGGGGCAGGCCTCATTCAGATTTCATCAGTTTTGACATGCACTCCTTTTTTTAAAAAAACAGCTTTACTGAAATTATGATTCTTATACCATATGCCATACAATTCATATACCACAAATTCACCCATTTAAAGTGTACAATTCACTGATTTGTCGTAAATTCAGAGTTGTAAAACCATCAATATAATCTAATTTTAGAACATTTTCATTACATCCAAAAAGAAAACCCATACCCATTAGCAGTCACTCTTGATTCTCTATCCTCCAGTCCTAGGCAATCACTAATTTACCTTCTGTCTCTGTATATTTGCCTAATGTTTTCATCCATTTTGTAGCATGTATCAGTACTTTATTCTTTTTTATTGCCAAAAACCATTTCATTATATTGATGTACCACATTTTGTGTATCCATTCATCAGTTGTTGGACATTTGGGTTGTTTCCACTTTCTGGGTTTTATGAATGATGCTGTTGTATACTGTGGGTTTTTTGGGGAGGTAGTTCTATAAAATTTTATGACATAGATTCAGATAACTATCATCACAACCAGGATACAGCAATGTTCCATCATTGCAGATAAAGTCCTTCATTTTATCTCTTAATTGTCACACACTTTCCCCAACCCTAACCCCTGGCTACCACTGACCTGTTCTCCATCACTGTAGTTTGTCACTTTGAGAATGTTGTGCAAATGGAATCATACAGTATTCAACTCCTTGAGACTGACTTTTTTTTTTCACTCAGATAATACTCTTGAGATCCATCCAAGTTGTTGCATGTGTCTGTAGTTTGTTTCTATTTATTGCTGAGAATTATTTCATAGTATGGGTATATCACTGTTTGTTTATTGATTCATCTATTGAAGGACGTTTGGATTGTTTCCTGTTTTGGGCTATTACAAATAAAGCTTCTATGAACATTACTTTATAGGTTTTTGTGTAAACATTAGTTTTCATTTCTCTAAGATAAACGTCCAGGAGTACAATTTCTGGCTCATGTGATAGTTGCATGTTTAGGTTTTAAGGAAAATTCCAAACTGCTTCCCAGAGTAGCTATATCATTTTACATTCCCACTAGCAATTAATGAGGATTCAGTTTCTCCACATCCTCTCCAGTGTTTGCTACTGTCAGTAATTTTTATTTTAGCTGTTTTAATGGGCATGTTTTGGTATCTCATCATGGTTTTAATTTGCGTTTCTGTAATGACTGATTGTATTAGTTTTCTATTGCTGCCCTAA
This sequence comes from Neophocaena asiaeorientalis asiaeorientalis, assembly GCF_003031525.2. Classification (NCBI taxonomy): domain Eukaryota; kingdom Metazoa; phylum Chordata; class Mammalia; order Artiodactyla; family Phocoenidae; genus Neophocaena; species Neophocaena asiaeorientalis. Next base: position 11,204,116 of record NW_020175410.1, on the reverse strand, counting down.
CAACTTACCACCACTTTAGCAGTTTAAAACAGCACAAGTTTATTGTTTTATAGTTCTGTAGTTCATAAGTCTGACACAGGTCCCATGAGGCTAAAATTGTGGTGTAGGCAGGGCTTCGTTCCTTTTTGGAAGATTTATTTCCTTGACTTTTCTAGCTTCTAGAGGCCACCAGAGGCTCCTGGCCCTCCTTGCATCTTCAAAGCCAGCAATATCACATATCTTTGACCCTTCTGTTGCTGTGTATCTCTGACCATAGCCAGAAAAGATTTTCACCTTTTAAGGACTCATATGATAAAACTGGGCCTACCTGGATAACCCAGGATAATCTCCCTATCTCAAGGTCCTTAACTTTTTTTTTTTTTAGATTTTTTTTTTTTTTTTTGACATGGACAATTTTTAAAGTCTTTATTGAGTTTGTTACAATGTTGCTTCTGTTTCATGCTTTAGTTTTTTTGGCCCCGAGGCATGTGGGATCTTACCTCCCCGACCAGGGATTGCACCTGAACCCCGTTCACTGGAAGGCAAAGTCTTAACCACTGGACTGCCAGGGCAGTCCCAAGGCCCTTAACTTTAATCACATCTGCAAAGTCCCTTCCACCAAGTAAGATCATATATTCACAGGTTCCAGAAATTAGAAGGTGGACACCATTTGGAGGCCATTATTCTGCCTACCACATTAATGGTATTGAAAATTTTTGAGTGTACATATTTTCTATTCCCTTTGGTAAAGTGTATGTTCAAATCTTTTGCCCATTTCTAATTGGATTGTTTGCTTTACTGTTGAGGTAAAATACTCTTTACATGTTCTGGATATGAATGTTTCATTGAATACATGATTTGCAAATATTTTCTCCCAGTTTTTGTTTTGTGTTTTTATATTCTTAATAGGGTATTTTGCAGAGCAAGCATTTCAAATTTTGATGAGCTCCAATTCAGTGATTATTTCTTTTATGAATCATGCCTTTGGAGTCATATCTAAGAACTCTTTACCCAACTCTAGGTCACAAAGATTTTCTTCATGTTTTCTTCTAAAAGTTTTATAGTATTATATTTTACATTTAAATCTGTGATATATTTGTCCAGAAGCAACTAATATTTTCATCTTTCTGCATAATCAGGACTTTCTGAGCAAAAATTACTAGCAACATAGGCTAAAGTTTAAGCATTTTATTCCCATAAATTTCCCTGTATCACTGCTTGAGCTACATACCACAGATTTTTTAATTGATATTTTTATTGAGATAATTATAGACTCACATGCAGTGGTAAGAGATAATACAGAGAGATCCCTCATACACCTTGCCCAGTTTCCCTCGATGGTAATATTTTGAAAAATTATAGTATAATATCACAACTAGGTTATTGACATTGATGAAACCCATTGATTTTATTCAGGTTTCCCCAATTTTACTTGTACTCATTTGTATGTGTGTGTGTATTAAGTACTATACAATTTTATCACCTTTGTAGGTTCATGTATCCTCCACCACTGAGCACTTCCATTACCACCACCACAAGGGTCCCTTATGTTGCCCTTTTACAGCCATACCTCTCTCCTTCTCATCCTTCCTTTCCCCACCTCCTCACAACCACTATTCTGTCTTCATTTTCTAAAATTTTGCAATTTCAAAAATGTCACATAAGTGGAATCACACAGTATGCAATTTTGGGGGATTGGCTTTTTAGCACAATTCCCTGGAGATTCATCCAAATTGTTGTATATATCAATAGTTCATTTTAAATTAATTGCTGAGTAGTTTTCCATGGTCAGTGTAACTGTAACAGTGTAAAAGTTTGTTAAACCATTCACCTGTTGCAAGAACATCTGGACTGATTCCAGTTTTTGATTATAACAAAGAAGCTTCCATGAACACTCATCTATAGGTCTTTGTGTGAGCATAAGTTTTCATTTCTCTAAGATAAATGCCCAGGAATGCAATTGCTGGGTCACGTGATAGTTGCATGTTTAGTTTTTTGAGAAACTGCCAAACTGCTTCTTGAAGTAGCTGTACTATTTTACATCCCTACCAGAAATGTATGAAAAAATCCAGTTTCTCCAGATCCTCGCCAGGATATGGTGTTGTCATTATTATTTTTTTTTTATTTTAGCCATTCTGGTAAATATGTAGTGATAGATATCTCATTGTGGTTTTCTACAGTTCTGATGTGCTGTATTTTCATTTTAATTCAGTTGATTTAAAAAGTTTTTCCTTGGGACTACTTATTTGACACATGGATTATTTAGAAGTAGATTGTTTGATTTCTAAGTGTTTAGTGATTTTTTTTCCTTTCTTTCTGTTATTGAATTCTAGTTTGACTCCATTATGATCAGAGAACATACTTTATGTGATCTTAATTCTTTTAATTTCTTAAGGTTCATTTTATGATCTAAGAAATAGTCTTTTGTGGATGTCCCAAGCACACTTAAAAAGAATGTGTGTTCTGCTGCTGTTGGGTAGAATGTTCTTATAAATATCAATTAGATTTCTTTGGCTGGGTATTGTTTAATTCTCTTAAATCCTTCCTAACATTTTTTTCTACTATTTCTACTAACTTTTAACAAAGGGATATTGAAGTCCCCAACTGTGATTATGGATTTCTCTATTTCTTCTTTCATTTCTGTAAGTTTTTGCTTCATGTGCTTTGCAGCTCCCTTTTTCATGTGTTTTAGGCTATTTATACTTAAGGTAATTATTGATATTTCAGAATTCATGTCTGCCATTTATTATGTGCTTTGTTTATTCTCTTTATTTTTCATTCTTCTGATTTTTCCTTTCTTGTCTTTCTCGGTGTTGCTTGAGCATTTTTTTTTTTTTGTATTCCATTTTGATTTATCTACAGTATTATCTCTTGAGTCTGTCTCTTCATTCAGTTTTTTTAAGTGGTTGTTCTAGGTGTTACAATAAGTATATACAGCTTATTGTAGTCTATTATCATCAGTATTTTACCACTTCAAGTGTAATGTGGATGCATCACCATTATTTAGGTCACTTTATTCTCCCTCTTTATAATATAGTTGTCTTAAAATATTACTTCTACATACACTGAGAACCATATCAGACACTGTTATAACTGTTAAACATGATTTTTTTTAATTGCAAGGAAAAATAATCTATTGGACTTGCCCATATATTTTATCCTTTAAGTTGTTCTTTCTTCATTTTTGATGTTCTTTGTTTCCTTCTGTTATCATTTTCTTTCAGTATGAAGAATTTGCTTTAGCTATTCTTTCATTCTGCTGGGGATAATTTCTCTTAATTTTTTCTTTATCCTCTAAAATTCTTCTTACTCCTGAAGCATATTTTTACTGGATATATAATTCTGGGTTGACAGTTCTTTTCTTTCAGCACTTGAAAAATTTTGTATCACTTCTTCTGACCTTCATGATTTTTAATGAGTAACCAGCTGTTATTTGAATCATTGTTCCTCTGTAGGTAATGTGTTGATTTTTACCTAACTGCTTTCAAAAGTTTTTCTCGTGTCTGTGACTGTGATGTATTTAGGTATAGATTTTGGAGAGTTTATTCTGTTTGTGATTTGCTCAGCTTCCTGAATCTGTAGGTTTATATCTTTCATCAAAGTTGTGAAGTTTTTAGCCATTATTTCTTTGAATTGTTTTCAATACTGCATTTTTTTTTCTTTCTTTCTGGGACTTTGATAACATGAATCTAAGATCTCTTGTTATTATCCTATAGGTCCCTAGGGCTCAGTTTATTCAAAAAACATTTTCCCTATGTATTTTTGATTAAATAATTTCTGTTAAACTACCTTAAAGTTCACTGATTCTTATCTTGTATCTCCATTCTGTTATTGAGACTGTCCAGCGAGATTTTTATTTAGATTGTTGTATTTTTCAGTTCAAGAATTTCCATTTAATTTTTCTTTACATCTTCTATTTCTTTGCAATATTTTCTGTTTTTTAAAATTTGTTTCAAAATTGTTCACAATTGCTTGTTAAAGCATTTTAGACAGCTTTTTGCAAATCCTGCTCAGACAATTCCAACATCTGTGTTATGTAGATGTTGTCATCTATTGATTGTCTTTTCTCATTTGGTTTAGACTTTCCTGGTTCTTGGTATGACAATTGTGTACTGTACCCTGGACATTTTGAGTATTGTGTTATGAGACTTTGGTTCCTATTAAGTCATCTTCTTTAGCAACCTATTGAGGTTCAGAATGCATATCCTGTTACTCTTTTGGTGTACTATAGTTCAAATATCAGTTTAGTTTATCAAGACTCTGCCATGCTATTCTGATCTGCTCTGCTTCAGTTACCCAGATGACTGTACTGCATCCCACAATCTCTCAGCACTGTCTGGGTATATGGAAGGGTACCACCTCTTTGTTTCATGGCAAGTTTGGAAGACAGGGTTTCACCCTCTGACTCATGTGGCGAGGGTCATCTCCTTGTTACTACAGTGGGCAGAGTGGAAAACAGAGCTCTGCCCCCTTGGTCTGCCACTGCAGTGCCCAGTGGTAGGTAGGGGAGAGGAGTGGTGCTTTTCCTAATGTTCACCCCCACCCAGAACAGGCAGGTATGGTTAAGGAGTTTGTGTCTTGTTGGATCACCTTTTCCTGGTCCTCTGGCTAGAGAAAGCAGACTTTTCTTGGGGCTGTTTTCTGTCTGTGACTGTTGATGTTTCTAGGTTCTCTAGCATTCAGGCTGAGGTATTTATGAGGCAAGAAAAAACTCAGAGAATTTACTGCCAGGTTGTTCCTCAAGTTCCAAGGTCCCTAGCCATTCCACTTTATTTTATCCTCCCTTTAGAGTCTTCTATAAGTGTCTTACATTTTTTTCCCAAGATTTTTGTGGTTGTTGTTACTGTGATTAGTGGGAGAAATAAAATGGACTGTGTTTACACCATTTTGTCTGGAACCAGCAGTCTCCAGAGCAGCACCCTTTGGTTTTTTTCCTCATATTTAATTCCATTTTAAAAATTTTTCTAGGATTCCCCTGAAGTTACCCATTTATGTTTCCCTCTGTGGTAATGGATTTTAAAATCACACATCTTTTCTGTTATTTTTAGTTAATCACTATGGAAGGGAGAGCTTCCACATGGGATCAGTTTGTCCTCCAGAACAAGAGTATAAAGAACATTTGTTTCTGTGAATTTATTTTATGTAAAGGGCTTATAAAATTTAAATTATTTAAAACTCTCTTAATAAATCCTGCTTATTGAGAATAACAAAATTACATGCAAAGAAATACTAATTTCAGCAAAAATATATGCATCAATTAATAAAGCATTTAAATGATTAAAACTGGGATTTTTTTCTAGCTTTATATATATAAAGAAATACCACAGAGACAAAATGAGCTATTGGATTGAGCTGCTTTTGAGAAATCAGACAGCTATTGATTGGGCAATTGTTGCTATGGTTGACTCCATGGCAACAGTTGAGATGAAAGGTGAATACAAAGGGGGAAGAGAAAGAACTTAGGTGAGAATCCCAAGTAAAACCCAGAGAAAAGAGAAAGAAGAAGGGTCTCAGGGGGACTTCTAAAAAGATTTGTCAGAGGTTTAAGAGGAAGACTGGAGGATCAGTGAGCTCTATATAACTACTGAGATGGAAAAAAAAAATAGTACCATTTTGAAAAGAACCATGGATTGATATTTGTCTTCAACTTAATCATCCATTATAATAATTACTATTACTTACAATTTTACCACAGAAATTAACATGGACTATTTGAGAAACAAAGGTAAACTATGACCGTTGTGGGCATGTAAGGATATTAATTAAAGTGGAAAGATGCCCTATTGCATTAAAGAGTTTATACAAATTATTTTATCTGATTAGTGTGAGTTTAAGACAGATTGATAAAAAGTTTGTAGCTTAGTTAAAAAAAAAAAAACATTGACAGGTTTCACCATACTTGTAAGAATGTTTTATTTATTTACTTCTCCATAGCAGTTCAGTCCTTCACTATATAGTTGAAAGTATTAATTTAGAGGTTGTCTATTAAGTCTTTTTTAGTAAATTAAAAGCTAACACGTAGCCTATACCAGAAAATGAAGTTTAATTACTTTTAAAATTCTGAATTATATTATTGGAACATAAATGCATTTATATAACTTTTAAGTAATTACAATAATATTAGTAATGAATAGTAAAACATTACCAAAGATTCTGTTGGATCTAAGTTAATAAATGAATTAAAATTATAATTAGTAGCTTGTGAGCAAATGGTGCTTGAAAACAACAAATGCAAATAGTGCTTGAAAACAATGCCTTAAATATCTCCCATATTTTGTAATTATTAATTAGCAAACTACTCTTTTACAGATTGGATCAAGGAAAGCTTCAATGCAGCTAATGAAATTATCATAAATTTGAAATTAGTCTGGCCTGAATTAATATTCTATTCTAAAGCTAGAAACTTGATTTACATTTTAAATTTTAAATGCTTTTCATTTTCTTTCTTCAAAACCTTTCCTCAAGTCTAACTGTTTTGTTAATAGTCAACCTTTCTCTCCATGAGACACATCAGTAGTAAATCGAATGAAATCAGGATTCTTTTCAACTCTTTGAGAACTCATTTAAATGACTGGTACAGGAGTTCTGTGCACCAGCTTTGAAGACATTTTATGCTACCAATCTTGACTTAAAATGATCTCAATTTACACAAACTAGGGAAAGGTAAGAAGTTGTATATTTATTGTCAATGATAAGTTATTTTTTCCAATATTAAGTTCTAACTTAAATTCTATAAAGAACATCTAACAAAATCTTTAGTTCACTTGAAGGCTGGATGTGTGTTACCTTTAAAATATTGCTATATTCTATGTTTTCTGTTACAGTAAAAAAATTAAACAGTCCCTGAGAAGAATAAGAAAAATAGTAATATGTATGTGTCAATTATATATCTAATAAAGCTGGGGGAAAATGCTAATGGTAAAATATGTGAAACTATAGTACTTCATTCTTTTCTGTTCCATTTCAAATATTATTTCATACCTAGTATTCCTACATACAAAATCATTATTATTATAGATATATTTTATTCTGGCCATACCCAGGTCACAGCCAGGCACAACTGGGGTGGACTCCTGGAGTTCCTAGCCTAAGTGCTTGATCCTGTGCTAGATACTGAGATGTCAACAATCAATATGATGCTATCAGTCCAGTGATGGAAAACAGATATGTGAAAACATAATTTTTATGGAATCCAAAAAGCAACAATGAAGTATGTTCAAAATACTATGGTAGGGCTTCCCTGGTGGCACAGTGGTTGAGAGTCCGCCTGCCGATGCAGGGGACGCGGGTTCGTGCCCCGGTCCGGGAAGATCCCACATGCCGCGGAGCGGCTGGTCCCGTGAGCCATGGCCGCTGAGCCTGCGCGTCCGGAGCCTGTGCTCCGCAATGGGAGAGGCCACAATGGTGAGAGGCCCACGGACTGCAAAAAAAAAAAAAAAAAAAAAAAAAAAATACTATGGTAGTGCAAAGGAAGAATTTATAAGCCTGAAGGAGTCACAGAAGACCTTCCAGATCCCAGGCCTTGTCTGCTTTCAAAGAAGTATCAACTGAGGGCAATTCTTCATGATTAGAATAATGCAGTTTAATTATAACAATGAGCTGCCGTTTATTGAACTCTTATGTACTAGACCCTATCCTATGCCAAGTAATTAATGTGCCCTGCTTTTGATATAATTCACACAATCTCATGTCATAGGTATTTTTATCATCCCCATTTTGTTGATAAGGAATCTGAAGTTTGGAGAGGTGAAATAGCCAGTCAAAGCCACAGAGTTCTTCTAAGATGTGGGGATGGCATAGTGGGGACCTGGGTCCAACAGGTAATGGCATATAGCAGGGGCCTCATTTGATATGTCAGAGTGTGAATGGTGACTGATCTCTGTATGGGGATTTGTTACATTATGACCAGGTTCAGGGGCGTGGATTACTAAAGGGTGTCTTTAGGAAACTAAGGAAGATAAAAGAAATAAAAGTCAGTCCTGAGGATAGCATCCTAGAGCAATGGCTTTTGTGCAACAGTATAGCTTACTACTACCCCATGTGTGTCTGGATTCAAACCCTGCCTCCATCAATACGGCTTGTGTGACCTTAAGAAAGTTATTTAACCTCTTAACCCTTACTCCTCTTCATTAAAAATACATGAATCATTCTGTGTTAAAACTCAATAGTAACCGCTTAATAAACATTAAAATTCTTATTATTGACCTCAGAGAGTGGGGTAGGATGAATTGGGGGATGGAGGTCACAAACCCTCAGAAATATTGTGTAAAATTATGTGTGGGTACATAGAATTATAGAGAGGATGGGAACCTATATCTACACACAAGTGTGCAAAAACATCATATTATGCAATAAACTTTAAATCAAGTTAAACTTGACCTCAAGCCCCCATTCTGCCTTGGATGGCAGGAAATCCGAGCTCAGTCATTACTGATACTCTTCCAGCCCCATCCTTGGACAATACAAAGCTTCCTGAACTTTCCGGGAGGCCTCCCATGAATGGATTGGCAGGTTGTGCTCTGTACAACCTCAGGGGGACAATTCGCATCTCAAGAGGCTTGACCACATTCCTGAAACAGGAGGGAGGAAAAAATAGAGCATGAAACAACCCACCAATTAACATTTCAATAAATTATCCAGCCACATGCATTTTTTTTTTTTTGAGGGAAGAAGAAAGTCCATACCTTTCATTAGATTCTCAAAGCAAAGAGGGAGTCTGATTTGATCCAGTAAAAGAGATGGGTGTCAAACCTCTGTGCTCCACAAAGCAGGAAAACATCACATTTGCATTGATTATAGACCCTTTTCATAGTGCTGACACATCTATGAGCTTTGAGTGGCCTCATTATTTTTTTATTAAATTGGGTCAGGGTGGGGGCCCCCCATTCAACCTAAATGCAGATGGGGTCATTGTGACTGAACCGCAATATACACAATAGGTAATAAATTCTGGGAAATGAAATCTGTCATCAGACCCCTCTTTCACACAACAGAAAACAAGATGGGGTATAACATTGGGACTTGAGGCAAAAAAGTCTCCAAGATAAAGAGCCAGAACTGCATTCATTGAGTTATAAAGCATTTGGGGCGGGGGGGGCTCTTCTTTGGACAGAACAGGAAAGGGCCAGTATTGATTCAGTAAAAAGTATGTAAAACTACTGAACAGAAGACCATGTATGTAATGGAGGGAGTTTGTGGAATACACGATGATTTTGCAAATAAATGTGGACACCTGAATAGCCGCTTCATTATCAGCCTCATCTTCAAATACAGGGGGAGAGAAAGTGCTTTCTGAGGAGTAGTAGAAAAAACACTCAGGTTAATGAAAGTCATATCTGTCATTTTAAGTGCTCATTACAATGGTTATTTTTACCAGCATTTAATTTTTATAAAATTCAATTCATCAGACCTAGATCCATGATCAATCACCTAAGTATGACTAGACAAAAATGGGTACTAATAAACAGTAAGAGAATGTCTAAGTCCCATTTTTAGCATTGTTCTTGCACTAAGTAGTGTCCACTTCTTACATCCCATTGCCTTTGGAAGAATCTGCAAGTCCCTATTTCATGATAGTTCAGTTTAATCTTTTGTCACATTGATTTCAGAGTTCTTTAATAATTAAAAAAATCAATGCTTTCAGAGTTCTGACATGTTATACAATCGTACTTTACATTTTTTTATCATCACAAAAATATCATCCATCCATAGAGATAGCTGAAGATCCTTCACTAATGTGCATGGTGTAATACAAAGTATATGAAATTTGAGTTAGATTCAAATTATATACCCTGTTTCTTCATTTGTTAAGTGAGATTACAGTACCTACCTTATAGTACCACAGGTAATATAAGTAAAATATCAAACACAGTGTCAAGATATGGTCAGTATTGAATAAATAGTAGTTTTCTTCAAAGTAAAAGTACTAGACAAGTGATAATGAAGACTATTTTATCTTGTGAGTTCTAGAACTGTGGAATTTTTGATCTGGAAAGGCCCTGAATACAAATTTTATTTTACAGATGAGGAAACTGAAGACCCGAGGAGGTGAAAAGACTTGTTTAAGGTGAAATATCTAGCTTTCTCATTAAGTAACTGTTTGCTGAATGAAGGAATAACATTACATCATCATTAGAAACCAATTTCCTGTGTGCCAAGTAACGATCTATCTCTTACAAGCATGGCCTATGACCACGTGTGACAATGTGGAATGTAAAATATGAAAAAGATTGATAAGATCTGTATGTATCTTCTTCTTAAATATATTTTTCATTGAAATGTTTGAAATCTATGTATTAATTGCACTTCACACTTAACTAATTTAACTTGTCTATTTAGGTTAAAAATAGCATTGATTTATTGTTCTAATCAATTACCTACTTATACTTTTATAATTATTATATATTACATATTTTTAAAAAAAAAGTCATGCGTGGCATATTATGACAAACAGTAGGCCGTTTAATTGCTGGTTCATTGTCCAGTCACAAAAAAATAGAATTGTTGGAAATAAATTCGTTAGTATAAAATACAGTTAATTTGGCATATTTCTGATGTTCAGAAGTTAGTAAATTTTATTTTCTACTCTAGATAGTCTTCTCAGATTTATATACAAAAAATACAAAATGGTAGATTTCCATATAAAAGAAGAAGGCATTATGATGTATGAATTTTAAAATAGTGGTTTCCTAGAAATTGCACTGAGGCAGTCCTGCCTTCCTGGGGTTATTCAGCAGCACTTCAGCTTATATAATTACCACACTAGCCTGTCTTACAGAGCCCACAAGGCACCCAGATTGGTCACCATGGCAACAGATTCTGAATCAGAGTAGCCCATCCTAATACAGTGCACAGAGCTTCTTCTTGGAAAAAGTTTTTGGTTTTTGTTTTTAATTTTAAACTCATTCCCCCAAATTACAGGTATACAATTTCTGAATTTTTGTTCTAGTTTCGTTGTAAGTATAATCTGACCATTAAATGTCTGGGCACACAGTTTCCTGAAAAGCAAAGGAAATATAATGCAGATATTTAAATACAGATCGCTTTTTCATTCTGGGCACGATTTTGAAAAGAAGAAGATAACATTTCAGAATAAAAAACACCTGAAGAAATAGCTGTGGGAAGAAATTGACTCTCTTTGATCTTTATGTTGCAGTAAAAGCTCTTTTACGCTTATTTTTAAGACTCTTAAAATGCATAGATCTAAGCAAATAAAATACTGTTTTTCCATTAAAATTAAAAAAAAATGAACAAACACATGTAGCAAGGGCCACATTTATAAACCTTGTGCAATAAAATTCTCTTTTTATCTATCAAGCAGAGAGTACACAGATTTGCTCAAGATTCCCTGTCTACCCCTGCACCGCCAGGAGGACAGTAAAGCCTTGCAGAGGCTGCATCAGCAGCTACTTTCTCATTTCTTGTTTGCTGTGTGGACAGACATTGCAGCTGTGGTGACTGACGGTAAGAAGAAAGGCTGATGATAATTTTCGCACTTCCCCATCCATTAATTCATTTGAAACTAAAGGTAGGGTTTTCTTCCCTCTCCACCGCCCCGCCCCCACCAATTAGGAAAGATATTTATGTTTTATTTAAAATTCCTTTCTAATCTATCACCAAACAAGAGAAAGAAATTCACACATAACTCATAGTATATGACCCTGTTTACAAAGTAAGCTCAACCTTTTGTTTGTTTTCTTCTAGAGCTTTAAATTCAACTCCTATTTTATGCCATATTTCCATTTTCAGCCATCATTGATACCAGAGTGACTTGGTTCTTGATGACCTCTTTGAAATGTCTCCTTTTTTCCGTTCCCCTTTGGCTCCATTCTTACTGTGTTTTCTGAAGTATCTATCCTGCCCGAATGCCAGCAGCCCTGTGACTTAGGGAAGAAGGTACATTTAATCCATTCTACAGGGGAACAGATGCTCCCTTCAATGAACGTGGCTGGCCTCACAGAAAATGGGGCTGGAGTTTGAGTCAGTTTTGATCCCCAGAGCTCCTGCTTCAGGGCCCATGTTATTTTCCCTTCTCTTTCCTGTGAGCTTCCTCCTTTGCAGAACAATGTGGATTCCAGTTCCTGCTTTTCTAACTACTGGAAAGAGGAGGAAGGTCAGGAGTGGCCGTGTCAAGGACCCTTGACACGCTGAGGCCCCCTCTATTTCCACAGCCTCCGGTATACTTAAAAATGAAGACATGCCAAAGTAGGGTTGTACTGAACTTAAAATATTTACACTTAGCAATTACTTTTGTAGGAGGAACAGAGGCCCTCCAATGCTGTTAGTGTATCTCTGTAAACATATGTATCTAACCTCATTTGGAAATATAAACAAATGTCTGAATTTTTGGCCTGTAATGAATTTGAAGTCCTGGCCCAGTACCCTCTTGCCTCAGTGAAGGAATGCCCCAACCCCCAACATGAACTTCAGGAGTCCAGAGGACAGTGATGGTAGCAACAGAAGATTTCAATTGGGACAAAGGTGGCAGGTTAATAACAGCTAATACCGTAGAGCATTTACTGTGTACCCAGGACAATTCTAAGTATTTTATGTGTGCTAACATAGTTTGCTTTCTTAGACAGCTACTACTGTTGTCCACATTTTTATACATGAAGAAACTGAGGCACAGAAAGATTAAATAACTTGCCCAAGGTTGCACAACTAGCCATGGTACAGAGTCTGTACTTTCAAGCACTGTGCTACTCGATCTCTTACTGAATGCAAAGCAGAAACCACAAGGACCAGAGGGGGAGTGTGAGTGTCCTCAGACTCACAGCAAAGGGTGATGTGTGGTGTGTGGTGGTAGGAGCATGACACAGTATCACTAGTAAAACTAGGCGGGGCTCAGCAATGCGGTCCGTTTTGATTCTACCCCTGTCAATCAAATGATGGGGTGGTTGTCCCCAGGGCTGCAGGAGGTGGGGAAACAAGGTTGACCCCTGCACTCATATTCTCTCCCCATAGGCCATATGATGTGTTTAAACCGTAAGTGCCACTTTTCAGTGACACCTGGAATCAGATCTAGCTTCATAGGCGTGTGACTTGGGCAGTTGCCCAGAGCCCTGTGCTCTGAAAGATCCAGCACTTGTGTTAATCCTCTGTTGTCACCATCTTGAAAGTCATAGTAATTTCTAAACAGGAGATCCCATATTTTCACTTTGCACTGGGCCTTGCAAATTATGTAGCCATTCCTGCGTGGAGTCCTGAGCAATCTGGAGAAGTCTGTACCTCCAATTTACCAGGAGAGACAAGGTTCTATTTCCTGTGATTCCTCTGGAACTGCAGTGCTATAAATCTGCAGTTGCCTGTTAGTGGATTTGCATTTTACTGCAATGTAATGCTTGTCTTCACAGGGGAAAGCAGTCAGCTCTCACTAATAGGGGCTTTAAGGATGTTCTGCCTAGGTCCACGTGCATAGCCTTGAGCAAAAAGGCTCAGGACAGACTCCAGATTCAACAGCGGGGCTAACTACAAGAGAGCCTCTTTGCAGAATGATAAAACATTAACACCTCAGCTAGATTTGCAGCCGGCCCCAAGCAGTGCTCCTGCAGACTCACACGGGTCCAACTGTACAATTTCAGCTCAGGTCCTCCTGGAAATTTCTATTTCCCACCTCACAGTGTTTGTAGAATTTAGCCATGCTATAGTTAAGTCAAGATTTGCCAGAACTTGTAGAGAAAATTCAAACTGCCTCAGTACAAGGAAGCTAATCTGATAAATCCTCCGTTTCCTCTCTCAACCCTCCAGCAGTCTGGCACTAGAATAAATGATGGCTCACCAGTGGCGAGTTTCCATGGAATCATTCGCTCCTGAGGCCTTTTCTGAAGTGAAGGGCAGTGAGCTGATTCTCTGCACCAGGGCAGTAATGATAACAGTG
>NW_020175410.1:11151899-11190153 GCF_003031525.2 Neophocaena asiaeorientalis asiaeorientalis | reverse complement strand
GGGGGGGGGGAAGCCAACTTCTCACAGAAGACAAAAAGGGAATTTTGTGCCTGTATCTTTCAGAGGAGCCAGAACCCTCATATTCAAGGAGATATTGGGGAGGGGCTGAATTAATAGTGATGGCCAACATCTTCTAGCATTTACTATGCCCCAGATACCCTTGTAAGAGCTTTACATATGTCAACCCAGTTAATCCTCCCAACAAGCCAACGAGGTGGGTATTATGATGATGTCCATTTTAAAGGTGAAGGACCCGAGGCACAGAGAGGGTAAGCAGTTAAGTCAGGAGAGCAGCTGCGCGGCCTCGGCCGTAGGAGCTACAGGTTCATCCAGGACAATAACAGGCAGTGAGGAGTTCCTGGTGGGGCCGGCTGTGTGTGCAGCTGCTGAGTCTGCGTCCTGTTTGTCCTCACAATAAACCCCCATTAATGAGGGAAGCACGATTGGTCTCCATTGCTCTTGCAACCTGAAAGAGCCTATAGAATACAGATCCTATTGTGAATGCTTTTGTAATTTGGAGGTTTCTTCTTTTTTTTTGTAATAAATGGAATAATCAGCCCCTTAATGTATCCATAGGGAATTCAGGAGAGGGATGAAGAAGCGGCTCCTGTTTTTGAGGCATTTGCAATCATTGTTGGAGAGACAGAGCCAACAGATGGGGAACAATAGTGAGAGACTCAAGGGCTGGTGGAAGCGAAGGGTGTGGGAAATCAGAGAAGGGAAGGTGTTTACTCACTGACTATCAGGTTAGATGGGATGGGGGATGGAAAGAAGAAACTGGGTGGCTTTGGACACATTTCCTCTTTATACTTCACCTTCAGCAACTGTAAAATAAAGCCATAAATTATCTCAAAGACTCTTCTAGGATTTTTCAATGAATCCTGACCTTTTCTGTAAAGCTGGCTTTTTATGTGTGGTATTTGCTAAAAGCAGAGGCACACCTATAACAGATATGGCCCAGCTGTACATCACATGATCAGGTTGATACAGTTTCCCGACCTCACGTTAGCTCCCAAGAGCATACGTGTCCTGAACTGTAGCCCATTCGCTTTTCTTGGCTATTCAATTGAATGATTACCCCAGCCGTTTATATATATAAACGGCCATTTGTATTTTTCTCTGTTTTTTTGGCCAAAATATAAAAATAGGATATACATAGACTATAGCACTTAATAATATCTTATATGTTTTGATATTTTAAAGAAATAAAATTTATCACATGGGATAGTCAGTCATCTCACTCATTATCATTTAAATTTCTTTTCTTGGGTCTTTGGTTTTGTATATTTCTTTCAACATTCTAAGTTACTGTAGCCCCCAATAGCTGGTTATGATCACTTAACATACAGTTTCAAATCAATGAGGTCTGTGATGGAAATAAAACAAATTCTAAAAACTCATTTTTATATTATATGCATACCATGTTTTCAACAGCAAATTTTTTTTTTTTAATTCAGAACAAGCATGTGGTTAAGATAAAAATTATCTGATGTTCCCAATCATTGAAATGTAGAAACCATAATCAGGGAAGGGCTTAGGAGGTTTTTTTGTGGTATGATCCTTAGGACGAGGTAGCTTTCTCTAACCTGACAAATATTCTATAGAGCCCATAAACTAATTGTTCTTTAAGTGTGGTCCCCAGACCAGCAGCATTGGCACTGAACAAATTTTCAGGTCTCATCCAAACTTAATCAGAACTTTGAGAGTTGGGGCCCAGCAGTCTGCAATGTACAAGCTTTCCAGATGATTCTGAAGTACCTTAAAGTTTGAGAACCCTTATCATAATTCAGGCTGCCAATAGAATAGAACAAGTCATCAGTTATATTTAATGACTACCTTTACTTACATAGTTCTCCCTATGCCCAGCTGGATACAGAATTTGGACGTAAAATTACAACCCAGAGTATTAGCATTCCTCAGTGATTCCCATTATTGGTGGGGTTTAACATGAACTGCTCTATTTGCATTCAAGGCCTCCTATGGTTATAGACCCAAACCAGGTGTCCAGTGTTATCTTCTATTTCTCCGGTTGAGATTCTTTTTTTATAAATTTATCTATTTATTTATTTATTTTTGGCTGTGTTGGGTCTTCGTTTCTGTGCGAGAGCTTTCTCTAGTTGCGGCGAGCGGCGGCTACTTTTCATCGCGGTGCGCGGGCCTCTCACTATCGCGGCCTCTCTTGTTGTGGAGCACAGGCTCCAGACGCGCAGGCTCAGTAGTTGTGGCTCACGGGCCTAGTTGCTCTGCGGCATGTGGGATCTTCCCAGACCAGGGCTCAAACCCGTGTCCCTTGCATTGGCAGGCAGATTCTCAACCATTGCACCACCAGGGAAGCCCCGAGATTCTTTTTATTTTAGTAAAATTGGATTACCATTCTCTCCCTATGGCCTCACTCCCTGCCATGAGGGATAGTTGACATAGGTTAAGACTGGGAAGGGCCTTCAGTGAGTGGAGATATAGGGGAGAGCGCATTCCTAGGCGGTGCCACAGTGTAACCAAACAACTAATGTTTTTTGGTTTCTATCGAAATCCTATGTAAAATATCATTTCCTCTATGAAATCTTTCTTGAGACTTCAATCAGAAGGTGTGAGCTCTTTCTTCCATAATACTCTCACAGTATATTCTGTTCTGCCCTGTTGTGTAGTCTGTATTTCTCATTTCTTTGATTCTACTGTAAGTTCTTGAGATCAGGGGCTGCATCCTGCTACTCATCCTGCTGCCACTCCTACCAGTGTCAGACACATAAATAATAACTCTGTCAATAGTTGTTGAATTGTGGTATGCGGTGGCAGGACTGCCAGGCAAGCCCAGAGAGTCCTCTGACAGCTTCCGGCCAAGTCTGTTCAACTGTATGAGTTGGGTGTACATTGCATGCCTGTCCCCAGATATTCCCTTGCAGGTAACTGACATTCATTCTTGTAAGATTTATAGAAAGTTCACAACCCGTGTTTCAAATACAAAATCCACCTAGGAAGGATCAAGAAATAAAGATCTAGAGGACAAGCCTAGCTCTTTTACCCCCTGGCGCTGTCAAGGGGCAGCCTAAGAGACACTAGAAAGGGCCGGGGCTGGGAAACGGGAACAAATCTTTGATTTCACAGTCTTGCCTGAGGCCTTGACTGACAGTAGCTGCTGCTTTCACCTCCATCTGTGGCTTCACGCCTTTTTAGAAGAGACTCAGGAAATCTCCTTCTCGTCTTAGAGGGAATATTTTCAGCCTAAGAGGAAAATTCTGAGCATGAGAAGCAAGCTTGCCTTGCTTTCCCACACCCAAAGACAGAGACTCATAAGACAATAACGGTCTGGAAAGAATCTAAAGACACACGGTACAAAACATATTTAGTTTATTATTTTAAGTGCTCTTCTTAATACCATCGCAGTGAAAACAAACAGTAGACCGACAACCACCCTCCCCCTCCAAACAACATTTAACTTATATTTATGTATTTGCTAACCACTCACATCTTGAAATTCATTCTGTAACATCATAGACCCATGGCAAATTCTGAACAGAGAAATTCATTGTAGGAAAATATGATCATAAAAGATATGGTTTAAGTGGATAAAACCCCAAAATTTTTAACCCATATTTATGATTTAATCTGGATCAAGTTTTATCTGCATTGGTGTAGGTTTTTTTTTTCCAGGGGATACTGCAGTTGTTTTTCCAGGTTCATTTACCGAGGAACACTGCCATCATGTGGCCTGGTGTGTTAAAGACAGCACATAAATGACAACTAACAGCATGGCTTTAATTCTCTCCAGAAAAATGTTTGCAGCTTTTAAATGTGCTTTGTTGTTAGAAGCTATATTTGTGGATTTCTTTCTAAGAGAGCATTCTTAAATATCTGCCGAAGGATGAACTCTGTGTCAGCTTTTGAATCCCCTGAATACATAGCAACCACAACAGAATATCACATATATAAAATAATAATTGAACACTGCTTGTTTTACAAATTTGTAAAGTTTTTATAAATTTATCCACTTTAAAGAGAGTAGGATGACTTTCTCGTGTGCACTAAAGTGGCTGCCTATTTTTTCTTCACACTGCTAAGTCCACTGGGGAGAGGAGGTATAAAATGAGAACTGTAGGGAGGCAGCATCAAAAACTAAAGTATGAAGCTTGACCCTAAGTCTGAGCCTCCACTTTGCCACTGATTAACTGTGGAATCTTGAGTAAGTCACACAAGCTACCTGGTCTCAGTACTTTTTTTCCTTAAATAAGTAGGTTTGATACACTTAAGTCAAAACTGTTTTCTAGTTTAAAATTCTGTGATTCTACTTGACAAGTAAATAAGTTCTTGAAAAAGCAAGAATGCTGTTTTTCTTTAGGTAGATTATTTTCCTATGGTTTTCCTGTAACTGAAGCTTTGTCTGCTGCATGACTCATCATGCAAAATTTTCTCTGTAAGAACCCAGAGATTATGTGTTATGTTCAGCAGTGCGCCAGAACAAACATCTTTCATGCATTTGTGGGCATTCACAGCTTAGTATCTCCACAAACATAAAATAAAGTTGAGGAATCTTTCTAATTGGTAAAAAGCTTACTGGCTTCTGAGAGCTGTAGGTTGTGTTTTTTTTTTTTTGCGGTACGCGGACCTCTCACAGTTGTGGCCTCTCCCGTTGCGGAGCACAGGCTCCGGACGCACAGGCTCAGCGGCTGTGGCCCACGGGCCCAGCCGCTCCGCGGCATGTGGGATCTTCCCGGACCGGGGTATGAACCCGTGTCCCCTGTATCGGCAGACGGACTCTCAACCACTGCGCCACCAGGGAAGCCCAGAGCTGTATGTCTTAACAGACGTTCCAGAATGTTAGAAAAGACAACTCAGAACAGTCTGATGTCTTTAACACCTGAAAGGGAAGGGCAGTTTTCTTCCCTCTTGCTTTGTAAATTTGTCAAAATTAAAAAGCGGATGCAAATGCTGTGTATGCTCTGATGAGACAAAATTGTGGTAAATGATTCCCTCGAGTTGATTTTGTGATGTGTGTAACGGGGTGGGGGATGGAAATACAAGCTGTGCTGGGCGTCTGAACCATGCTGGAAGGGCATGTAAATGCAGGCCAGTTGCTAGGAGACCTGGAGCACAGAGTAAGTGCCCCCCTGTGTACGCAGGGATGTTTTATCTCAAGAAACCTTGTCTTTCACAGTCAACGATGACAGTCTGTCAAAATTCAGGTGGACCAGAGCTTGGTTATTGCTTGTGTCAATCCAGCCATTCTGTCATCCACCACTCATTAAGGGAGCAAATGAAAGAGAACAATGTAACATGGTGCCAGCGACCAAGAAGCTCTAGAAAGCTCCGAGTGATGCACTACAAATTCAGTCTAAATACTCTCACATGGAAGACAGCTGGTTTGTTCGCTGATATTAATTCCAAGTGTGTAGTAGTGGCTAAAGAATGGCTTCAGCATTCCAAAGAGAAGGATGCCAGGCCACAAATAGAGTTCTAAGTGAGGATGTGCTTGAGAAGGATTTTGAGCCCTATTGCTTACAAAGCAATCATTTCAGTCATTTGTGGGATTTTTAAAAACAGATTTTATGCTAAACACACGCTTCCAGTTTGTAATTCCACCAAGAACTTTAGAATTGAGACGGTATTAAGAGTTCTTCCAGCGCCCCCAACTGGTTGAAGACAGAAACTGACCCTCTCTGCGGGCAAGGGCAATGGGCAGCCCATTCAGAGAATGGGGCACGGACGTCTGCCCTTGTAAAACACTGTCAAGCTTTGCCAATATCCAGGAGACCCCGAATTCAATGAGAGATGAAAAGAAAAACTAAAGGCTGAGGAGTGAGTCTAGTAGGTCTCATTTTGATTTAGAGGAAACTGAGTCATTGAGAGGTATTTTGAATTATTTGAAACACACACAGCTAATTATCACCAGAGCTGGGAACACAACCAGGTTTCCCAGTCCAGTGCTTTTTTACAGTAACACCAGGAGCTACTCAGGAGAGTTTTCTTTCTCAGGAGAGTTGTGATGTTCTGTTAGCGCTCACTGATATGAACGGCAGCAACAGTAACCCTGTAATGCTTCTGGAATGCTTTACAACGTACAAATCACATTTATATACATTGTTTGGTTTGATTCTTTCAACCATGGAAATTGTTCTTATGAAATAGTATGCTTAGCACACAGACTTGATCTGCATTGTTACAAAAGTATAGCTGTAATGGTACTAGTTTGCGAGGTCTCTGTTATAAATCGTCTGCCATGCCCCAACATGAAGGGTGATACAGGGACCTTGGAGAACAGGGAATTGAAACCCTAATATAGTTTGAGAAATTTTTGTGTTTGCTCCACTTCAATACTGAATATCCACAAATAAAATGAAGTGTGTACTTTTCTGCTTATTTACAGAACATATAAAACTATCATCAATGATAAGCCATTTTTGAGAACTTAACTACCAGGCCAGACACACAGCAAATACAAAAATGCTGTTCTAGGTTTAACTTAGAGAATTGGACTTGGGTTCAAGAAGTATAAGAAATGAAATAAATGACATACATCAGTTCCACTGTTAAGCTTTATTGAGCTTCAGAAATACCTGAAAAGAGGTAGAGGTATCTGAATCAGGATGGCCTTTTAGGGTCACCTCCTTTTCCTTATCTCAGGGCACTAGCATCTCCTGCTTCTGTGACCTAGAAAGCTCTTCCCCTAGATATCAGCATACCTTGCTCTCACACTTCTTTCAGGTTTTTGCTCAGGGAAAGTGAGGACTTCTCTGATCATATATTTGAAATTGCCGTGCTTTCCAAGGCCATAACACCTTCCCAGGACTAGCCTGGAAGTGGAGGGTGCTTTTTTTCACTTATTGGCCCAAAGGAACATACATTTTTCTGATCTATACATGGGTGACTTATGAGCTGGCTGGGATCCTAGACTTTCCCTAGTTTATTATTCTCTATGGCATGTATTACCACCTGACAAACTATGTTTTTTTAATTGTCTGATTCCCCTATGATCCCTTCACGAGTACACAGGCTCCATAAAGGTAGGGATTTTCTTCATGTGTTTACAGTGCCTAAGAAGAGCCCCAGCAGTGGCTAAGATGAACCCCCAATGACTCTCATTTCCTGGTATTCATGCCTTTCTTTTTCTTTCTCTTTTCCTTTTTTTGGCCACACTGTGTGGCTCGTGGGATCTTCCCTGACCAGGGATATAACCCGGGCCCCTGAAGTGAAAGCCTGAATCCTAACCGGTAGGCCACCAGGGAAGTCCCCCATGCCTTTCTTTTATCTTCATCTCACATCAAATCAGGGCAGCTCAGTATGGCCAAAAGAATATGGTGGAAGTGGTGGTGTATGACTTCCTAAGTCAGGTAAGAAAAGGCATTGCAGCTTCCAACTTTCTCTCACGGGTTCTTCATTCTGGAGGAAGCCAGCTGCCATGTCGTGAGGACAATGAAGCAGCCCCGTGGAGTACACGGACAGGAACCAAACTGCGTGCACCAACTTGTTAGCTAAGTGACCAAACCATTTTGAAAGGGGATCTTTTAACACCTAGCCTTTGAGTCTTTCAGCAGAGGACTCAAATATCATGTAGTAGAGACAAGCCTTTCCCTTTCCCATAGTGTCCTGTCTGAATTCTTGACCCACAGAAACCATGAGAGATAATAAGTGATTATTATTGCTTTAAGGTCATGCATTTTGGGGTTACTTGTTATGTAGCAAAAGATGACTAATATAGTGCCTGGCCCGTTGTAAGTTCCTAATCAATGTTTATTGAATGAAGAGGTAAATTGAGCAGATTTTTTCCTAGGTTACTTAGTGATCATAATACAATGCCTCACAAAACTCTATAAAAAGCCTTTGCTCCAATAGCAACATTGGTTTGGAGTCTCAAGGAGTAGGCTTGAATCTTGGATCTGTCATTTATTTGTCATTTAACCTTGTATAATTCACTTACAGTCTTTGCGTTCTTAGTTTTCCTAATCTGTAAACTAGAAATAATGATGACAATTGTAATTATACCACTAACAGTACCAGCAACCTGAAAGTGCCCTGATGACTTTATAAATCCCTGGATCAGAGCTCTCCTGAAACCCATGCTTTAACTGGAATTGTCCATTCTGTAAACCGATAAATCTTTTTTATTATTTGTCAGTTTCAGTTATTGGTGTTACCTATAACCAAAAGCAATCTTTATACAAAACATTAACACTAACATATATGACACAATAACAAACAAAACAAGATGACATGTAATCAGTAAGATGCTGCATGGTAGACTTAAGTATAGCAGCTAAGAAGAAAAAGATATCAGACCACCTTATCAACAATTTCTGTGGGCTGATGGCAAGGACATCCTAATTCATCTGCCTAGGAAAGTCAGGGAGGCCCAAGGGGTTCTGTTTTCACAGAAGTTTTGGTTTCTGTAGGTATATCTTAGAAGCCTTGGCTTCTGATTTCTTCTCTGTGGTTGCCTTTGATAGGTAGTTGCTGGCTTAGTAGCATCAAATTCATGTTTAAATGCCTTCAGGGACCAAGGAGCTATTTGTGTTTCAGAGAAGATACTCCAAGTGGTCAGATTATGTTGTACACAGACATCAAGAAAGCAAGCAGCCGGGCTTCTGTGCCTGCTGCCTCCCCTATTGGTCCTCAGAGAGTACAAGAGGGTCTTCCAGGCCCCTTGCACAATATCATCACCTTGTTAGAAGGTTCTTCACTTTGCTCCGAGAGGAGAGGACACTGTCCTGAGCATGTTGTGAAACACTAATAAAAAACTCTTCTTACAGGATGGGGAGTTTTTATTTTTAAGATCAGAGGAGACAGGAATTTCTGATGGGCCTGAACAGACAGAGTGAAATATAGTCTCTGTGTAATTTTGCCTCTTGAGGCCTAGAGAGATGGTGGCTTGAAGCAGTGGTCTGGATAATGTGGAAAGCTCTCAAATGTGTTTTATTAGCATTGGTCACTTTACTTCCTATATATTAGAATGACCTTGAGGGGCATTTTAGTTAAGCTGCTATTTGTTTTCTAAGTGCAAATAATAATCTCTTAGTTTTATCCTCTGCCGCTCAGATAAATTGGTCAATAATTGATTTTTTAGCACAATAATCCAGATGACTTTCTCAATTTTCTGCATTTCTTCATGGAAATTTGCTTTGTTTTCTCAAAATATTCTGCAGAATTTACATTTATTTATTTTTATAGTTATGAGATGGGACCGAAATAGCTTCTGTGGGAAAACTTAAAGTCCTTTCTTTAGATCAAAATTATAAATTTGTTTACAAACATTAAATCAATGCTTTTAATTTTCATTCTTAAATCGTGTACTTTGTAGCCCTCAGCCTTCAGGGCCAAGTCTTGATGTTTATCAACCCAAGGAAAGAAAGTATGAGAACACTCTAGGATATATTGGCCTTTGATAAGGTTTAAATCTCAATGCTGACTTTTAGAAATACAATAGTTGTGAAAATCAGGCTTTAAGAAAATGAGGATTTTTTTCTAAATCATTGTATCTCCTTCTTTAGTATATCAAGAACCATGCTCAAAGGATTCAGGATCCAAAGTTTCTTCCACAATGCAATGACAGCTCTTCCGCCTATGGAGGGAGGTCAACAAGCTTGCCGACCTAGGGAGACAAAGAAAAAGTTAAAGAGGAAGTAAGAAGTCTAAAACTGGACCCTTTTAGTCAGGAAGCCTGGAAGTCTTGAGGGATTATGAGAAGAGATATAGGTTGATTGAGTGGTTAGATGCCATGTTCTCATCCCTAGTCACACACTTGTTTCAGAGTTGAACGTTGGTAGAGCCATGGAGAGGGGAGGGGACTTGGTAACAAGATATGCCTGAGGAAGTCTGAAGATGCTGAGAGCAGTGGCTCAGCATCAGGGAGAATGTAGACCCCCTGGAGAACCCCAGCCCTCAGCTTAGGTCCATGTCCATTCTGGCCCCCAAAAGATGGCAAGAAGGTGGCTATAGAAAGCTGCTGGTTCTTCATGGTCTCTGTATGAAGTGTGAGAGAGTGGCAGTGTGCCTGGAGAGAGGACACAGAGTTTCAGAGCATACATTGGACTAACATAGCCAGAGGCTGTGGTATTTGAGGACATCAAGATTGGAGGCAAATGACTAGGATCACGTTCTCCAGTGGTGGACGCCAGAAACCTGAATACACCCAGACAAGACCAATTTAGTGGAGCCACTCTACTATGAAGATCAGGGAGGGTCTAGAGGACAATGAGTTCGTCTTAGGACTGCCTCTCCTCTCATGAGGTCATATAAGCTGCATTCCTACCCCTGGTGATCTTCACCTGGTGTACACTGGTCTAGCCATACTGGTTATTTATGGCTAAATTCTCTTCTAATTGATTCTGGATGCTAAGTATTAGTATATTGAATTAGTATTTTGAATTAGTATTGCTCCTATACATATCCCATATCTTCAGAGGGAAATCCAGATTAGAAATGACCATATTAGGGGAAAATTCAAAATTCTCAAAGATAGAGACTTTTATCCAAAGAGACTGAGGATTTACCTAAAGAGACTGCTAAATATTTGGATCAGACTAAGCATATCCGGTTGGACTAAAATTAAGTTGTCCTTCCCTTTGCCACTAAGTTATGTAGAAAACCCATAAGGGGGACCAGATCAATTAATTGCATATAAACAAACTATATTATTTCTGTATGAAATTCAGTGAATTACAACTTTGTGACAGTTTCTAGTGTACAGGTGATTGGAAAGATCTGGAGACTTCATTACTACTTAAATCCATTAGCTTAATTCCACATGGGCAGGGATTTTTGTTGTTGTTGTCCACTGCAGTGCTCTGAATAAGTGTCTGGCATATTGAAGGTCTGAGTAGGTATTTGTTGAAGGAATTACAACTGTAACACGAGGCAAGCTTGCAAAGTGCCCTCTAAGAATCCCAATACAATTTCAACAAAAACAGAGTGTCCCTGGTGTCATCCATCAGAATCCTTTGTTTTCAGCTCCCTCTAGGAATATTATGTTCCATGTTAGGCACCAAAATTTAAGAGAGGCATTTATCAATCAGCTAAAGAGGATCCGGAAGAGAACAGGCAGGATAAGAGAATTCTGAAAATCACCCCAAAAAGAAACAGTTGACACAACCTGAGGAAAAAAGTGATTAATGAGAGAGAATGCTATTTTCAAATGTTAGAAAGAGTATAATTGTAAATGTATAATTGCATGTTCATAATTAGACTTAATGGGAAGAAATTATGAATAGGCAGATATTGACTCAATATAACAAAGAAGCTCTGACTTTAACTTTCCAATAATGGAATGAATTGCTTTGTGAACCACAATGTGAGATTTAATTATGTATTATCTGATATTTCCTTTTCAATATTCATTGGTATTTGCCTCCCTCCCTCTCAACTTATTGTTTATCCTTGAAAGCAGAAAATGTAAAATTTGGAATGGTAAGGTTAGATTAAAAACTTTATTACTGTTAAGAATTGTGGAGCCTATTAACTGATCACCCATTATCTTAGTCCGTCGGGTTACAAGGTGGCAACTCAAATATGAGAACATACCCTTGACTGTTGGGTCTATATCTCACTTGGGTTTTCTGATGTCCATCACAAAGTGAAATTGCAAATTTTGTAAATCAGCTGAGATTTCATGAGGTTGATGAAAACGTTGGAGAACTGCCCAAATCACATACAAAACCATTTACTAATGGCAATTTGTCAGTGTTATTTCTGTTAATAATTGCATAAGAAAAGTTTGAGAGCATGAGGATTTGATTGGTGTTTTAGAGGGAACTCCAGCCATTGAGTTTGTATGTCATTGGAATATCAAAGGATGAAGAAAGGCCCTAGGCAAATCTGTTGAAGCTCTTGAGTACGTTTGTAAATATGATTCTTTTTATATATTAGTTTGACAAAAACCATTCAAAAGGTAAAGTATATTGCTTCATGTCATTATGAAATTGAATCAGAAGAATTAAATATCTTTCTCCAAAAATAGTAAACATTGTATTTTGTGGTTCTATGAATTATACAAGTAACTGTCAGCCTACAAGTTAAATATTAGATGAAAATTTGTTCCCTATAATTTTTGCTTTTCTTTTTCAAGATGAATTAAGAGAACCCCACCCCCACCCCCCAACTGTGAAATTCAGTCTTAATTTTAGGTAGTGTGAATTTTCATTATCTTTTCCAGGACTAATTATCCTCCAATAAAGTAAAACTCTATGTCTCTGTTTCCTCTACTGGGGATGCTTTTCTTTCTCTTAAGTTTGTCAAAAAGGGCCAAAACATATCAATCAATAATTGCTATACTTGAGTCACACATGTGGACATAAACCAAGCATAGTGCTAAGGACGTTGTAAATAATCAATAATTCTTTATTCTTTATTTAATTCTTTATTCATTCATTATTCATTTATTCGTTCATACTGAGCACTGAGGGCAGGAGAACGATTTAGTTCCTTACTTTATGGAATCTACAATTCTGTGCTTATGCTGTGTTACCAAGTTATCGTTATTAATACGTTCAGTGCAGAAATACATTTTTATCACAAATGTAATTTGTGCTCATTGTAGATGACTTCAGAAAATAAGAAAGAGATAAAGAAGAAATCAGATGTAATCTTAGCATTAGGAGATAAAAGCTGATGATATTTGGGAATTGATGCATGCGTACAGAGTTTTCTTCCTACGTGTGCATTTAGTACACATATTTATACATTATATAGATAGAGACAAATTATGTAAATATATACATATATTTGTACATTATATAAGTATAGATATTTTTAAAGAATATTTATACTACATATACTATTTTATAAATTACTTATCTCATAGACATTTTAAAATCAGTATATATCTACCTAGTCATAATGACTGAAGGGTGTTTCATTACATGGATATGACATAATTTGTTTATCAAATTTTTTACTGTCAGTCACTTAGATTGCTTCCATGTTTTTTACTATTGTTAACAATATAATCATCTATATATACATTTTTATTCATTTATCCATCCATTATTTCAGGACAAGTACTTTACACTATGTTAAGCTTGAAATGTTATCTTCTTGAAGATTTAAAATTAAGAATATTAACGAAAATCTTAAACATTAAAAAAAGTTAATCTACCATATTAGAAGTCAAGATAGTCGTTGTCATTGGGGGTCAGGTGAGTATTTGGATTGAAAAGTGACATAAAGGGAGTTTCAAGTGTACCTGAACGACTCTGTGGTTCGACCTGGGGGTTGGTTACAGGGGTGTGTTCACTTTGTAAAAATTGGACAAGCCGTATACTTATGACTTGTCACTTTCTACTTTCTTGTATTTGTGTTACACATCAATGAAATAAGTTAAAATACTATGTTACAATTTGCATCAATGTCTATATGCTTATGTAAATTCTAAGAATTGAATACTATTATCATTTTTAGTTTTTTAAAATTCATGTTGCTAATTATTCTGCAGAAAGTTTGCACCAGTTTTGACTCCCACAGAAAATACATAAAGTGTAATTTCTTTATGTTCAAATTAACATTTACTATCACAATTTTTCTAATTTGTAATGATTTGTACATTTAAAAATTGAGTATTTTTCTCTCTTGGAAAATTTCAAACTTACAGAAAAACTGAAAAAATAATATCATGGTCATCCGTAAATCCCTCATTAGATTTGCCAACTTTTAATTTTTTGCCACATTTGCTTTCTCTCTCTGTCTCTATTTACATACACACACACACTCACATATCTATACACGTATATATGTATACATATATATACACATTTATTTTTGTATTTCTGAATTATTTGAAAAGAAGCTTTAGGCATCATGACAGTTTACCCCTTAAGAATAAGAATATTATTCTATATAACCACAATACTTTTACCACATCTTAAAAAATTAACAATAACTCTATATTATCAAGTAATATCTAGTCCATATTCATATTTCCACAACTGTACCAATATAGTCTTTTCTAACTGATTTTTTAAAATACAAGATTAAATAAAGTTTACTCAGTCATTGCATTTAGCTGTTTTGTCTCTTTAGTCTCTTTTTACCTAAAATAATCCCCTACCACCATCACCCTACCCTGCTTTCTTTCATGATGTTGAATTTCTTCAAGTCTGAGTCACTTGATAACCTTCTGTTTGTTTTCAAATGTGTATGACCATGCTTGATTTTGCAGGCTCTTATTACAGAATTTTATAGGTTTTCAGAAGCACATGTATCAGCAACTGTAACAAATTTTCATTTGTGGCTATTGGTTAATCAGAGCAAGACATTGGATCTCCAGTTGAGCACCAGATGTTTTTACTGAGGGGGAAAAAAAGAAAAGTTAAGAGCTTTTAAATCTTACATTATTACTTTGATTGTATAAGAAATAATAGTGACATTTCATTCTCTGAAATGTATTGTGAGGGTTTTCCTTCATATTGATACACTATGTTATTCAATGAATTAGTTAGTATAGAACCAGTTTAAAAGACCTGAGAGTGCAGTGACAGCCAAGAAGGATATTTTGAAGTTTAAAATGGTCCCTATATAAATAGAACGGATCAGCATAACTTTGGGATAAAATTAGCTGACAGTTTGTGGGCTCTCTAGCATGTGCCTGTTAGCTTGGTGCCGCTCTCCTGATAAATCACAATACAGCTTCCAGAGGGAGAGGAAGGATGGACAGCACGGCTGCCCCTATCACTAAATCTGCAGCTGCCAAGTTAGTTAAGAGAAATTTCCTTGAGGCTGTAAAGTCAAATGACTTCGGAAAATTGAAGGCCATTTTAATCCAAAGGCAAATAGATGTGGACACAGTTTTTGAAGTTGAAGATGAGAATATGGTTTTGGCATCTTATAAACAAGGTAAAAATTATAGGTGTAATTGTAAAATCGATAGAAAATGGATTTGTTTTTTTAATGCACAGCATTAGTCACCCAATCTAAACCGGTAGCTCTTACTATTTCTTTAAATATATACTTAAAAAATATTTCTAATGTAATCATTTCTTTCTTTTTAAACTAGACAAAATCATGAGCTGGTATATATATAAATATATTTTTTCTTCTCTTTACTTTCCTTCTCTTTTCTTTCTGTATCCCTGTGCCTAGAATTTGAAATCCTGGATAATCATATTTAGTAATGCAATTTTCCTCTATTTCTAACTTTATTTCTTCTTATAAGTACATAGAATAAAGAAACCGTCTCTAGATTATGGCTAAACAGATTGCTGAGATCTAATCCAGACAGTATGACTGGCTTGGGAACAGGCTGCCAGCCCTCTGTTAACAGGGCTGCTTAAAGATATATCATCTCTACATCCACCTGGAGGAAGAAGAGGATTTTTGCCCCTATTTGAAGGGTTAATAAATGGGTAAGGCTGTACCGTGATACACCTTTATGATCCTTGTCATTTTAATGAGTTTTCAGTTCAGGCAGAAAAGCTGAAACCAGAAAGGCCAAAAAGTTAACTTTTTTCCATGACTACAGTGATAGATCAAAATTGTAGATCTACCTAACATGGAGTATCTGCCTTATGAAGAACTAAGGATAGCAAAAATTAGAACTGAATTTTTTTTTTATCACGGGATTTTCTGGAACCCATGCTTAATAAGTCAGAAATAAATTAGAAGTGAGCAGATTCTGATTTCCCAAATCAGCTAGTTAATGGGAAATTTGAGTAGTGAGGCCATCTGGTAAGCGGACTGCAAACAAACACCATGTTCAACATCACTTCTGTTTAAACAAAATAGGTGATAAGGTCTTGTGTACAGCATTGAGAAAGAGAGATCTATTTTTATGTTTAAAATACTTTCCATTTGTATATAAATCATCAGCACCATCAATTTTCAGAAATGAATACTTAATGGTATATATTTCTACATTAATTTACTATCAGTTCTGAAGGAAGGATGGAATAGTTGAGGCCAGTTACTGTGTCTATGATTTTTACTTGAGGGTTTTATTATAAACTGGCATTGCTATCTTGATTGGAAAATAAAGAAGAGGTCTGTTTTTTAAAAAGTGGTTGATGGAGATTCTGTTAAGAAGAAAGAATGTATACTATATGATCAGATTACTTTCATCTTATGGATTTGTTCAGTGAAAGACTGCCTGAATGCTTAATACATTTTTAAGGTATTTTTTAAAACTTATATTCGTGCCTAGCTTAAAATACTTATGTCCAAGTCAGCAGGTAATTTATTTGACCCTGAGCTGTGAAGACTGCCTTTTCTCATCTGAGCATGCCAAATTGCGTAGATCATGCGAAGGTTCAGAGGTGGTGAGAAAGGAAGTTTTAGTGGCAGTTTCTGGAGAAGAAGGATGCTGTTTCTCTTGCTTCCAATGGTGTTATCATCCCTGAACGAGAAAAAAATGCATTTTAAAATCTTTCTGTCAGTATGAGCCGACTCCCTATGGTCTTCATAGAACTAAATTTTCATTCATGCAAATGGGTGTTTTCATAGGACTGTGGGATGGGACTTTCAATTAGGGAGAAAGCAAATTACACTCTCTGGATTTGGGGGGAAAAAAAAGAGAACAGTAACATTCTTATGCATGCCAGGTGGATGAATGCAAGAAATGTTAGGTTTTGTGGCCATATCTTCAGGGTTTATGCAGGAAATCGTGTGTGTGTGTGTGTGTGTGTGTGTGTGTGTGTGTGTGTGTGCGCGCGCGCACGTACACGTGTGCATATAGAAAGAAATACACACTCTCTGTTTAATATGAATATGGGTATAATAATCTGTCTCTTCAATCTTAATCCCAGATTGAAGCCTCATTTTCTTCAGTTTCTTCAGATATTTTCACATGGCTTCCAGCCTAATTATCAAACTTTTTATTTTAGTCAGGAATGGAAGTGATGCATAGAATCTTAGTTGCTAGCCAAGCAAAGTAGACCTAAGTGGTTATATCAGTTTCTAAGTCACAGAGGAATTCCCAGGGACTAGTGTAGAGCTGAGCAGGCTACACTGGTCATTTGTTAGTTAGAATTAGTTCCTTTCTGAATAATTCTAAGGAATGAGAGGCTTTGTGGCCTTGAAGGGTATGTGACTAGATTAAACTTTGTGAGACTTTATTAAATCACAGCAGACTTTTTGGATGTTGAATGCTGTTGAATTGCTATGCATTCGTTTTTGATTTTTTTTAAGCACTTTTCAAAATCTCTACAACAGAAAAGTGCACAATTCATAAGTGTGAAGCTTGGTTAATTTTCACAAAATAAACAAACATATGCAACCAGCATCCAGAAGAAGAAATAGAACATTACCTATTTACTTTTTTTTTAAATTTATGGCTGTGTTGGGTCTTCGTTTCTGTGCAAGGGCTTTACTCTAGTTGTGGCAAGCGGGGGCCACTCTTCATCGCACGTGCAGTCTCAGTAATTGTGGCTCACGGGCCCAGTTGCTCCAGCAGCATGTGGGGTCTTCCCAGACCAGGGCTCGAACCCATGTTCCCTGCATTGGCAGGCAGATTCTCAACCACTGCACCACCAGGGAAGCCCTACCTATTTACTTTTAAAGTGTGGGAATCTTCAGGTTTTAGTAATTTGGGGCCTACTAAGCAAGACAATGTGTAAAATCTAGAACATACTATGCTACCTTTAAATTTGCTTGTGTAATTAGTAATGTAATCTGTATTCATCATTTGATTGTCCTGTGGAAGATCAACAGTGGTACATTTAATCCCAAATAATTTTTGTTTCTTTTAGGACATAGGATTTTTAAAAGTGACCACATTTTCTCGCCTAATTATGGTATGTTTAAGCCAGTATGAATGCAAGTTTATACTTTTTGTAAAGGCAACTCAGAAGTCTGTTGGTGAAGAAATCAGCTTGGAATCTAAACATTGCACCCCCCAATCCACAACCTAAATGGTATACTAATAATCAAAAGTTGACCTCCTAAGCAATTATAAAATATGGACTTTGTGAGGAAGGTAGAACAAAGTGTCTGGAAATTCACTTCTGCTTCCCCGTCTCATTGAGTAACTTCTCTCACCTGTGAGACAGAGAACAGATTTAGAAGCCAGCATCCAGGTTCAGACGGTGAGCCCTGCCTAGCCCCAGCACCTAATAATGATTCTTAAAGTTTGAGACATCTCATTCTATTTTTTCAAGTTATTTTAAACTTCATAATCAAATCTTCAGATAAAATTATGTTTTATCAATTAAAAATATTTCTCTCACACTTTGTAAAGCAAACATTAAAAACATTCTGGTTGGGACTTCCCTGGTGGTCCAGTGGTTAAGAATCCACCTTCCAATGCAGGGGACGCAGGTATGGTCCCTGGTGGGGGAACTAAGATCCCACATGCCGTGGGGAACGAAACCAGCGCACTATAGAGCCCTCGAGCCACAACTAGAGAGAAGCCCACGCGCTGCAACTAAGACCCGACGCAGCCAAATAATAATAAAATAAAATTTTTAAGAAAAGCCATTCTTTAAAAAAAAGAAGCATTCTGGTTGGCATTTGCATTATCTCCTAGAGAATGGCAGATACATGGGTCTGAAAAGTAAAAACAAGTAAGCAAAATTACATCTACCAGCTGACCACTTTAAAATGGGAATGAAGTGAAGAAGAGTTAAATACACGAACAACTTTTAACTGCCAAATGCAATTAGCAGTTGAATAGTCAAGGGATGTCAATGATATAAAGTTTGTTATGAGCCAAGCGCACAGTATTTATAGTGAAAGTGGGTCTCTAAGAAAACGCAAAGCTATTCATATTGGTTCTCACTAGGCCATCTCCATACAGGAAACGTGAATATCCATAAAGCTGTTTCCAAAGGTTTTTCAACCACACATTTGATTCTCCTTCAGATGCATGAGCCTTGGCTTATTAATGTTACAGGCAGAATATCATACTTATCTCTTTGGTATGGAATTCCCTAGTCAGCAAGGTTAATCAGAGTCCTTTTATTAATCAGCGTAATGCACTTTAAGTACTTCGTTTATGGCCCAAAGCCGCAGGTTCTTTGGTTGATAGTCATATTTTTAATTAAAATAACCAACGAATGATTTCACTGGAAAACTTTCTGGCAGGTACTCTATCTACTTTACTAAGTAGCAACTGCCTTCCAAATATCTTGAAAGCTCTTATTTTCACTCTCTTAATGAGTCATCTTCTTATCACCTGATTTTCCTCTTTGCCAGAAATTCACTCTCCTACTTTCCTATTGCCATCCCAGGGTTCTTTTCCTTTCCTAGATGTTCAGATTTTTTTCTTTTAAATTTTACATTTCAAGCTTATTTTTTTTTTCTCTCCTGGGGAAACTCTGAGATTTATCCTGAAAATATTAGCTATTAAAAAATAGGTAAGAATTGTGCTCCAGCCTGTAATCCTTCAGGACTGTGTAAATAACGTGGACACAGCAGAGCAAATGTCTGCTTATCCAGCCACGAGCAGTGTGTGTAACCTTTGGCTGTAATAACAGAGGCTTCTTGTGTGGGGGGTTCTTTGGACTCAGATAACATTACAGCTGATAACTGTGGCAGAGCCGAGCTTAGCTGAAGATTTACCAGAGATGTGTATATCCCCCCAAACACTGGAGCAGAATCAACCCTTCTTCCAAAAGGTGGCCCAAACACTTCGCTCCTGACTGTATTTCCTGAGCCGGGGGTTTTCTACTCAGTGACTCAGGCATATCTCTGGATTCAGATTTAAATTAAACACACACACACACACACACACACACACACACACACACATACACACACACACACACACACACACAAAGGATTGGTCTGTGTATTTTTGTAGGGACATAACTCCTAAATTCCTTTAGAACTTTGCCGAGAATTGATACTGGTTTGGAGGTGGACTGCATGTAGCTTTCAGATTTGGGGGAGACTAGGTATACAAACATGGGCACTTCCTGCTACTTAATCTCTACAAGATATTTATCCTCATTTGTAAAGTGGAGGCTTTGTCAAGACCCCCCTCTAGATCTCCTGCATGCTGATAATCTTCAATGTTTCGAAGGGGAAATTATATAAACAGATTAAGTGTCATGGTCTGGGGAAGGTAAAAAGTAATGGTAGATGCTATAAATCCACATGGGTGTGGCCTATATTTGAGAGTTCTCTCTGGGATGTTTTCCTAGGAGAAAGAATCTGTATTTTCTTCTCAGTTAAGCTCATTGCTCAAGCAGAGCTCAAGCAGAAGGCATCACTGCCCACAGACTGCAGACCCAGGGTGAGAACCAAGTAGTTTACATTAGGGGAAGCAGTGCCTTCCTCACCTCTGGCCCCATCAAGGGCTTTGTTCCTGGGTTTTACTCCCTCCTCACAGTCCTTTGTGCAATCTGAGCACACAGTCAAAGGGCATCCTGGTCTCTGCAGAAGTGAGCAGAGGGGGGCCCTTTGAAAGACAAATGCGAAGAATAAATCACATTTTGAGTTCTGAAGCCCTGGGACAATATTGCTGTGGAAAGAAGGGAGAGTGTACAAAATGAATCTGCCTGATTAGTTAACTGTATTTCTGTCATGCTGTGACCATTGGGGGTTACATTTTGCAGGACAAATTTTGATCTCTTGACATACCAGCGTCGACACAAATGTGTTAATGGGTGCTGCATCACTGTGGTTTTTTGGCAATGGCATTACCTCAGGTTTGGTCCTCAGTGAGGGTAGGTGTGGTGGAAAGGACACTCCTGCTTGTTTCCACACTTGGTACACAGTGACCTGTGACCGTATCGTCATTTAAAGGTTGTGACTGGGGCTTTCCTGGTGGCGCAATTGTTGAGAGTCTGCCTGCCGATGCAGGGGACTCAGGTTTGTGCCCTGGTCCGGGAAGATCCCACATGCCGCGGAGCGGCTGGGTCCGTGAGCCATGGCCGCTGAGCCTGCGTGTCCGGAGCCTGTGCTCCGCAACAGGAGAGGCCACAATAGTGAGAGACCCGCGTACAGCAAAAAAAAAAAAAAAAAAGGTGGTGACTGTATGTGTGTGGCCTGTTTGCTGTGGACTGCTTCTGTCTCTTCAGTGGGCTTTCCTGCTTTGCAAGGGCTTGAATTATCCAGAAACTCCTCCCCACTACCCCCCACCAAAGTTCTGCAATGTAGCTTCAAGATACATTGCGACAGACCCTGATCTGTATCCGACTATCTATTCTCTTCCTATCTCTCCACTCAGCTCCCTAGGGGCACCAGCTAAGGGGTCTTGCTGCCACCCACCCATCTACGTTCCTACCACCCACATTCCTTTCTAGGAGAGGTGAGTTGTAGGCACAATTTCATTTATGAGGTTAGCTGAATTCCAACACCTGGCCATCTCTGAGCCCAATTTACTGGTTAATGATTATGATTATAGGACACGGAGATGAAACTGATTGAGAGGTCAAGGATGACCGATTCATGTAATAAACAGGCAGGATAGATTCTCTAAGTGCTACTGGGAATTTAGGAGGAAGAAAAAA
This sequence comes from Neophocaena asiaeorientalis asiaeorientalis, assembly GCF_003031525.2. Taxonomy (NCBI): domain Eukaryota; kingdom Metazoa; phylum Chordata; class Mammalia; order Artiodactyla; family Phocoenidae; genus Neophocaena; species Neophocaena asiaeorientalis. The sequence continues at coordinate 11,168,791 of NW_020175410.1, read as the reverse complement.
AAATCAACAAATGTATCTCCATATCAGAGATGTGACATATAGATGAATTCGGGATCTTCTTTCTTTCCTTATGATCTGTGAAGCAGGCTTGGCGCTAAACCTATTCTACTTCCACAAAGACAAAGACAGATGGAAACCCTGCATTGCAGATATTCTGAGTCCATTAGCTTGGACTGAGGCAGACGACTTATGGCTCTAGCAGGCTGAAAAAGTGGCAGTTTTCTCATCTGGAAAATGAAAGGCTTGGACTGGATAATCTTCCCTCCAGCGCTAACATTCTGTGTTTCTTTGATTTTACATCAAAATGGTGTTTTCTTAATCAGCTCTCTGCTGCTTCCTTTCTGAGATCATTTTTCTTACCACTACAGAAGCAGACTTGAGTTTCCAATCAGTTGCTGCATAGAGCTGCCTAATCTTTGCCGTTAATTGGCAAGCAAAACACACTCCAGTTTTCAGATCTGGAACCAGCTTCTTTGCAAGAGAGTTAGAAGAGGCTGTCTTTGCAAATTGCTTGTAGAGGAAACTTGAGTATTAAGATGACTAAGTATTGGTGTGAAGTGATTCCTTCCTTATCAAAAGCAGATTGCATACCATATAGCTTAAAAACTATGCTTGGAACACAGATTCAATGTGCACAGCTAAATGGAAATGTATATATGGATATATACAAATGTATTGTGTGTGCATATCTATTTACACACACACACACACACACACACGCACACAGGCACAGGGTTGATCCTACCCAGTCCAGACTGTCTGTGAAACTATTTGTCTCTACCAGGGAAAATCCATATCACCAAATACCTTTCAGTGTCTGAAATCTGGAATTAGTATCTTAAAACTTAATTCTATTGTATGAATACAGATTCCTACATAAATTCAGATAATCCTAAGAGGGTCACACTTTAAACAATCCTCAGTCTATTAGACCTTAGTGTAAATTAACTTTGGATTTCTTTTTAAAGAACAACTTTGGATAAGGGAAGAGTTGGGAGGACGAGAAAGCAAAATGGCCCTAGAATTCTGAGTGAGATGAAAAGAGACTAAAGTGTGTGTGTGTGTGTGTGTGTGTGTGTGTGTGTCTGTCTGTCTGTCTGTCTGTCTGTCTTTCTGTCTGTCTAGATTGGAGGGTGGGCCATAGAAAAACAAAATTCTGGTTGGGAGCATTCATTCCCTCAGGATTAATCAGCATTGTGCATAGCCCTATAAATAACCTCTTTTTAAAAAAATATAAATTTATTTATTTTTCGCTGCATTTGGTCTTCATTGCTGTGCATGGGCTTTCTCTAATTGTGGCGAGCAGGGGCTACTTTTCGTTGGCAGTGCATGGGTTTCTCATTGCGGTGGTTTCTCTTGTTGCGGAGCACGGGCTCTAGACGCGTGGGCTTCAGTAGTTGCGGCTTATGGGCTCTAGAGTGCAGGTTCAGTAGTTGTGGCTCACGGGCTTAGTTGCTCCACAGCATGTGGCATCTTCCTGGACCAGGGCTTGAACCCGTGTCCCCTGCACTGGCAGACACATTCTCAACCACTGCACCACCAGGGTAGCCCTAAATGGCCTTTTTAAACTAAACTATTTTTCCTCCTGGCCAGGAGCACAACAGTTTATTTTAATTTTATTTATTTTTATAAATAGTAATACACGCACAAGGTACTAAATTTAAAAGCTCAAGGGGACCATTGAAGGATAAGTAAATCTATGTTCTTGTCCCCCAGTCCCCACCAGTGCAACCAGTTTCTTGTGTTAGGTGTTTATAAATATTTTCTTACCTGTTAGCCTTTATGCACACTCTTCGGCTCCCTGCTTCTCTCATTCAATAATATATCTTGAGATTTTTTTCCATACCAGTATACACAGAACTGCCCCCTTCTTTGTAATGGCTGTATAGTGTTCCACTGTGCGGATGTACATACTTTATTTAAACAGTCTCCTGTTGATGAAGATTGAGGTTGTTTCCAATCACTAACCATTAAGAACAATGCTGTAGTGTAGTGCATGTTGTTGTCCTGGGCCAGGTTACCAGGATTTATAACTCCCAGGAACTTCATACTCTTCATAAAGAGTTCAATGCAAGTAGTGTTCCTGGGAGTTGTGTAATACAGTGGCCCTTATATGGCATTTCACACATGAGTGAATGTACTTGTAGGATAAATACCCAGGAGTGGTGCATAGGTAGTTCTTTTCACTTAAATGAGAGACTTTTAATACCTAATCACCAGGCCCACCTTTAACGTGGTCATCATCCTCTGAGTGCCCTCCAGATGCTCATTTTTGTTGCCCAGAAGTATTCACAATATTTTAGATTTTTCTTACCTCATCTAATCAGTGAAGAATACAACTTGTACTTCTCTTGTTATGGGTGCTGTACCCTGTTAATGTAGCTAAAGATTGTATCAGCATTTGGGTGGCTTCATCTTACTGTTGGCTCATTTCTAGATTATTGTCAACTCAAATACTTAGGTTTTTCCTCAAATAAATTACCATTAAATCATAATCTGCTGGGACTTCCCCGGTGGTTCAGTGGTTAAGACTCCGCACTTCCAATGCAGGGGACGTGTGTTCAATCCCTGGTTGGGGAACGAAGATCCCATATCCCACGCGGTGCAGCCAAAATATTAAATAAATAAATAAAGACGATCTTTCCAAAAAAAATCTAAGAAAAATAAAGAAACTCATAATCTGCTCACTTTGTACTCACATAGTGGAATTTTTACAACCTATTGTAAAAACAAACTTCTGATTTATCCATGTTAAAATTTATATTGTTGTTTCCACCCTAGAGTCTCTTCTAAGCTGTTGAGCTATATCTACATCTTCATCTTGCCATTAAATATTTCATCTTTCTGTACCTATTTTCCATTCTCCACTCATAGTGAGCTTAATGCCGTGGCTCTGGGTATTGACATTGAAAGAAAGATTTATAAAGTTATCTTTTTTATAGCTTGTCAAAATGGCAATCATTGGACACTTGGGGAAAAGGGACTAGTTCAGTGTTTAGAAGTCAGAGGTAAGAGGGAAAAAGGAAAGAGAAAGAGAGAGGGTGAGAGGGAGGGAGGGTGGGAGGAGAGAGAGAGAGAGAGAGAGAGAGAGAGAGATTTCCAACAGCTAATGGGAAAATTTTATTTAAGATCTCAGTTCTAGGAACAACTATGCTTCTCCTGACCAATTAATTTGTATATAGCTTGTGGGCATAGTTAATTGTGCAACACATCATGTTTTCCTGTGGGAAAGTTCAAAGGCAAATTTACAGTGTGGTTCTAGCATCTATACAACCCAGTTTATATTTTGGGTACCTATCTGACCCTGGACCTCTTTTTATTTTCCTTCCTTATTTTGCCTTCCTTATTTTTTCCTTTGCCCTTATTTTCTAGATCATTAAAATAAAAATCTTGTGTAAAATTTGCAAGCTGCTATAAATTCTTCTTAATTCTTCTTCGGAAAGAGGTGTTGTATAAACTGATAGACAAGCAAATAAAATCTTGGTGTGACAAATTTTCTAAAGACATCAAATACATTCATACCTTAGTTTGACAATAGCAACAACTAGAGGGAAAAAGAGCTGTGATGGAATGAAAATTATAAGCTTGTAAGTAACAGCTTTGGAATCATTCAAGACAATGATTGGGAGTTAAAAAAAAATCTTTAATAAGAATGTCATGTAAATCATCACGTAAAATAAAATGCAGTCACATAAATGAAGGTCTCAAACACAAATGCCTTGGACAGCCAGGAAGGTAAAGTAAATGAAGGACCAAGATAATAGGGAGTAGTAGAAAGCCCCTGTCCCACTTAAGTAATCCAAATACACTACTAAGCTAAACATTTGCGGATTCATCAGCCACTAGTTTACAACTTCCAAATCATCCCCCAATTTTATAAATGTGACGAAAGTAAAATACTTTGTAAAAATCCTCACTAATTCTCACAGGGAGAAATCCTAGGCCAAGAAGTTAAACTTTCTCTCCCTTTCTTTTTTCAGGTTATTGGTTGCCTAGTTACAAATTAAAGTCTTCCTGGGCCACAGGCCTGCATCTCTCTGTCTTGTTTGGTCACGTGGAATGTCTTCTGGTGCTACTGGACCACAATGCTACAATCAACTGTAGACCTAATGGGAAAACCCCTCTTCATGTGGCTTGTGAAATGGCCAACTTGGATTGTGTTAAGATTCTCTGTGACCGTGGAGCAAAGCTCAATTGCTACTCCTTAAGTGGACACACAGCTTTACACTTCTGTACAACTCCAAGCTCCATCCTCTGTGCCAAGCAATTGGTTTGGAGAGGTAAGTCTTTCTGGGTGGCTGACATTGTCATCTACTTGCCCAGTCATGGTTTTGAAAATTGGTGACCCTTACTTACCTCCGGCAATGTAGTACATATCTCTATTCATTAAGCCTAATTCAGGAGGCCCTAAAAATATGTAGAGAGATAGTTATGTCGGCCCTAGTCATTCAGTGATGATCACATTGAATTCTTATTACTGTTTTAATTGTAGGAGTCTCGTTAATTAACACATTTGTTTAACAAATATTTATTAGCTTCTATGATGTCAGGTAATGTGCTAAGAAAGTAAAAAGAGAAAATAGTTTCTGACTTCTAGGAGCTTATATTCTAGTAGGGGAGATGAATATTGATGAAATAAATTATAAATACATAACTGTAAATTGGGAAAGGAGCAAAATAAGGCGCTATGAAAGAGAATGTCAGGAGTAAACTATTATAAAATGTATAAAACTTCTCTAAAGATACAATATTTAAGCTGAAACTTTATAATGTGAAGCAGCTGGCCATTAAAAACAAGAGCAAAGAAGAAAAGTCTAGGGATAGGGAATAGCATGTGCAAAGTTGCTAGGGGAGCAAAAAACTTGGAATATCCAACACATGGAAGAAGGCCAGTATGGCCAGAGTATCATGGGGGGGTGGGTGGGAGGGATAAGAGGGTAGAGGGTAGTGCTGCCAGATGACATTGGATGTGTCAGATCGTATATGGCCTGATGGGTGCCGAGTGTGGGGTTTAGAAATGGCGCCACTGAAAAGTTTAAAGCAAGGCAATGACACGGTTTAATTTTCACTTAAGATCATCAATATGGGGTCATTCATAAGCTGGGTTGGAGAAGGCCAAGAATAGAAGCAGGGAGACCAGCAGGGAAACTTGCAATAGTGTAGGTGGGGGGATGATGATTTGCACTGAGGGGAAAGCTTGGATAGGAAAATTAGAAAATGGGTTTGCAATATGTTTTAGAAGCTGAATTGGTGGGACTTGGAGATGGATTTGATATAGGTGGGGGTGGGGCTGGGTGACAGAAAAGGAAGTTTCAAGAATCATTGCCAGGTTTCTGGCTTTAGAAAATGGCTGGATAGTGATGCCATTTTTTAAGATGGGAAAACTTGGGGAAGAAGCATGTATGTGGGGAAGATCGTTATACCATTTTTTTTAAGTTGGGTTTACAGAGGTATAATTTATATACCGTAAATTCACTGTTTTTGAGTAATAGATAGTCGTGAAACCATTCACCACAATTATCTCAAAAAATCCCCTGATGCCCTTGGTAGTTAATTCCCTCACTCTCCCCCGACCCCTGGCAACTGTTGATCTGTTTTCTGTCCCTTTAGTTTCATCTTTTCAGAATGTCATATTAATTAAATTATACAATATGTAACCTTTTGAGGCTGGTTTCTCCACTGTAGCATAATGCATTTGAGATTCATCAATGTGACTGCACTCACCAGTAAATCAGACCTTTTTATTGCTGAATAGTATTCCGTGTATAGATGTAACACAGTTTATTCACTCCCTAGTAGAGGGGCATTTGGATTGCTTCTAGTTTTTAACAATTTAGAAAAAAGCTGCTATAAACATTTGCATACACGTTCTTGTATGGACATGTTTCATTTCACTTGGGTAAACACCTAGGAGTGGGAAGATGGGTTGTATGGTAAGTTTATAAGAAACTGCCAAACTGTTTTCCAAAGTGCTTGTACCCTTTTGCATTTCCTCCAGCAGTGTGTAAGAGTTCCTGTTATCCTCCATCCTTGTCAGAACTTCGTAATGTCAGATTTTTAAAAATTGTTTTAGCCATTATAATAAGCATTAATAGCATCTCATTATGCTTTTAATTTGAATTCCTCTAATGACCAAAGACATTGAGTCTGTTTTCATGTATTTGTCTGCCAGCTGTGTGTTCACTTTGGTGAAATATCTGTTCATTTCTTTTGCTGCTTTTTTTTTTTTTTTTTGCAATACACAGGCCTCTCACTGTTGTGGCCTCTCCTGTTGCGGAGCACAGGCTCTGGACGCGCAAGCTCAGCAGCCATGGCTCACGGGCCCAGCCGCTCTGCGGTATGTGGGATCTTCCCGGACCGGGGCACGAACCCGTGTCCCCTGAATCGGCAGGTGGACTCTCAACCACTGTGCCACCAGGGAAGCCCACTTTTTTTTTTTTTTAAATGGTTGTTTGTTTTCTTGTTATTGATCTGTGAGAGTTCTTAATATATGTTGGATACTAGCCCTTTGTCAAATATGTGTTTTGCAAATATTTTAATTCATTCTTCGGATTTTCATTTTTCTAATGGTGTTTTTAAAATAGCAGGAGTATTTAATTTTGATAAATTCAGTTTATAAATTTTTACCTCTTATGGTTTGTGCTTTCTGTGTTCTAGCTAAGAAATGTTTGATTAACCCAAGTAACAAAGGTTTTCTCCTACATTTTTCTTCTAGAAGTTTTATAATTTCAGGTTTTACTTTTATGTCTTGGATTCATTTTGAGTTATTTTTTGCATATGGTGTGAGGTATGGGTTGAAGTCCATCTTTTTTGTGTATGGATGGCCAATTGTTTCAACATCATTTGTTGAAAAGATTATTCTTTCACCATTGAATTGTTTTGATATTTTTCTCAAAAGTCAATTGGCTGGGACTTCCCTGGTGGTCCAGTGGTTGAGACTTCACCTTCCAAGGGTGCAGGTTCAATCCCTGGTTGGGGAGCTAAGATCCCACATGCCTCACAGCCAAATAACCAAAACATAAAACAGAAGCAGTATTGTAACAAATTCAATAAATACTTTTAAAATGGTCCACGTAAAAAAAATCTGAAAAAAAAGTCAATTGGCCAAATATGTATGGGTCCATTGATCTATATATCTATTTTTTGCGAATCCTCCACTGACTTGGTTGCTTTATATCAAGTCTCAAAAGCACATAGAGTGAGTCCTTCTAGGTTAGTTTTAATCATGAGAGGTTTCAGACCTCTTTGAGACATCAAAGTGAATAAGTCAAGGATGCACTTGATATAAAAGTATATATTTCAGAAAAGAGCTCTGAACTAAAGCAGTAAGTTTAGGAGCCATTGGCCTATAGATTGTATTTGAAGCCAAGGAAATCAATGAACTCACCTGGATAAACAGTGTAGAGAGATAAAAGAGAACTTAGGACCAAGCTCTGACAAATTCTTATGTTTCGAGGTTAGCAGGATGGAGAGGAGGCAATAAAAGAGAGTGAAATTATTCTATGGTTTTGATTTCTCTTCCTTGTGATAACCACTTTCCTCTATAATTATTTCTAAGAATGTTTAAAATATTCCACACTAAAAAAAAAAGAAAGAGTGAAGTGGATTGATAAATGAAGTTGGAGAAAATCCAAGAGCATTTTTGGCATCAGAGAAACTAAGAAAAAGGCAGGTTCAAGAATGGGGGAGTGGTCAGCTGTATTGATAGCTACTGAGAGGTTTAATCAGATGTTCATTAGATTAAGTGACAGAGTTATCACTGACAAAAATAGTTTTGGTGAAATGGTAGGTGCAGAAGCCAGATCAGAAGATGTGAATGGGAGGTTAGAAACTAGAGATGGCATATGCTGACAACTGGTAAAAGAAATTTGGCTGCAAATGTGAGCATAAGAGTAGCATGATTGCTGAAGGGGGTTTGGGGCGGGGGCGTTTGTCACAGGAGACTATTATCTACAGTTGAAGATAAAAGGAAATGTTTGGGGACTTCCCTGGTGGCGCAGTGGTTAAGAATCCGCCTGCCAATGCAGGGAACATGGGTTCGAGCCCTGGTCCTGGAAGATCCCACGTGCCGCGAAGCAACTAAGCCCGTGCGCCACAACTACTGAGCCCGTGTGCCACAACTACTGAAGCCCGTGCACCTAGAGCCTGTGCTCTGCAACAAGAGAAACCACCGCAATGAGAAGCCTGTGCACCGCGACGAAGAGTAGCCCCCACCTGCCGCAACTAGAGAAGGCCCCTGCGCAGCAACGAAGACCCAATGCAACCAAAAAAAAAAAAGGAAATGTTTGTACGCTGAAGGAAATGATTTATAGAAAGCAAACAGTTGAAGATGCATGAAACAGGATAACTGAAAGGTCCAAATCTTAGAGAAGTTGAGATGGGATGAAATCCAGAGACCCTGAGACACATCCTCCTTTTCAGCAGGTGAGCCAAAGTAAAAGATGGTTTTAATGCCAGAGCACTTGTAGATTTGGTTGTGGTAAGATGAGGGAGTCCCTATCTGGTACAAAGTCATCAGCCAAAATGAGAGCAGAAAGACTGGAAATTGGATGAGAGAGGAGAAGATATGGAAAGGTCATGGGGAAAGAATGGGAGGACATGCTTGAAGATGCTATGGTCTTCTCAACCTGTGAGAACTAAAGGGAAAAAAAAATCAACCCAGCTTATTCTCCTTCTTGCCTGCCCTGGGAGGAAGGGCCCAGTGCAGAGATGCTTGGAGAAGAACAGGCATCGATTGGAGCTTATCCACTTTACCTTCCCACATGGGGCCATCACCACCTTTCACATTTACTTATACATTTATTTTTAGATTTAGTTTTTTTAATCTACATTTTAACTAATTAATTTAAACTTTTAAGCTGTTTATCTTCAAAATTTTTGGAAAGTTAAGAAATTATATATTTGTTTAGTTATTGATCTTTTATATCACTACCTTTTCATCAACCACGGAGTAACAGTGAGCTCCCGACCTCGTCTTTCCTCAGAGGTGTTACCACACAGCTTTCCCAGAGGACGGTTATTCCCCATGTGCTTTATCCCTGCCGACAGAGGGAGGCCTACCTAGAGAGGGAGGAGTAAAGAGGTAGGAGGAGACTGAGCAACGCCCCCTGTAGGCTGACACAAGGAATTGGACTGATAACCCAAGAGGAAGAGTAGAAGGAAGTCTGTTAAAGATAACTGACCCTTTAGCACCACGTCATCAAAGGCTGAAACCATAACAAGAAAGATAAATTAGAGAACGCAAAAATGTTTGTTTCAACATCTGTGTGGCAAACAGATTATAAAATTAAAAAGCAGTCATAAAATTGGGAAAAATATTTGGGACTATATGACAAAGGGCTCATATCCTTACTATGTAAAGAAAGTTTAAAAATTAAAGTTAAGAGGGTAACAACTAAGAGAAAAAAAAAAAGCACAAAGGGACCAAGAACAGGAATAGGTATTTCAGAAAAAAAACAGGCAAGCATATAAACGACAAATAAAGGTAACATAATGATCACTTGTATTGTAATCAGTAAAATGTCAATTAAAAATAAGAATTAGATGTTTTGTTGTGTTTATTACATTAACGAAGATATCAAAGATGATAACACATATGTTGACAAACACGTGGGGCAGTGCTCTCACACAGGCTTAATGGAGTGAAAATGCATACGATTGAGGGGAATATCAAAAGCTTAAAACCTTTTTAAACTCAGAAATTCTGCCTCTAGGATTAGGGCCTAATTCAGCACCTTTTGACTCAGGGTTCTCATTGATGTAGGGCCTCAAATTCAGACTTTGGATATATCTCTAAACAAGGTTATACACTGAGTCAGAGATAACTGATGAGAAAGAAAGACATTTATCATGTAACAGAATTTTGCTTGGTCACGTGATCTGTAGTACACTAGAAATTGAGACTTCTCCTAATTCTATGAGAATCTTCAAAATAGTGGAGTTATAGTGTGTTTTGTTTTATATTTTTGCAATAAAAGCTTTGATTGGTTAAGAAATACATTTAAAATGTACCACAATTTTAAAAGATATATATTGGCATTTTTAATTTTTAATGTACTTAGAGTCTCAAAAAAGTTGCTTGATTTCTTTTTGCACTCAGAGAGTCATTTATATTACTGAAATACTTAAAAATATTTTTATATATAATAGAAAAATTTAAGCTGTTACCTCCATACCATACAGACATTAAAAATGATATTGTAAAAGAATGTTTATTGACATAGAAAGATTTAAAAATAAGTTCATAGGAGTGTATGAACTGCATAAACTTATTTTTCTAAAAATTATATACGATTATGCATATCAGAAAAAAGCAAATTTGTTATGTCAGATCCTTACTCTTAGAATAAATTTTTTTTTAAGTGTGGTACCTGGAAAATTTTTCAAAACAAAATAAAACTGTAAATCAGGTAATTGGGTAAAATTTCACCCATTTTATGAATGGAGGAAAGGAGAAGAGAAGCGCTTGGAGGTAATCTTCTAGTCTGGAAATTCTAGAAGACTGTCAACATCTTGCAGCCTTTCTTTTGCATTTTTATGTCTTCAGTTTCTTGGACAGTGCTTGGCACATAGGAAGTACTCGATAAATGGTCTCTGACTGATCTGGGAATGGCTCCAGGAGCCTTGAGCGCGTGGAAGGGAACTACTGCCATCTAGTAAATGGAAACTGTTATGTTCACAGTTAATTAAATGCTGCTGTTGGTCAATTTTACTCTCTCAGTCTCTAGGGAGATAGTTGAGGGATGAATTTTCTCTCTCCAGGATTATGTGATAGGCACTTTGAGAAGTCACATACATCACTTTGTAGCTGGACAGAGGGAATTGAGACAGCACACAGACAAGGAAAATAAGTCAGGCTAAACATTAAACTCAGGACCAGAGAAGTCCATTAGAGGAAAACCAATGCCATGGCAACTGAAAACCGATGTAATTTCATTTGCTATTTAATGGGCTTTTTGTGGAAAAGTGCTCTTTGTGGAAAAGGCTAATTGAGGCCAAAAAATTGCATGCAATTTTCTCTTAAAGGATTTCCCCCTATTTTTTCAATGTTGCAGAGCCTGCTTTGTCCTCAGGCTGGATTTTGTCTGCTATTTTTTTGTTTGCCTTTCTACTTAATGCCCCCCATCTTCTGGCCTTTGTTTCCTTTGGTGTTAGTATAATAGTGTTCATCAGTTGAGAAGGCTTATTTACCTCAGTGAAAATGTCCTTTCTGTGAATCCTGCATTTCCCTACAAATAAAGAGAGTCAGGTCAGGTTTAGCTGGCTGAAAAGCAGCATATTATTTCTACCTATTCCCTTTCGTAAGAGGAAAATGAAAGCTGCTTGCTTTTCTCTGCATGAAGCAAGTCCTGACAGTTGGAGGAAAATTTGTTACTGCAGGAAAGCCATAAAAATTCAAATGTTTCCTAGCAGAATGTAGCATGAGGGCAATGTAAAGGAGACCGTGCCTTTTAAAAGACTGTCCCCTGCTACTTGGTGTGACAGTGGCACGAGTTACCTGCACGTTAGGAAATTCCCTATTCAATGATGTGAACACAGTAAGGCAAGATGTCATTGGACTTCACTTTAGCCAAGAAATAGATATGCCTGCTTGACAGACACCTCTCTCACCAGTCCATCACCTTCTGTCTTTCCATCTCTTAGGTTATATATTGTAATAGCACAAATCTGACCCTCCTAGTCACTTGCAAATAACCTTGGGGATTTTTGTCCCATATGCTGTATGGGACATACACCTGTACAATAAGAATTTAATATTTTCTTTAAATTGACATTACTTATTTAATTTTAAAGGAACTTCTATATCACTATAAAAATTAATTTGTCACTATAAAAAATATGCCAAAATCCCTTGCTGTACATAGAAGGTAATAGTAACAGTAAATAATGGGCAATCAAATTCTTGACCTCTGTCAACCCAGAGACCTTCTTTTCTCAAATGGCAGAGAATGACTTTAAAAATCCTTGTCTTTTGGTTGCTATTTTTTCTAGAAGCATTATCTTCAATTCCTCTGCTCTGAATGAATGAACTTGAAATTTGTTTGCAGGTCATTTCTCACGTCCAGGCAAGCAGCAGGTTCTCCAGCCCAGTAAAGAATGTCCCATGTAAAATCATAGCACACTTGGGAAGGCATTGCCTTAAGCAGGGCTTTGTAAAGTTGATGGTCTATTTAGTAGTGAATTTTAGAAGCCTGCCCTTGAGAATCAGGAGTGGAATAAGTTTGCTGCTCTCACATCTCACACCTTTGTCCTGGAGGTCCTAGCTGACACAAAGAGAAAAGAAAAATAAATAAGATGTAAGAAGATTAGAAAGCAGGAAGCAAAACAGCCATTATTTCACACTATATGTTTGTCTAGATTGAAAAAAAAAAACCAAGAAAATTTAAGGTCAAATGGTTAGAATTCATAACTGAATTCAGAAGAGGTACTGCATTTGAGATCAATATACAAAAATCAATTGTATTTTTATATACCAGAAAGAAGCAGTGAGAAATTATAATAGAAAAGATGTATGTACCAAACCACAAGAAATTTAAGGTACTTAGAAAATGTATTCAGCAAAGGGTGGAAGAAATATAAAACTTGATTAAAAGACATTAAGAGGATACCACGTTCAAGGTTTATTACAAAAACTGTGTTTCTTGATTACTTGCTCCTCCGAGGCAACCACTTTCATTTCTTTTAACTGATTAGTTTGATATTTATCTCCATATTGCTAAATAAATACCATTTATTTATGCATAAAATTGAAAAGAATAAGTAGCAACATAAACAGTTTTCTGATAATCTATTGATTTATCATAATGGAAGATGAGGATCTGGCTCCTTTTCCTCCCTGCCCTCCCCATACAAGTATCTCTCCTATCCTCCATCCTCACAATATAATGACATTATAACTGTGAGGCTTGTACTAAACTAGGATAACCATTCCTTCTTTGTACAACATTTTGTGTTCCCTGGAGCTAATTGTCTTATTTTATTCATTTGCTTATTTTTTTAATGAATCACCACTCTCTTAACCCCAAAACTTTTGCCAATAGTTTTAATCTTTTCTGAAAATATTTCAACAGGTATCTAATCAGTTTTATTTTCTTGAAAAAAGTCCCTTCTGGAGACTTCAGATCTATTCCAACCACTGTCATCCTGAAATCTCCATTCTCTCATCATCCTGGAGAGTCCCTTTGCCTCTCCCTATGTTAGATTTCCTGTTCCTGGATCCTGGGTCTTTCTAGGTCTTGGTTTGTTGCCTGTTTGGGCCTCCGTTAGTTGATTTCTGAGAAAGGGTGCAAGAAACTGCTCATGCATTTATTTTACCCTGACTTGGCACAGAATTCTAGATTGATAATCATTTTCCTTTAGAATGATGAAGGCATTTCTCCATGGCCATTTTATTTCCTCATGGTCTCTTTGTGACTTATCTTCCTCTCTGAGAGGTTTAGGATTTTCTTTTTGTTTTTTGACATTCTGAAATTCCATGATGATGTGCCTTGATGGGTTGATTTTCACCTGTTGTACTGTGTTCTTTCAACCCCAAAACGTGCATGTCTCTCAGTTTTGAGAAATCTTCCATAATTATTTCTTACCCGAATTCTTTTCTTTTGTTTCCTGTATGCTCTCTTCCTTGAGTTGCTATTATTTGGATATTGTACCATCTGGACTGTTCTTCTAATTGTCTTATATTGTCTCTCCTGTTTTACATTGCTTTATCTTAATGTTCTACTTTCTAGGAGATTTACTCCCGATTATTTTTCTTAGTTTCTTGTTGTCTCTACCATCTTAAAGGCTTTCCTTAGATGTTTTATAATCTTTGGCTGTCTGCTGATATTTAAAATTGAGTGACTAAACACTGATTTGGAATCTACGTGTATGAGTGGGGTTAGTTGACTGTTGACTTCACTCTAGGGGATCTAATGGGACCTGTAATTTGAGGACTTGGTGACATAGTATCTTTAGATATTTTTTCTTAGGCTGGTCAGATTCTCCAAAGAAATCTCTACCTGTCTTCTTTCTGGAGGGCCAAGGCCTGGTTGCCAGTATTCTAGGCTCCCAGGTGGGGAAGAGGACTTGGAATGCAAGTGTGGTATACATGCATTCTAGAATGCTCTGCCTGGCTGAGCTAACTTCTACTCCTACTTAAGGCTTTAGTTCAGATATCAGTTCCAAAGATCATTCTTCCTGAATTCCCTTAAACTAAGTTAGGTCCCTATGTTATTCTGTATTCTCATAGCACATTGTAATTTTCCTTTGTGGCACCTATATTTTATTTGCTTAATCCTTTTATTAGTGCCACACCCCTCACTAAACTCTGTTTCATAAGAACAGAGTTTTGCTCAGCAGAGCCCATGCACAATACATATTGGTTGTTGATTGTTGAATGTTTATTGAATGTTCAATAAAGAACAAGTACTAGAACTAGGGAGGACAAGTGTGCTTGAACCAGGGCAATTCCATGACTGTTACTGTCAAAATAACTCTGGGTTATTCTTTTCCCATATGAAGAGAGCAAGCTGGGATGGAGGGAGAAGTCAGAAGTGTCAAATAGTACTGAGAAATCTAGTACATTGAGAGTTAAAAATTTTCCATTGGATTCAGTGACGTGGAAGGAGACTATAGCAATCAATTGAGTGAAGATGCAGAAATCAGAACAGAGGGGACTGATAATGAAAAAGAGATAGTCTGAGTGTGAACAAGACTTTTAAAGAGTTTGTGAAGAGGAGGCAAGAAGACAGATGAAGAGGTAAAGGTGCTGAGAAATGTTTTCTTCTTGATAACAGAAACCTGAGCATTTAAGAAACTGATGACAGAATTCACTAGTGAGGCAGATATTGAGGACAGTGTAGAGGAGAGATAGTTTATGGTATGAGGATTCTGAGAAGTTTGGGAAATGAGATCTAGAACGAGGCAGAGGGATTGACTCTAGAGAGAAGAACACCTGTTCTATTGTAGCTGGAGGCAAAAAATGAGAGAGGATGGGAGTTGACACTGGGTAGTCAGACTTTAAGGAAGTTTCCCTCTGAAAGGTATTTTCTATGTAAAGTAGAGGTGAGGAGATCTGAGAGTGAAAAGAGAGGGAAAAGCGTTAAAAGATTGAGGAAGTTAAAAAGGTTTTAAGTTATTATGGTGGAGAATGGGGAAATAAATTGAGTAGAGAAACACTGGCCTGCTGAGCAGTCTCAAGGACCCAGTGGAGTTTTTATGTTTGACTTTATGGTGGTACCGGTCTCGTACAGGTGGCAATGCATCTGTAGTGATTTTTGCCATATAGCTCGCAGCTGCTTGGGTGCAGGTGTTGAGACAGTAGATAATTGGGTTCACTCAGGATTAAGTTCATTCATAGCACTAGGCAGGCGCTATGAAGGGTTGGAGGTAGTTTAAAGTTTTGGCAAAAGAGTGATTGAAATGATGGAGAATGGAACTCAGCTGGATAGGAAGGGGAGGGAAGGAGTATAAGGACCGTCTAATGGACAAAGAGATCACAGAGAGGGGTTCTAATGAAACCAAGGTACAAAGATAGGCAGTTTTGGTCAGAGAATTGGATTTGGGAATTCGTGATTTCTGGAGACTGATCAGTTTCAGGGTAATGACTCAGTCCAGGTATGTCTATAGGTGGGAGCCACCAGATCAGAAAGGAGGAGAAAGTCACAGGAGAGAATGAGATCGAGAACCTGAGAGACAGGGCAGTAAGTGGACATCTGAGTGATTGTTAAAGCCACCCAGAATTTGTGTGGAGAGGGATCATGTGAGTCAGGTGCCGAAGTCTTCAGAAACTGATGGGGAGGTAAATGTATTCAGGAAGGAAGGTAGGTGGTATCGATGAAAAAACAGAGCCCCAAAGAAGCAGTGATATTCTTTTTATTTTTTCTTTTTTTCAAGAGAATTAGGGAAAAATTGGAAGCATCAATGGGGAGTCAGAGATATAAAAAAGAATACCCAGCTATATACTGCAGGCCGGAGTTAAGCATCCCGCATCACTTCTTTTGGCTAGGAATAGGGCAAAGCTAGTTTGGTTGCCATGGTGACCAGCGCCCTGTCTCTGGGCTCATTAATCCTGTGTTCCAAACTAAGCACTTAGCAATAGCTTCTGAATAAACGCAACAAAGCTCTGCATACTGAAAAGGGCACATTCATGTTAAGCAGGGGAGAAAGGTTTTAAATTTCATTCATTAAACTTGAGTAAATAATTTAATATCTTTGTGCATCAGTCCTCCTAGCTAATGAATAAGGATAAATGCTTAATGGAAAATCTAGCCTAATAAAGTTAACAGCATTGGCTTTACATATAAAGGAAATTGATGTTGCTGGTATATATGCATATGAAGGGGAAAATGGAAAGGAAAGAAACATATAAGTGTCTGTGATGTGGAATGTCAGGTACTTCAAAATAAAATGTCTCATTTAATCCTCACAACCACCATGTGAGATTGTTCTTATTATTCATATTATTCTCTTCATTTTATAGATGAGGAATTGGAAGCTCAGAGTAGTTAAATAAGGCCCCAGCTAACACAATTGGTAGAGTTTAACCAGGCTCCGTTCTAACCAATTGGGCTCCAGGGTGGTCCTACAATAAAACTGCATACTGCTTATTCTTCTGGGACTTTTGGCTAATTGAAAAATTAGGAGAAAAATTTGTGCTAAGGTGATACTACCTATATAAAAGAGCAGTTTAAATGCTGTATTAGAATTCCATTAGCTTAAAAAATTTCACCATCATAAGATGATTTTAAAGGCTCTTCTTGGAAAAAAAAACCCGAGAAGATAGCTGGGTATATTAAACGTGTGTTTAAGTGAAAGACGTGAAGAGGGCTTCCCTGGTGACGCAGTGGTTGAGAGTCCGCCTGCCGATGCAGGGGACACGGGTTCGTGCCCCGGTCCGGGAAGATCCCACGTGC
>NW_020175410.1:11120248-11151705 GCF_003031525.2 Neophocaena asiaeorientalis asiaeorientalis | reverse complement strand
TACAAAAAAAAAAAAAAAAAAAAGACGTGAAGAAGAAAACTCGCCATTTGCAAGTATAGGTACTTGTACATATACATGTTTCCATATATGCTAAAAAATAAATTAAAAAAAGAAGGTCTAGAGTTGCAAAGCAGATCCTTTACACAGAAGCTGATATTTTTCTTCTAAGTATAATGCCTTTATTTGGGTTTTCTGGCTTTGCTCCAACAAAGGTGTAGATAAGTGATAGAAAAAGATATATTAAAAATCCATTAATTCATTTTCCTTAAAATTAAATTCTTTCATTAAAAAGATAAATTTCTAATTCCTGCTTCTAATACAGCAATTTGATCAATTTCTAATTCCTGCTTCTAATATAGCAAGGTTTAAAATATATGGAAACAACTGGGTACAAGTTAAATATCCCTGTCCCTAAACTTAGCTGTTAGCCATTTCTTTTAATTCAAATACTAATTGTTTTGGTCTCAACTATATGAATATCCTAAGTCTATTTTCTTGAATTTGGGCTGCTTACTGCTGCCCCAGACAATTCCCAAGTGTTTCTTCAGCAGGAAAGTGTTAATTCCAGCCCTCTCTCCCATTAGTATTATAGGTTTCCTTCTCCAACTGGCTCTCTCTACTTTAAATTCTGCTATCAAAGGCCATATGTGACCTGAGTTGTAAGTTTTCCATCTGGATATTTTATCTTTGTTTTATAACTAGCAGCATCTGAAACCAGAAATTGAAGGATGAAATTTCCTTGGGCTTGCAGTGCTTTATTTTTTTCTATCATCACTTCTCTAATTTGTTCTTACTTAGAGGAGGCTGGATCTTATTATCTTCTGAACAGTTTAAACACCATTTAGCAAAAGATATCAGCTTTATAAACAGAAATGTAAGTGTTTTCTTTGTAATCTCCATAAGTAATAATTTATAGAAGATAATCTAAACAATTTTAATAGGAGACTCCCAGGGCCGATTTGGAGGTAAAATGGTTAAATCAAACAAGAGCCTGGGGCTTCCATCTCAGTTTTCTATTAAATTAACGAAGAAAACACCCAAATAGAGGAAGTGGCAAAAGCATCAGAACTGGAGGCTAAGATTCTAGCATACACCAGCTTCCTGAAAAAGTTTCTACTAATTAGAAAGCTAATGGGAAGAGAATAAAGTGGATCCCCTCTTTTCTGAGATAAAACATCTCCCTGGCAGTCAGAAGAGGTATTAGCCAACCCCCACTGAGAGCCACTGAGGGCTGAATACTTGTGGGGAGGCCCCTAGAGCATCCTTTGCCTTGCTTCCTTGTGCCTTAGAAGTACCGGCAGCCCTCTGAAACTCTCTTCAGTTAAGAGGGCCATGCCAAGCAAAGAACCAAGTGGTAAAGGCAGGAAGTAAATCCACTTCTTGCAAGCAGAGTTGAATTAACCTGGGTTGGGATAGGAGGAAAAGACTGAATAAGAGCCCTGGGGAAAGGTCCGCTTGAGCTTAATAATAATAGTAACAACAACTGGATATGGCATTTCTGTTGCATGCCTGGCATTTTATCATATTCTCATTTAATCCTCACAACTATCCTGTGAGAGCAATACTGTTATTTCCATTTTCAGGTTAAAGCACTGAGCTTTAGGCGAGTTGCTTAATGGTAAGACCAGGTTTTGAATGCAGGTTGACCTCAATGCAGAGCACCTCCTTTTTCCACTAGGTGGGGCTGCCTCTCCTTTGCTACTCAGAATCCTGCCAATAATGTAACTTAATCTTGAGACTGCCCAGTTGCCCTGTTCTGTGAATCTGTCTCCGCTGTAGGCTGGACATGTCAGTCAATAAACCAGCTGCTTCCTCAGCTCCTTCTAGAACTGCCCTGTTCACAGCCCCTGATGAAGGGAAGGCTTAAGTTGTTAAGTTCTGTAGCACTGGATCCTTCCCCACCACAGCCCATTAGACCAGAGGTGGTATTCAAGCCAAGGAGCTCAAATATGACTTGATATGAAAATATGAACTCAAGTATAGTCTTAAGAGTGTAGGTTCTTGCGTAAGATCACCTGGGTTCAAATTCTGACCCCCTTTCCCATTCACTACCTACGTGAGGGAGGGCAAGATTTAACCTCTTTGAATCTCAGCCCTCATTTACCAAATGGGGATATTGATAATAATCCAAGCTGATTCTAGGTCAAATAAGTTTGGGAAAATGCATGTTAAATTAGACAGATTTCCTCACCATAGGACTTTTCAGAATCCTTCATATGCTAATGTGAATTGTGACTACACCAAGGGACACAAATTTTACAAATTTATTTAACTACAGTGCTTTTATTTTTAATGAATATTACAGTACTAATATGCCACAGCACAGGCTTTGGCAAATAATGGCTTAGAAGAATGAGATTGGGGTCTGTAGCTAGAAGGGGAACTCACATTTGGTGCATCAGGCATTGCACTTAACCTTGTGTACATCAGTCTTCCCTCTAGTTTCCCATCTGAGGGCAAATTCTATTTCACTACAGTAGGCAGAATAATGACCCTCCAAAGAGGTCCACATGCTAATCCCTGGAATCTATGAATATGTTACCTTATATGGCAAAAGGGATTTTGAAGATGTGATTAAATTAAAAACCTTGAAATGGGGAGATGGTATTGGACTGTCTGAGTCGGCCCAACTCCTTAAAACTGGAGAATCTTTTTTGGCTGTGGTCCGAGGAAATGTGACTATGGTAGGAAGGTCAGAAAGATTTCATGTGAAAAAGATTATACCCACCATTGCTAGAATGGGTGGGCTCTAGAAGCTGGAAAACCCAAGAAAACAGATTCTCCTACAGAGAATCACAATGACTCCTGATCTTTGCACACTTTTATTGGTTTTCCAAAAAACTGAACCAACAGAGAGAGAGGGAGAGGAGAGATTTGTTTTAAGGAATTGGCTCATGAGATTGCAGAGGTACAGGAAAGTTGCAGTTTGAGACAAAGACAGTCTGGAGCAGAATTCCTTCTTTAGGGATTGCAGTCCTTTCTCTTAAGCCTTCTGCTGATTGGATGAGGCCCACCTACATTGTGGAGAGTAACCTGCTTTACTCAAAGTCTACTGATCTACATGTTAATCTCACCCAAAAAACACCTTCACAGAAACATCCAGAATAATGTTTGATCAAATATCCGAGCACTGTGGCCCAACCAAGTTGTCACATAAAATTAACCATCATACCCACTAAGACCTACGTTAGATTTCTGACATACAGAGTCATAGATAATAAATATGTGTTGTTTTAGGCCACTAAATTTGTGATAATTTGTTACTGTAGCAATCAGGAACTAATACATTCACCTTCTACCTATTATAAGGATTGCCATCAACTGTAATGCGAGTCATTTCCTATTGAGGACTTGGTCATCTGTCCCACAGTTTTGGTGCATTTCCCTAGTTCCATCATCAGGGATGGATTCCAATTCTGACATAGATTACCAACCCAAACTCAGCCACATCTCCTGGACCTCCTCAACGTTAACAACCTTCATCCCATTCCGATTCAGCCATCCACTCACATTATTGCATCCTGGCTCTTGACATTGCTCCATTATTTTCACTTCCTATCTTTTCAGCCGTCACCCCCTCACTTACACCTTACCAGATCTTCATTGACATAGTGACTCCAGGTCCTTGCACCTCTCTCAATCCAGATGTCCCAACCCCTCCTCACTTCATTTTTTCCCCTCCTCACCCTGGGCGTCCTGGTTGATGACTGGTACTACTGTATCACCAATGTTATTACTTCTTTGACACAGCAGGGTTCTTCTGAGCTAACACACACCTCAGCTAATACACCTAGTCCCTGCTTACTGGTAACTATCTACAAAAATATAAAGTTAAAAAAAAACAGAGAGTGGCATGGACATATATACACTACCAAATGTAAAATAGATAGCTAGTGGGAAGCAGCCGCATAGCACAGGGAAATCAGCTCGGTGCTTTGTGACCACCTAGAAGGGTGGGATAGGGAGGGTGGGAGGGAGACACAAGAGGGAGGAGATGTGGGGATACATGTATATGTATAGCTGATTCACTTTGTTATAAAGCAGAAACTAACACACCATTGCAAAGCAATTATACTCCAATAAAGATGTTTAAGAAAAAAGTTCACCAGTTACATCATTTTTTTTTAAAGATTTCTTTTTGATGTGGACCATTTTTAAAGTCTCTACTGAATTTGTTACAATATTGCTTCTGTTTGTTTTTTTTTTTTTAATGTCTTGATTTTTTGGCCGTGAGCCATGTGGGAATCTTAGCTCCCCGACCAGGGATCGAACCCATACCCCCTGCATTGGAAGGTGAAGTCTTAACCACTGGACCACCAGAGAAGTCCCCACCGGTTACATCTTGATTTTTAACTACAATAGTTTATTGTTATATTATCCTTAATTTTGAGACAATGCTGCTTGCTTTACTTGTTTGCTTTGAGAAATTTTATTTCCTCATTGTTTGTTACAGGAAGTTCAATTTGAATTAACTCATCAAACTGTAACTGATCTTATTGTAATTAATTCAACAAGTATAAAGGACTCTTCAGATTCTCTTGGAGTTAGGAAAAATACATCTATTGTCTTCCTTTCATGGGCTATGATTGTAAAATAAATCGAGATTTTTATCAGAAAAACAAACAAACAACAAAAAACCATTTAGCCACAGCTATGTAAATTAAATATATCAGCAAACTATAAACCAAAGAATGAATGAAATTTCTACTAATTACATCATCAGAGGGACTGGATTGGGATATACATTTTTGTGGATATGCTACATAGTATACCTTCTTAAATAAAATAGGATAGGTGGCCCCCCAAGAGTTAGGGAAAGAAGTTGACTCTAATGTTCACCGTCTGGCTTCACAAATCCCTCCCCCCCTTAACTTCTTCATCAGTCTATATCCATTGAGAATACAACTCACAGCATGTAACATGTCAGGAATTAGAGAAGATCTTGTATTCTCAGATGATTAGTCACTACCTGTCTTACAGAGCTCTCAAGTGTGAAGATGGTAACAAGAAGTCCAACTGGGGGTCTTTGAAAAATACACTGCCCCACAGGGAAGGAACGTTACCCTGACAACTCAGGAAAAGATAATTCTGCAACTGCTTTCCTGCAAGAAACAGAAAGATTGAAGCCCTCTGCTTAATTCCATCCAAAGTTTGAAGGGGACATGGCCTCTAAGAAACCTAAGCAGAGATAAAGGCAGAAATGCAAAGCGAGCTCGGGGCAATAATTTCCCCCATCCATCAACCCCAGGGGCTGTTCCAAACCTTTATGTAGTCATAACTCTAGTTTCACCAGCTTGGATACAGACAATATCACACATATGTACTCCAGGGTAAAACAACTCTAATCCATTACAGACTGTATTAGCAGGAAGTCTCTCCCTTGAATACCCTCTCCTGGTACGACTCCCCAGCAGTGACGTACCTCTGTTCAAGCAATTGTTCTTTCTGTAAGCCACTGGATGTAGAAAGGTGTTCCCTCTGGACTAAGGGAATCCTCACTCATGGTCCAGTATGCTGGCTGCTCCAGAGAGGGCTTCGTCGCCAGTGCTTTGTTGCCCTGCAGCCACCGCATGCAGCCACCGCAAAGGGAAGGCCCATTGTTCTTGACTAATTCTTTCTCATGCAGTTGGTTTCTGCTAACCTAACCCACCACTTGCTGCCCCCCCCCAACCCTATTCTGCGTCGGGAGTGGGGGTACCACTCCCATCAATACATCACCATCTCCCTTTCTCATTCCAGTCCTGCCTCCACAGGGCCATTCACCTCCACCCCTGAGGCTGATCCAGGCCTCCCCTTGTTCTGAGGCCAGAGCAAACAGAATTTTGTCCTTGGACAGAGGAAGAAGTCATTGTTCACTTTCTCCTTTTAAAAAAATAAGAAACCCGCAAAAGCTCAACAGTCTTCCCCAAGATTAACCTCTTTGTCAGTTGAATGACAATAGTAGCATTCATTTCCTTCGGTGAAAACACTATCCCAATCACAAGATATGGTCTGATTTCATGAGCACAACAAGATGAGAGCAAAATAATATGATAATAGTATGTTTTCCAAAGTCTGATCTATGGTTACTTTGCTAAATTTTAATCAATGTTTTTCTTGGAATCAAAAAGATAAAAAACAAAATAAAAATAAGGTGACTGAGCTCAGTGCCTGCATGTGGATTGTTCACATCTAGAAAGGTGTCTTTTCCTTAAGGCTGAGTAAATTAAAAATAAACAGAAGAATAAATAAACATGGGCTCTATGAAAAGAAGTCTGCATCCCAAGGGATGAGAAGCAATAATCGGAGGAGTTGGCTGATAAGCTTTGATATGAAAAAGATTCGCTTCAGGAGATAGAGGGAAATAGTTTGTGATATTTGCTTCCTGTTTTCAGTATGTTTTTAAAAAAATACAGGTAGCTGTTAAAGAAGAAGAAACTGCTTATGAGAACAGACTGTGTGATAAATAGCTTGGTTTAATGACCATTTATAAAGTCAGGCTATTTTTCTACTCCTTCATTGCCCTTTCTTCAGTCTTGTTTCCTGGATTTGTTTCTCCTTTCCACGTTTAAAAAGCTGGGGGGCCCCAGGGCTCAGTCAGACACGCTTTTCCCATCAAAACTCGCCTTGGTGATCTTATCTAGTCTCACAACTTCAAATATCCTGAAACGGTGCTCACTCCCAGGTTTGTATCTCCCAGCCTGACCCGCTCCTCTGAACGTCAGCTCACCTATCTGACTATATATAATCCGTCTCCACTGGATATTGAATAAGCATCTCAAGCTGACCATGTCCAGACTGTAACTGTGTTTCCAGTCCACCTTAATGCTCTCTGTCTTAATAAATGGCAACTCTGTTCTGTCAGTTGCTCAAGCCAAAAACCTAGAAGGGATCTGTGTTGCCTCACTTTCCCTCACACCTCACATCCCAGAAGACCTGCTGATGCTATCAAAATGTATCTCTGGTCTGACCACTGGAAGTGGTATCTCCACTTCAAACCACCCACGAAGGGAGTACCTTAACCCAAGCCACATTATTTCTTCTTGGCTACAATAGCCGACTTCCAGTAATTTTCGTGCTTTTACATTTTCCTTTTTTATAGTCTACCCTCCGCACAGCCTGCTTGAGTAATCTTTACAAAAGGTGAATCAGATCATTTCACCCCCCAGTGCTTCCTCCCACATTTAGAATGTAAGTTAAAGTCTTTCCTGTGACCTTCTGTGCCTGCTTGCCTCACCAGTGCTAGTTCCTACCGCTCCCTCTGTTACTCACCTCTTTTGATGCTTGTCTTTGCATTTTCTGAACAAATCAAGGTTGTTCTTACCTACCTCAGAGCCTTTTCCCTTGCTGTTTTCCCTTTGCCGGGAAAGCTTTCCTTCATTATCTTCAGGTGGCTTACTTCTTTGCTGCACGCAAGTCAGAGCCTTTCCGTGAAAAGCTTTACCTTCTTCCCTCATCATTCTCCATCACTTTACCCAGCTTTACTTTTCTTCACAACGTGTCACTACCTATAATTTTATCATATATATATATATATATATATATATGAGTTAACTTTTTTGTCTATCTTCTTCGCTAGCATGTAAAGTACATGAAGTTAGGGACACTGTCTTATTTACTATGGTCTTCCCAGAGCCTCTAACAGAAGCTGGTACATAGTAGTGTCTCAACAAATATTTGCTGAACGAATGAATGTACCAAGCTCTAGGAACACAAAGACAAATAAAAATTGCATCAGTTCTCAAGGATCTTAAATCGAGGAACAAGACACCCAAACCCGTTTTTCCTTAGCACTCTAGATAAAATTTTTTACAGAGGAGGGACAAGTAGCACAGCCCGGGGGTAAGGGAAGGTTTTCTAGAAGACATGGCACAGGACCTTAAAGGAGGAGTAAAGTTAATTAGTCAAAGAAGAAATTCAAGTCATTTCAGGTCAAGGAAACAACATAAGCAAAGGCACGTAGGTGTTTGCACAGAACTACAGGATGCTCAGTAATTAAGGCAAAGTGTGAGACAAAGGACAGCAGGATAGAAGGCTGGAGAGGTAGGAGCTGGAATTTGAATGGCTTTATCTCTCATGGCGAAAAGCTTAGACTGTATCGTATAGAAAATGGAAAGCCATTACAGGATTTTAAGAGATAGAGCAATATGGTCAGGTATGCATTTAAAATACATTACTGTCAAAATAAATAAATAAATTACTGTCAGAATTATGGAAGATGAATCTGAGCACGTGGTAGCCTATGGGGGAAATGCAAATGTACAAACTAGGCAGTAGTAATAGGATAGGAATTTATAGTGTCAACACTTGGTGACTGATGAAAAGGGGCAGGGGAGTGAGAAAGGAGGAGGAATGGAAGGTGAATTTCTGACTTTCAGTTGGATTTGCTGGAGCCATAGCATTGCTATTTATTGAAATATAGCTTATATGAGTAACAGGAATAAGAAGGAAAAGAGTTCAGTTTAAGACATGGTAAGTTTTAGCACTCAATGGACTTCCCACTGAATTTGTTCAGAATGCAGTTGTAGGTACAGATCTGACACTCGGGGTCAGCCCAAGACTGGTCATATATTTTTTAGCAGCTTTATTGTGGTATAATTCGCTTATGTAAAATTTATCCATTTTAAAGTGTATAATTCAGTGGCTTTTAGTATTTTCACAGAATTATGCAACCGCCACCACAGTTTTAGAACATTTCATCACCCAACAAGAAAACTGTACATTAGCAAGCACCCTCCGTTCTCCTTCAACTCGCATTCCCCGCCACCTCAGTCCTAGGCAACCACTAATTTACTTTCTGTTTCTATGAACTTGCCTATTCTAGACTTTTCATATAAATGGAATCATGCAATATGTGGTCTTCTATATCTGACTTCTTTCACTTAGCGTAGTGTTTTCAATGATTTTTGAAGTGATGAAATGAAACAATGTATTAGTACTTTGTTCCTTTTTATTGCTGAATGATATTACACTGTATTTATATACCACATTTTGTTCATCCATTTACCAGTTGCTGGACATGTGGATTGTTTCCATGTTTTGGTCATTATGAATAATGCTGCTATGAACAGTTACATACAAATGTTTGTGTGGACATATGTTTTCATTTCCTTTGAGTAAATACCCAGGAATGCAATTGCAGTGTCATGTGGTAACTCTGTGTTTAACTTTTTGAGGAGCTGCCATACTGTTTTCCAAAGTGGCTGTACCATTTTACATTCCTACCATCAGTGTATGAGAATTCCCATTTCTCCACATCCTGGCCAACACTTGGTACTATCTTTTCTGCTTGTTTCATTGACGTATAGTTGATATACAATATTATATGTTACAGGTGTATGATATAGTGATTCACAGTTTATTAAAGTTATACTTCTTTTATAGTTATTATAAAATATTGGCTATATTCCCTATACTGTACAGTATATCCTTGTAGCTTATTTTACACCTAATAGTTTGTACCTCTTACTCCCCTACTCTTATATTGCCCCTCCCCCTTATACTATCTGTTTTTTTGATCATAGCCATCCTGGTGGGCATAAGGTGGTATCAAACTATGGTTTTTTGTTTGTTTGTTTGTTTTTTTAAACAGAGAACAGGAGTATTTATTTATTTATTTTAGAATTTATTTATTTATTTTGGGCTGTGTTGGGTCTTTGTTTCTGTGCGAGGGCTTTCTCTAGTTGTGGCAAGCGGGGGCCACTCTTCATCGCGGTGCACGGGCCTCTCACTGTCGCGGCCTCTCTTATTGCAGAGCACAGGCTCCAGATGCGCAGGCTCAGTAGTTGTGGCTCATGGGCCTAGTTGCTCTGCGGTATGTGGGATCCTCCCAGACCAGGGCTCGAACCCCTGTCCCCTGCGTTAGCAGGCAGATTCTCAACCACTGTGCCACCAGGGAAGCCCCCAAACTATGGTTTTGATTTGCATTTCCCTGATGGCTAATGACACTGAGCATCTTTTCATGTGGTTATTGACCATTTATATATCTTTGTAGAGATGACTATGTATACACTTTGCCCATTTTTAAATTGGGTTATTTCTCTTTTTACTATTGAGGTGTAAGTTATATATTCCAGATACAACTCCATTATATATATGATTGTTCATATAATTTTGAGAGCCATCTGTTCATAAATAAAGTGAAAAGAGTAGTTATGACTGCTCAAGGAAGTTACATACAGTAAGAAGTGCAGAAACTGAATGATACCCAGGTGAAACAACACAATTTAGGAATTGAGGAGAAGAGAAATCATAGAAATATAATGAAGGAATAGCCAGAGAGGGAGGAGAAAGCATCCCAGGGAAGTTGAAAAAATAGAATTTAAGAAGTGAGTTGTCAACACCATTGGATGCAGCCAAGGAGTGTAGTAAGATGGAGATTGAAAACTGTAGATGGGAATGATCAATTGGAAGCCACTGGTGACCTTTGTCAGAGCAGTGTAGTGGTGAGGACAGAAGGCAAGTTGTGATGGACCGAGGGGATCATAGGTAGTAAGGAAGTGCGTGAAGGAAGCAGAGACCACACTTTCAAGAAGTCCGGCTAAAAAGAGATCAAAAGAGATTGGAAGGTAGTTAAACAGGAGAAAAGGATTGGGAGAAACTTAAGTATGCTTATAAGAGGAGGAAAAAAAGTTGATGGAGAGAGAGCTGTTTGATATGGAGTAAAGAGATATTATTTGTGGAGCAACATTTGACTGTTGGGGAGATGATCAGTCGCAAAGATGGAGTTATTTGTCTTGTACTGGAGGAGAGACCCCTCTTCCCTAACGTGAAAGGGAGAAGGTAAACGTCGCTATTGAATCAGTCAGAACTGTTGTTTGTTTGTCTTACTGTTACTCGTGGAAACTCAATTCAGCAGCGGTAGAAATAAGTAGTGCTCATCAATATCTAGTTTTCTTCCCCTCCTTGTTCATGGAAGACTTTCTAGTCTAGTCCCCTTGCAGTTCAGCAGGATCATATATCCTTTCTGCCTAATGTAGTGTGAACAGAAGAAATGAGCCACTTCCAGGTTTAGGCAATGTAAAGCCCACATAGCATATTTAAAACCTGTTTCTCCCCATGATGTTGTGATACTGGAGGAAACCTCAGGTAGAGATGGTGAAGCCAGAAGATCAAGGTAGCTTGGATTCTGAGAGGTCAAATAGAGGACACTGGTTCTGGAACAACAGTAGACAGTGTGAGGGTGAGAAATAAACTTTTATTGCATTCAGCCACTGAGATCTGAGTGTTGTTACAACACCATAATTTAGTCTATCCTGATTAAATCCTAGCCTAAGGAAAATTTAGAATATATTGGCAATCAAGAAAAAGTTGAAAAACTTCACTAAGGGAAGGATAGAGATGCAACTGGGCAACAAGAACCAGTATTTCAAACTGAGTTCAACAGGGTAGAGGTGTATGAACCTTCAACAGGGAAGCCACTGCAAGAAGGACCAATAAGATATTTGGTAACGGTAATGCAATCTGCCCCAGAAGATTTAGGAATTGTGAGTGCAAATGTGTTGAATGCGTCATCTGCAACGGTATTGCAGGGTGATGTCAGGACAGAGATAAAATAAAGACTGATACCTATGTCTTTGTTGAAAATGTAAGAGTGACTGGGAATTTGTGAGATCGCAGATGAAAAGGGATAAAGAGTAACTTCATTGGGTGACATAAACCTTAACCGATGAGGAGTTGTACACAAGGCTAAGAGAGTAATGGTTCAGAAGCACCGCTGTTGATCTAGAAGAAGGTAGTCCTCAACTCCAGACCTTGGAGAATGTGGATATATAGGGATGGGGCCTTAGGGGAAATGGTGTTTCCTTTAAGATTTCATTTAAGATAAGATTGTGAAAGATACAGGAAAATATATTTGCCAAAGATTGTAGATTGAAAGGGCAAAATTGAAACTAGAACAAAGCAGGCTACTTTGGTGACAGTTAATAACAAACTTGACACTGCACAAAATTGCATCCTTGACAAAGAAGCAGACGAGAAACAATTGCACAACTTGCAGGGAAAAAAAAGTCCTGAATATGAAAAAAGAAGTCTAATCTTTGAATAACAGATGTTTCTAAAGAATGCTTACTGTTAATCATAAGTGAGACATATGTAAAACTCCTAGTGAGTGCTTGAAAAATAGCAGGCATTATTAATATTTTCATAAAAGAACACTGAACAACTGTGATTTTACTGCACAAAAGTCTGTGCAAACCTTAGCATGATTTTGAACTGAGGCAGGTGAAGTTCAAGCTGATGGAGATGATGGAATTTCAGACAAAACAAGTAGCTACTGAGGATTCTAAATTTCTACCTGAAGTTAAGAAACTGAAGAAAATTCCTTCTCAAATCCTTACTATTATAACCCATGATAATGTTTTCTCCAAGATTCCTTCTGTTCTCATGCATATTGCAGGCCACTATAATCAGTGAGAATAACTACTGTTCACCCTTTTTTAGCACTTTTTCTAAGAAAAGTGTAATTTTTTTTTTTTTTTTTTGCGGTACGCGGGCCTCTCACTGCTGTGGCCTCTCCCGTTGCGGAGCACAGGCTCCGGACGCGCAGGCTCAGAGGCCATGGCTCACCGGCCCAGTCGCTCCGTGGCATGTGGGATCTTCCTGGACCGGGGCACGAACCCGTGTTCCCCTGCATCGGCAGGTGGATTCCCAACCACAGCGCCACCAGGGAAGCCTGAGAAGTGTAATTTTTAAAGGCAATGTTAAAAAGAATGCCATGAGTAATTTACCACTTTTTCACTCATGCATTTGAGGATTGGGGTTTAAAAAATTGTGAGGTAGGGCTTTCTTATCAATGACTGTAACCTGATAGTTAGTGGGTGATGAAAATTTTAAGCAAAAAAATATTTTATAGCTTTCAATACATAAAGAAATGTTTCCTTTTTGAATATGACCAAAACTTCAAAACAGGATAAAGAAAAAATTTCTTGTATGAAAACAGATAATTATGTGGAGATGAAATGGGTAGGTTTGGTTCCTGGTAAAATCAATAAAAAAAGAACTGAGCCTAGATATATCTTTAATAAGACATCAACTTTCAACAATAAAAATAGTAAAAGTATACAAATAGGTGAATAAATATAAAGTAGATTGCTTGTTTTACTAAGCATAATACCCTCCAGGTCCATTCATGTTTTCACAAATGGCAAGATTTCATTATTTTTTATGGCAGACTAGTATTCTATTGTGTGTGTGTGTGTGTGTGTGTGTGTGAGAGAGAGAGAGCGAGAGAGAGATGCTTAGTGAAATAAGTCAGACAGAGAAGGACAAATACTGTATGCTTTCACTTACATGTGGAATCTAAAAAACAAAACAAACAAATATAACAAAATAGAAAAAGACTCACAGATACAGAGAACAAGCTTGTGGTTACCACAGGGGAGGGAGGGGAGAAGGGGTGAAATAGGTGAAGGGGATTAAGAGGTGCAAGCTAGCGGTTATAAAATAAATAAGTCACAGAGATGTAATGTTTACCAAAGGGAATATAGTCAATATTTTATAATAACTTTGTATGGTGTGTAATCTATGGAAATATCGAATCACAGTTGTACACCTGAAACTAATATAGTCAATTATACCTCAATAAATAAAGGAAGGAAGGAAACTTAACACTATCACTTAACACTATCACTTAACACTATAACAAAAACAAACAAAAAGTAGATTGCTTATAAAGGAACAAAAAACTTGGTGGGCTCCCATTTCTCCATGATGTTCAGTATTAGAAAAAGACTTATGGAATATTTTGGAGAAAATTACCCAAGAATATTATTTTTAATGTGTGATGACAATTAAAAATAGTGTCCAATATTTGAGTTCATAGAAAATATGCTAAAACGTGCCCTGTCTACAAAATTTACTAGACACATGACTATTAACTGGATAATGGTATGTATTCATAAAACAATGTTATTTTTGTTTTCAAGTGTCTTTTTAAATTATTCAGAGGGTCTAGTTTCTCCCCTACTGTGGGAGGAAAACTCAAGTGGGTCTGTGTCTTCTCTGGTAACTCTTAGGTACAAAAAAGTTACATAGTCACTTTAAGTCTCACAAGTCAGTCTCAATTCAAAAGTTGAACATTCAGGGCTAATAATTCAAACTTTAGTTTCTGCTGTACAGTGAAGTCAATCAGCTGTCTGTATACCTGTATCCCCTCCCTCTTGGACCTCCCTCCCCCACCCCATCCCACCCATCTAGGTCGTCACAGAGCACCAACCTAAGCTTCCTGTGCTTTATAGCAGGTTCCCACTAGCTATCTATTTTACACATGGTAGTGTATATATGTCAATCCTAATCTCCCAATTCATCCCACCCTCCCTTTCCCCCTCCCTGTGTCCACATGTCCATTCTCTACGTCTACGTCTCTATTCCTGCCCTGCAAATAGGTTCATCTGTACCATTTTTCTAGATTCCACATATATGCATTAATATACGATATTTGTTTTTCTCTTTCTGGCTTACTTCACTCTGTATGACAGATGCTGGGTCTATCCACATCTCTACAAATGACCCAATTTTGTTCCTTTTTTTGGCTGAGTAATATTCCATTGTATATATGTACCACATTGTCTTTATCCATTCATCTGTTGTTGGACATTTAGGTTGTTTCCACATCCTGGCTATTGTAAATAGTGCTGCTATGAATATTGGAGCACATGTATCTTTTCAAATTAGTGTTTTCATTTTCTTTGGATATATACCCAGGAGTGGAATTACTGGATCATATGGTAGTTCTATTTTTACTTTTTTGAGGAACCTCCATACTGTTTTCCATAAAGTCTGAACCAATTTACATTCCCGCCAATGGTGTTAATTATAGTTTGCTTGGATATCGGGTAAGATAAGTACACCTTCTTCATCATTCTTCTTTCCTTCTCATTCTTTTACTTTTTTTTTTACAAAATTGATTTGTTCTTTACTCTTTGAAAATTATGTAAAAAATGTTTGAATTACATTGTATTTATAGGTTAATTCAGGAAGAATTTCCATCCTTATGCTATTGAATCTTTCTATCCACAAACATAGCAGAACTTTCCATTTAAGTCCTTTGCCTTCAGTAAAGTTTTTATCATTTTCTCCACAAAGATCTTGTTTATATCCTAAAAAATAAATATGGAAAACACAAACAATTCAATGAAAAACGGGCAGAGGCTATGAATAGTCAATTCATACAAGTGGAAATCTTGTTGCCCCTATAGACATATGAGAAAACACTACTGATAACCAGGGGAATGCAGATTAAATCAAAATATCACTTCATACCATCTAATTGGCAAACATTAAACAGTGTGACAATACAAAGTGTTGGAAATGATGCTGAACCTTTAAACTGTACCGATTGACATTTGAATTGACACAACCACTGATGAGTATAATTTAATATAATTGAAAATGTTTGTATACTACTACCCACTAATTCGGTTTCTCTCTCTAAAGAAACTCCTGCATGATTTGAAAGGTATTTGTTATTATGAAAAAGCTAAAACAACTTAACTGTCTTTAGTAGAGGAATGGCTAAACTGTAGTTTAATTATGCAATGTAATTCTGTTTAGCAGTTGAAATGAAAAAATCAGCTCTCTGCTCAAAAACATAATGTGGCTGGTAAAAACAGGTTGCAAAAGTGAGTACAACTTACATGGTTTTTAAGAACACAAAATAATGGTATATACGTTACTTATGGATGCATATGTGAGTAATAAAAGAACAAAAATTTAAAGGGAATGACAAAGTCAACTTTAGAATAATAATTATCTCTGAGGAGAAAGAAAGGGAGGGAATAAAAGAGAAATGGGCTGGTTTTTTCCTGTAAAATTTTATCTTGGAAAACCAAAGAGAATATGTCAAAGATTAATATCTGTCAAATATGGGTACTCGTATATAGATGTCTGTTATATTTTCTGAGATTTTCTGTATTTTTTTAATTCTTTCATAATTTGTAAAAAATCTTAGATTTAGTGCTGATGTAATAACAGATATTTAGATGTAGTAACACAGTAGATTTCTAACCTAACTGCATTTTACATATAAACACAAAATACTTTTGAATTGTAAATAAATACAGAAATTTCCAGAAATGCAACTATGCTACAAATCAAGGCAAAACCAGACCAAGATTTATTTTCTCATTTTGGAATACCATTCATTATGGCAATGACATCTGTGGTATTTGAATTACAATAGAAAACACCTGTGTCAGTTCAGTGATGTAGCTGCTAGGAGTCTACATATGGATTCAAGCAAATAAGCATTTCATTGTGTCATCTAGTATAGTCAATAACACATTAAAATTTACACTATATCATTGCAATTTATATTATTTGTGGCAATCATAACTATGTAGCTAAAATTATTAGAAACTACTTTCATTCTGCCTTTACATGTTAGCTAGGCATTGGGTTTATTTTTAAAAGATTATGTATGAAGGTAGGTGATATTATTTCTCGACTTCATCGCGGAATAGGAAAGGCATGCCTGAAAGGGTTGAGAGCACTGGTCTGGGCTCGTCCTCCATCTCCCCACTGACCTCCCCACTTACACACAGGCTCTGTGAGAAATCAAGTTAATTAGGACAGGGAGGGAGGCAGGGCGGGCTTAGGGATGAAGTAAAGTTGTGGATTCCCTGAGTCTGGGAAGATGGAGAGGTGACAGTTTCTACAGAGACCTGCCCCCACTCTCACGTAGCTTTTGAGGTGACAGAACTGTGAGGGAATGTGGATACTTTGAAGAGGATGCCTCTGAGGGCCAACTCTTAGAATGTAGGGAGTAGCAAAGCCCAGCAGAGGGAGCCACATGATGACTGATCTCAGATGATCAGCCAAGCCAACAAATGGGCACTTGGAAGCAGTTTAATTTTATTTGGGAAAAGAAGTAAGGAAATATGAGGTCTCATAACTAGGATTCATGAAATTGATTCTCTCTGTTGGAGGGTAATGAATGGATACTATCATACAGTACAGAAGAACAGAAAAAATTGAACGTTGACTGGCACTGTGTCCCTATATTCCTGGCTTCAGGAGTATCACAGTACCATTTCTGTGGCCAGCATCCACTCTTTCTGTGCAATTCTTATCCTATGTCCCCTTTTCATCATATTCTCAGTGCAACCAAATCTCTGTCTCCTTTGCCCACAGATTAAATCTGGAAAGTTCTTGTTCTTTATCAGGCAATGAAAATGAAAAATTTTCTCCATCTAATTTGCAACCATTTCAGACTAGTTCTGGAGTCCATCTTGCATAAATTAGAAGGTTCATGAAGGGCCTTCTCTCACTAAAATTTACTTTACCCCAGAAATAATTTACCCGTCTTCCCTAAAATGAAAATTGCTACAAATTTTGTGGGGGCATAGTTTACAGAAATGTAAAGAAAACTTTTAAGAGAAACAGACCATGTTCCTACATGAAAAGACTCTCTATGCTATAGGAATATCAATTCTTCCTAAATCGGTAAGTACACCACAATAAGTTCCACATGAATTAAATGTTAAACATTTTTTTAAATCTATTAAAAATCCAATTATAATCAATCTGGATAAGTTAGGAAACCTCTGAGAGGAGTAGGACATTCTAATACCAAAAACAAAAGCAAAAACAAAGGGAGAATTTGACCATATAAAATTTACATTATCGTATTAAAGAAAAATCAAAATAAACTGGATAAAAAATGTATACCAATTATGAGAGCATAGGCTTAAATATTATTTTAATGAATGACACATATAAATGTAAACAAAGCAGAAAGGCTTCAGAGTATAAAAGGACAAAAATTTGGACAATAACTAAAGAGGAAATGCTACTAGTTAATAATTACAGACAAAGTGTTCAAACTCTAATAAACAAATCAATTCAAATGAAAAGAAAAAGAGAACATTTTTTACTTCCAAATAGCAAACATATTTTTAAAATTGTGTGACTACCTACTGGTGAGTAAAATAGCACTCATGCATCAATGAGAGATGTATATAAATATAGAGATATAGATAAATATAACTTTCCTCAATTATTCATAAAGACCCTTAAAATAGCTCAGATATTTCAGCTTAATGACTCTATTTTGGGGGAATTTATGCTAAGGAAATAATCCAAAGATTTACATACAAATGTATCAATTGTAGCATTAGTCATAAGATCAAAACTTTGGAAAAAAGTCTTCACATCCATCAGGAGGGTAAACTCACTATGGAATATTATGTCATTATTTTTAAATGATATTTTAAATGATAATATAACAATATGGAAATGCTTTATAATAGTAAATAAAAAGCAATATTTGTTTAATAAAAATATTAAAATATGTCTAACCTAATTGTTAATTAGGGAAATAAATATTCAAACAATGAGATATCACTATGCACCCATCTGACTGACTAAAATTAAATAGAATGAAAATACCAAATGTTGATAAGAACCCTCACACATGGCTTATGGGAGTGTAGACTGGTACAACACCTATCTGATACCATCTAATGACGCTGAAGATAAGCACACCCGATGACCCAGCAATTCCACTCATAGGTATAGAACCCCGTGAACACTGCCCATGAGCACCAGGGTACAAGAATGTACAAGAATACTCATGGCAGCAGTGTTTGGAATAGTCTGAAACTGTAAATGTCTGTCACTAGTAGTATTACTTGTACTGTGAGATAGAACACAATAAAATGAACAAACAAGAGCTAGACATCGCAACATAGATCATTTTCACAAACAGTGTTGAGTGAAAGAAGCAAGTCATGAAAGAATATGTGTTGATTATTACATTTATATAAAGTTGGAAAATAAGTGAAACTAAACTATCTTGTTTCGAGGTATATACAAGGGTGGTAAAACTATAAAGAAATTCAAGGACATGATTATCATAAAAGTCAGAATAATATTACCTCCAGCAGGATGGTGGAGTTGTGAGGTGGAAGGATAGATTGGACAGTAGAGGGCTTTTCCGGGTCAGGGAGTGTTTGATTTCTGGACCTGGGATGTGATTACATCAGTGATAGCTTTACAATATTTTTTAAGCTGCACATACATATTTTTATATATTATGTAATGCATGTTATATATTATGGGTTGAATTGTATTGCCTCCCTTCCCCCCAAAAGAAGATATGTTGAAGTCCTAATCCCCTGCAACTCAGCATGTGACCTTGTTTGGATATAGGGTTGTTGCAGCTGTAATTAGTTAAGATGAGTAGAGCAGGATGGGCCCCTAATGCAGTATGATTGGTGTCATAAGAAGGCAGCCATGTGAAGACACAGAGACCCAGAGAGAACCATGTGAAGATAGAGGCAGTCCTTGGAGTGATACATCTACAAGCCAAGGAACACCAAGGATTGATGGACATCACCAGAAGCTAGGGGGCAGGCATGAGACAGATTCTCCTTTAAAACCCTCAGAAGTAGCCACTGTCATCAACACTGTAATTTCACTACCAATCTCTAGAACCGTGAACAAATTCCTGTTGTTTGCGGTACTACTTTGCGGTACTTTGTTACGTCAGCTCTAGGAAACTAATACACTGCATTTTCACATTAAAAAAAATATTCTTTTAAGTTCCCAAGAACTTATGTTTATGGTCTCTAATTTCTTGAATGAATCACAAAATCTAAAATAGAAAAGTAGTCAAATCATCCTGCTTTATGTAGTCCCTGGAAAAGTTACACTCAAAGCCACACTTCAAATATAAAAATAAGGCTCTCCTATTCAGAAAAGGAAACTACGCAGTATATCTAGTTGTAGCAAGAGGTCAGGGATCCATTGTAAATGTCCAAATACATTAAAAAATAAAGGACGTGGTTACTTCCAAGTTGGCCTATAAAATTTTCATCCTGACCCTTTGATTCCCTTTCTTACTGGAAATTCTCCAGCATCTGAAGTGACCCTGCATTAGCTTCTGGGAAGACATTCTTATTCATCGCATTTCACTCCAGAGCAAAGAAGTGCTGACCTGAAGGGAGATGTGACCCAGAACTTCTCCAGGGCGGAATACTGATGAACACAGATGGCAGATTGTTGTGAGGGATGATTTTTACTTATAATTCTGCTTTCTGAAAGTTAGGAGCAGAGATAGGCTCCGAGTTTACAGAGCAATGTGCTTTCAGAAACCTCACTGAGGGGTGGCTTTTTTATGGCACCAAGTAAGCTTGTAGGAGTATTGCCTTTCTTAAATGTGTTCCATATGATCAGAGGGTGCCATAAAAAAGGGCATAAAGGAGCAACACACAGAGAACAGATTTTTTAAATTAACAAAATGCAACGTTATTTCTCTGTTACTTTCAAGTTTTCAAATATCCAAAGAGAGCAAAGTACAGAAAAAATTTTTTTAGGAAAATAATGACGTAGAATAGCACAATGGTGAGAGATTTTGAAGCCAGGCTGTCTGCTTTCAAACCTCTGTTCTATTGCTTCTTAGCTTGGTATATTTATTAGTCTAAAAACAATTTCTTCATCTGTAAAATTAGGGGAAAAATGCACCTCCTGCAAAGTGTTGCTAGGAAGATTCCATGAGGCAATATGTGAAAAGCATTTAGCTCAGAATGTTGTACATGGCAAGTGCTTAATAAATATTAGTTGCTGGCATAATAATAATAATGATAATAATAAAAGTATTTCCAGATTTATACTTGAAGTCACTATAAAAATTTCCAGTAGAATTGATCACAGAATAGGCCCCCTGGGGTCACTTAGCTCACCCCAATTAAACTGGGCTGAGAAGGAAAATTTCAGCTTCTCAAGTTGACCATTCTAGTACTTAACTTCCCTATCAAAAAATAAAATTCACTCAGTTTCCTGGTCTGTTAGTTAAGTGGGTTGGATTAAATAATTTCTAAGGAGATTTCCAAGCACTAATAATCTGTATTTCTAAACAGCATTTGTCAACCATAAATTGGACATGTTACATACAGTCTTTAATTGTCTTTCTTTTAATGAGTATTTTATTTTACTAGCTTCTATCCCTTTCCTTTCAAAATATGACCCTTAGTCTAGTTTGGTGGTCAAAGTGTTTTGTGTTTTTTGTTTTTGCCCCAGTTGTATTCCAAAGGAGCCTCACAGACTTCGGCAGATTAATATTGTCAGTGTTCAGTCAGAGGGCTGAGCAATTTCCATACCACTGAAGTTCCCTTGGACCAAACATTTAGGTTTAGTTCCCTTGAAAGAAAAGAAAAAGATGATTTTGAAGAAATCTCATCAAGAGACTGAAGACTTTTAAAGCCACATGTATGAACCTCAAAGATTGTGATATAAGCTTCATTTTTAATGATATTTGCTTGGTTATCGGAATCACTTTGTATTTCCAAATCCACCTAGGGGTAGGAACTATAACTCTTGACAGTGCTCCAGCCTCCCAGCCGAAATCGTTTGCTCTCAGGCCCATTCTCCCATCACCTCAGTACATTTGCTGGTTATCCAGGAGGTGGCGCTGTTGTTTCAAAGCAGTGGCTTCCATGGGGTCTAGAAATGGAACTTGGAAAACTGGGTGGTATACAGCGGAAGAGGTTGAAAGGGAAGCAGCGAGAAAAGGCCTGTTTAATGAACCTTGTGGAAAATGATAAAATATGTTTAAATAATTGTCTTCCTCATTCTCCCTTTCTAGGGGCGAACGTGAACATGAAGACCAACAACCAGGATGAGGAGACGCCTTTGCACACGGCTGCCCACTTCGGCCTCCCGGAGCTGGTGGCCTTCTACGTGGAGCACGGGGCCATAGTGGACAGTGTGAACGCCCACATGGAGACCCCACTGGCTATCGCAACCTACTGGGCCCTCCGCTTTAAAGAGCAGGAGTTCAGCAGGGAGCATCACCTCATCTGCCGCATGCTGTTGGACTACAAAGCCGAGGTCAACGCCCGGGATGACGACTTTAAAACTCCGCTCCACAAGGCAGCCTGGAACTGTGACCACGTGCTCATGCACATGATGCTGGAAGCTGGCGCAGAAGCCAATCTCATGGATATCAATGGCTGTGCTGCCATCCAGTATGTGCTGAAAGTCACCTCCGTGCGACCTGCCGCCCAGCCTGAGATCTGCTACCAGCTGCTGTTGAACCATGGGGCGGCTCGAATATACCCTCCACAATTCCACAAGGTGAGGCTGTGTCCTAGAGTGCCAAGTGGAGAACTGGGTCGTCAGCAGGGTAATGGGGACGCAAAGGGTGGCTTGGTCTGAAATCTCCAAGTAACTCAAGCTTGTTTGAGGCTTGAGTCTTTGGGCTGCCTCTGATTCACAATCTGACATTCCATTTACACATATAACCCTAGCTATCTCGTCCTAGTCCAGATTTGTTTGAAATCTGGGGCTGAGAGCAAAGAAGGAGAGCAAGATAGTAGATAATTTTCCATGTCTTGTGTGAACACCAGTGAACTGGTAGTGGCTTCCTGGGGGGACTGAGTGAAAAAGATCAGAAGGCCACTTTACGTCTGCAGGAGAGGTGAATGGTGTGGACACAGGCACCCTCTTGCCGTCTCTTAAGCAGAATGTCTGCTCTAAAGATGATTGAGCCTGCTCTGGAATTAGTTTGTAGACATGAAAGGGCCACTCGGTTTTCTAGTTTAATGAAAGCTAACATTTATTAAGAACTAATAGTCATATTTATTAGAATGAATTCTATTTATTAAGCACACTGTTATAAGCATTTTACACTTCTTAATTTAATTTACTTAATTCTGTAACGATCTGATAAGGTAAATAACATCATCATCCCTATTCTATAGAGGAGGAAACTGAGGCACAGAGTAGTTAAGTAATTTGTCTGACCTCACACAGAGGCAGTGCCAGTATTCAACCCTGGTTCATTTGGTGCTAGTGTTTAGCTTTATTGTATGACCCTGCACAGCCTTTATTTTAGACAGTATTTAATGATAATCTCTAATGGGCTAGCAGGGACCAGATATTACCAATACTGGCATGACTAAGACGTGGTAACTATCCTCAATTAGCTTAGGATCTAGTGAGAGAGACAAACACATAAAGAGATAACTTTAATATTCCATGGTAAATGACAAGGTAGAGGAATAAAGGGTTCTCTAGGCACATGGAAGAGAGAGAGTCTTGCATTAGGTTGATGACGGTCATGAATTTGGAAACCAAAATGCGTTTCACCTTAAATAAAGAAATCAAATGATAATTTACCTAGGATTTCACTCATTAAAAAAAATTAATTAACATGCAGTAGAGGAGTTTTATGTATAAACCAGCTAACTAATGTAGGGTCACAGAAAGCTAGTTGATAGAAGTTTTACTAAATTCGCAGCCAAGTTCTACCTCCTACCTTGGTAAAATGTCAGAGACTTGTCTGAAGTCCTGCAGTGTGAAGTTTAGTTGAAAGAAAAGTTCCACTAAAGAATTTAAGGGTAGTGCACTCAGAAAATTCCAGATAGACAACCCACAGAAAGTTCCAATGTAGACATGATGAGTTCAATGATTTATGTGATCTCAGTAAGGAATTTTCTCTTGATTGTCAGTGTTTTAATGGAAGATTAAGTAATTTTTTTCCTTAAAATTTTATGTAGTACTCATAATGTCCTGGAACTTTAATTTTATAGGAAATTTCAAAAGATTATGTTGATTAGGAATAGGATAACAAATAATAATGTTACAATAATGTCCTTTGTTGAGCTCTAAATAGGCTTATACATATTATTTAATTTTATTTTATAATAATCTCTGAGGTAGGCGCTGGCATTATCCTCATTTAAAAGGTGATAGAATTCAGATATTTTCCTAAAGTTACACAGAGTAAGTGGTCAAGCTCATTCATTCATTTATTTAACAAGTATTCACTGAGCACTACTTTGTGCAGGAACTGTTCTAGGAGTTAGAGATAGAGCAATGAACCAAACAAAGACCTTCATGGAAGACACTTTCTAGTGGGAGACAGGAAAAAAAACAAAACAACAAACTAATAAATACACTCTGATATGTTAAGTGCTATGGAGACAAGTAAAGCAAGATAAAGATAATAATAGAATGTGGGCTTTCTTTGGTGTTTATGTATGTGCTGTTTTACAAAGGCTGATTAGAGAAAACGAGGATGTGAAGGAGCAAGTCATGTGAATAGCTGGGGGTGGGCAGGGGTGGTGGTGGGGGGAGCATTCTAGATGTAAGGAAAACCAGGTTCAAAGGTCCTGAGGTAGGAGAGGACTAAACATGTCTGAGGAAGCCAGAGTGCCTGAAGTGGGGTGAGAAAGGAGGAGGAGAAGTCAGAGAAGCATGTGGGTGATTTGCAGACCATATATATGACCCTGTAGACTGTGCTGATATCCTTGGTTTTTTATTCTGAATGAGAGAGTAAGTCACTGAAGGATTTTGAGTGAGGGAAAAAAAGTCTGATTTATGTTCCAAAAAGTTCCCTTTGACCGCCTTTTGGAGAATAACTCTACGGGGGAGAGGGGCAAAGGTAGTACAGTTATCTAGATAAGAGATAAGGGTGGCTTAGACCCACAGTGGAAGTGGAGAAAGTAGTGAAAAGTGGTGAGATTTGGGGCAAGCTCTGAAAAGGGAGTCCATAGGTTTCCTGATGGATTATTTGTGACCTGTGAGAAGAAGAGAGGAATCAAGGATAACTTCGAGGATTTCTGCCCAGGGAATAGAAAGAATAAAGGAGCCATTTCTTTTTTTTTTTTTTTTTTGGCAGTACGCGGGCCTCTCACTGTTGTGGCCTCTCCCGTTGCGGAGCGCAGGCTCAGCGGCCATGGCTCACGGGCCCAGCCGCTCCGCGGCATGTGGGATCTTCCTAGACCGGGGCACGAACCCGAGTCTCCTGCATCGGCAGACAGACTCTCAACCACTACGCCACCAGGGAAGCCCAGGAGCCATTTCTTGAGAAAGTAACTGTGCAGGTGGAGCTGCTTTTGAAGAGAAGATCAGGGGTTCTGCTGTGCTTCAGATGCCTATTAGTCATCCAGGTGGAGATGTCAAGTAGGCAATTTGATATATAACCCTGGTGTTCAGGGAGAGGTCCTGGCCAGAGATACAAATTTGGGAGTCTTCATCGTGAATATGATGTATAAACCCATGAGGACAGATGAGGTCAACCAGAGCATGGGGCTAGAGAGAGAGAAAAGTGACCAGAGGACTGGGCTATGGGGCATTCCAACTAGAGTTTGGGTAGATGAAAAAGAATCAGTGAAGGAAACTGTAGAAAGTCCTTGAGCTAGGAGGAGAATCAAGATGGAATGTTTTCCTGGAATCCAAGGTAGAACATGAGGAAGGAAGATATGGAATCAGCTGGGTTGAATATAGGTGGCATTTCAAATAAGATAAGGGCTAAGAAGTTGCCATTGGACTAGGCAACATGGATTTTATTGGGGACCTCAACAAGAGTTATTTTGGTGGATCACTGGTGAGAAAAGGTTAATTAAAGTGGATTCAAAGGAAAAAGGGATAAAAGGAAGTGAAAACAGTGAGGGGTTTGAGGCATTTTCTTGTAATGCAAGAGTAGCTAGAAGGGAATGATGGCTGATATGTTTGTTGGCTGATGGGAGTGTTCTAGGAAGGGGAGAAAATTTGCTGCAGGTAATTATTGGAGCACCATCTTGAAGATGGGATCTAGTGCACAAATGGAGGTGTTGGTCTTAGTAACACAGGCAGTTCATCCATCATAGCAGGAGGGAAGGCAGGGCCTGTGTGCCCAGATGCAGGGATGT
Organism: Neophocaena asiaeorientalis asiaeorientalis; assembly: GCF_003031525.2. Taxonomy (NCBI): domain Eukaryota; kingdom Metazoa; phylum Chordata; class Mammalia; order Artiodactyla; family Phocoenidae; genus Neophocaena; species Neophocaena asiaeorientalis. Next base: position 11,126,092 of record NW_020175410.1, on the reverse strand, counting down.
TGGTAGATATGTTAATAAGAGTTTATATAAGTACTCTTATGATTGCTTCTATTTTCTCAGTAAAGAATGAGAAGTGGTTGGAGAAGAGGTTTGAAGACTTAAGGGCAAAGGTGAAGGTGTGAGATGTTTACCTTGGGGAGCAAATGGACTTGGGAAATGTAATAGGATTGCTGGGTGGCTCAAGCCCATTAAAAGTTAATAGTCATATGTTTGATTCAGAATGTGGTCTGTCTGACTCCTGAACCTAAGCCCTTAGATTTAGCAGTTTCTGTTGTGTTTTATGACATTGCCCAGGAAATGTATTTAAACCTAAAGGATCACAACACAAGAAAAGACCTAAAGAGGTCATTTTGTTTAATTCTCAAGGCTCTAGGCAGAAATAGTGCTCTTGTATTTGCAAATCTCCATGAAGGCAGATTCTACAGCACTCCCTTCCTTGGATGTCTCTTTGATTTTGGAACACCGCACCCTCCCACCCCTGAGTCCCTCCCACTTTTTTTTTCTTTTCGGTAAATATTAGAAACTAATTCTCTGCTTCTTATTCCTGACCTGGAATAACTCATATGCATCCTATTAAATCCTTAAATCTCTGTATCAGTTTGTACCTAAGGCTTCTCTTTTTTCCCAAACCAAATTTTTTATTTCTCCCAAGTTTTTAGCTGTTACTTGTTTTGCCTCTGGATCTTGGTCAAGGTATATCTGAAAAGGTCGAGAATTAGGACAATGCTTAACCCTTATATTTTCTCTATAACTTTTGAGGAAAGACTGCTACCTAAATGGCCTGAAAAAATATTCATGAAATCTACTGTTGAAGGTAGTTGTTTGACCTCAGTTGTTAATTCTCACCTTCCTTGCAATTTTCTCATTGATCAGTAGGCTTTGGAATTTTAAAATACTTTTTCATGCTAAGGTTGGATCGAAGGAATATTTTCTTACTTGAACTGTTATACATATTTCAGCCTTAGAAATAAAATCAAATGGTTATATTCTATGAAAAATTAAGCAACTTTTATTTAAAGTACAGTGATCCGTAGCTTTTAGCTATGAATATCTACTGCTTAGTTTGCATCCATTTTCTGGATCATACACACTGGTATCTAGATTTGGCTAAAACAATAGATATTAACAATCTCTAGAGTGAGTATACAACCCAGCATTTTAAATTACATATGAAGGGCTTCCCTGGTGGCGCAGTGGTTGAGAGTCCGCCTGCCGATGCAGGGGACGCGGGTTCGTGCCCTGGTCTGGGGGGATCCCACATGCCGTGGAGCGCCTGGGCCCGTGAGCCATGGCCACTGGGCCTGCGCGTCCGGAGCCTGTGCTCCGCAACGGGAGAGGCCATGGCAGTGAGAGGCCTGCGTACCACAAAAAAAATAAAATAATAAAAAATAAAAATAAATTACATATGAAATGGTTCCTATTTAAAAATTTTACCTCTGCTTTTATCACTCATAACTCATTCATTCTAGACTTGCCATGCTATGCATGTCAAGAATAAAGAAGCATGGAATTTGGAGGGAGATGTCAAACAAATTTGGGTACTGCCACTCACCTAAGAGTGTGATTTTGAATAAATTACTTGCTTCTTGAGCCTAAATTTCCTTCCCTGTGAAATGGATATACTCTTATGCCTTGGCAATAATATGCAAACCAGGTCCTTCACTAGAAAGAAATTAATTACTCATAGCACACCACAAATATACTCAGAGCCCAGAGGATGGTGCCAAACATTTTCTTGCTCTTTCTGGAGTCACTGTCAGTCCTCACAAAGTGTCTCCCCCAATTCCTCACCCCAGCCTTCATCCTGCATCTATAAATATCTCTTCCTTGGACTACCTCCCACTTTTTTCTCTACCCACATCTCACTAGAGGGGTCATTCTTCATAGTGGGACTTCTAGGAGACAAACAATCGATCTCTTTCTAATACAGCTCACTTCATAATGCATAATTTTGTGTATATTTATGCTGTAAGGCTACCTTCCTTCCAGGGAAGAGGATAGAGACGGACAGAGGGCATGGATAATAATATCCTTCTCCTAAGGTTGTTTTGAGAATGAAACAAGATAATATTTAAGAAGTGTTTACCATGACTTCCCTGGCTGTCCAGTTGTTAAGACTTCACCTTCCAATACAGGGGGTGCGGATTCAATCCGTGGTTGGGGAGCTAAGATCCCACATGCCTCACGGCCAAAAAACCAAAACATAAAACAGAAGCAATATTGTAACAAATTCAATAAAGACTTTAAAAATGGTCCACATCAAAAAAATCTTTTAAAAAAAAAAGAAAGTGTTTATCATTTCTGGTCATGGCAACCTTTAAACAAAAGATGACTATAACTGTTATCATTACATATCTGTTGAGCAGTAGAATCTGTGCTCCTGGGCCTGGTTTACCCACAGGGGCCTTTCCAACCAGGAGAGACAATGTGTGAGAATGCCCAGAGATTAAATATTGAGTTTTACTCTGAAACCCCCTGGTGGTTGACTATGGATGAAACAGGTCTCTGCAAAAGTAAGTAAAAGACCCTCTCCCCATTCCCCTGTAAGAGCCACTTAAGGGTTTGGGCTGCTGCTATCCTCCCCAGGAGTGTGGCGCTGGTGGGGTGGAGCCACAGGTGACTCTGGACTGTGGAGGGTGAGCCTGGTCCTGGAGAATTGCTTCCTCCTGGCTCACAGGTGAAGGGAAGTGGCTCCTACAAGGCTCCGCATGGGGCTGCTGATCTGGAGAGCAGCAGTGGTCAAGCTAGGAGCACACCTGCCTCCCCTTCCGAAGACGTCCCCAAGGGTGTTCATCGTTTCTTCCTCGTCAGTTTTAGAGTCAACGTGGTCTTCACCAATCAGGAAGGATCTTTAAAGTTCCCAACCTCAAACAATTGCTTCTTCAAAGACATGCCCTCTGCCTGATTCCTAAAGATTTCTTTCACTTCCTTGCCAAACTTACTTGGCTAGACCTCTGGTATAATAGAATGAAAGCACTTCCTTCTGGGATTGGAGAGCACAAGCATTTGAAAACTTTACTTTTAGAAAGAAATCCTATCACCATGTTATCTGTGGAGCTGGGGAGTGTAACTGCATACAAGCACTGAACTAGGGACATTGCCTTCGTGAACCCCTGCAGCTTACTGTACATAAAGGATTGGTAGCTATTCTGGCCTCCCTGTGGCTCTGGGCAGCAGAACACCCCTCCCCTGGAGATGCAAGTTCTTGAGGTTTGTAGGACAATTATGATGAAAAACTGCATTGAAAGTGAAGTTAGTGCTTTTTAAAGAAGTGCCAGACTAGGGGCAATAGGCCTTTAAATGGATTTTCTGTTCTCCTGCAAGAAGTCTTGCAAATGTGAGGAAGGTCCCAGGTCCTGTTCACAAAGGCAGTTGTCTGAGAGATAACAGCGAGGAGGGGTAGGAACAGGGGCTTAGTAACCATGGATCTGAATTCTAGCTTGGCCATTTACTTGCTGTGTGATTTTGAAGTCCCTTAATCTCTCAGATCCAAGAGAAAATGAAGAGAAAAATATCAACTTTTCAGGATTGTCTGAGGAGTGAGTAAGACATGTAAATCACTGAGACTAGTAGGTGCTCAACAAAATCATTTCCTTTCCTCCTCCTCCCAAAATGTACTCTTGGCCCATTGTAGGAGTCTTTCCTACCAGCCTTACTTTGGTGGCTCTACTCTCCTGTAGAATAGTATACAATTACATGTTCCAGGGAACACTCTCTCCACAGTTACCATCTTCTTACTCAGTTCTGTTTTGCTCCTCTGAGCTCCTCTAGGTTGGCTGTATGCTAAAGAGATTTAAGATTCAGTTGGCTACTGGTGGATGGTTGGTACTTTAAACATTTTTGTTGCTACCCAATAGACTATATAACAGAACTGGCCTCCTTCCAAAGGAAAACTAAAGAAAAACTATTCAATTTACTATGCAGATGCTATAAAGTGACTTAGAACAGCTACTTCACAACCCGACTTTCCAATGAGAAAGTCATCTTTACACAAGTAAATGACTGACTCATTTATCCAGAAGATAAAGTGATTTGTTCTCTTGTGGATGGGGAATTCAGTTTCCTTATTTACAAGGAACAAGGTCAGAGCTGAAGATGCTGTCTTCCAAATACAAAGCAAATTTGTAGAGGGTGTATTTCACTGAAAGCTGATGTATAAATTACATAAGGGGAAAAAAAGAATTATAGGGTCTGCAATTGCTTTCCAAGGTACAAAAGGACATTTGATTTTTTTTTCTCTCAGCATAATTCAGAAGGAAGTGACACCCCAGGGAGCCAAGATTGGGTTTTCTTGTAGGGCAAGAAAGACATTTTTCTAGGGGAGGGAAAGGTATGTGAAAGTCTGGGGGAGGTAAAGATGATTTCTGCCGTTGAACAGTTCTGTATATGAAGCCCAAGGTATAAGCAGTCTCTTTGATCATTAAGTACCTTTCTGCACACAAATATCTCAATATAAAAGGGCAGAGGTAGCTTTAGATTTTTTCTGGTGAAGTGGCTTACAGGTGGCACTTGTACTGGAAGGGTGGCAGGGAGATTTATCTTGAATCTGTTTTCTAATTTATGTTTTTAGGGGTCAGATGCTGAGGGGAAGGGTCTTAAGGTCTCTCCAGTTGCCACCACTACCTTTTGTCCAATTGTTCTTCTAGGAAGGAAGAATAGAGACCCCAGAGACACACAGAAGGCAAAGGTCATTGAGCCTTTTCTGTTTCCCAGGTTTACAAGAAGAAGTAGAAGCTTCTGCCTTCTGGGTCCACCAGTCCTTCCTCATTTGATGGTCAAGGTTCCTGGGAGTCATCATAGAGTGATTATTTAGAGTTTGCTCTCTCTTAAGGGTTTCTTTTTGTTGTTGCCTGGTGAAATAATTGCTGAGGCCTGAAGACGGCATGATCAGCTGTCTTCGTTCTGGAAGCTAGGCGTGTCGGTTAAGAGAGCTGGGAGCGTCAGGCTAAAAGGAGCCTTTCCTGCTGTGAGAACCGCCTTCTGTCAGCAGAAAATTTGCTAGTCAGTGTCAGCAAAACCTAATGTGGCAGTGGGAGCTTTGGACTTTGTGCATCTAAAGACTGAAGGTTAAGAACTACTCAATTTTTTTTATCCTAATGAAAGGTTATCTCCAGGTGATATATGGGAGTGTGCCAGGTACAAATTGAAGCACCAGATGTGTGAAGTTGGGCTCCTGAACTATGAATGAATTATATTCCTGTATACATAACTTGGTTTGAACTGTTTCTGAATAGGGGCTGGGAATAGGGTTGCCAAACAAAATATAGATGCTCTATTGAATTTGAAATGCATCACTAATAAGTAATTTTTAGTATAAATATGTCCCATGCAATATTGGGGCCATATTTATACGAAAAATTATTTGTTGTCTGTCTGAAATTCGAATTTACCTGGTAACCTACATTATTATTATTTGCTAAACCTGGAAACCCTAGTTGAGAAGTAAATAATGTGTTACAGGAGGAGAGTAACTTTTAGCCACACCTCCTCTGTGTACAAGGTTTTGGCAGGAAGGGGGAGGTAAGGAATACCTAGGGACAGATTACCTGTATTGGGTAAGTGGGCAATGTGTCTCTAAACATAACCAGTGTGGTTTCCATAAAGAGTGAGTGTAGGGCTTCCCTGGTGGCGCAGTGGTTGAGAGTCCGCCTGCCGATGCAGGGGACTCGGGTTCGTGCCCCGGTCTGGGAGGATCCCACGTGCCGCGGAGCGGCTGGGCCCGTGAGCCATGGCCGCTGAGCCTACGCGTCCAGAGCCTGTGCTCCGCAAGCGGGAGAGGCCACAACAGTGAGAGGGCTGTGTACCGCAAAAAAAAAAAAAAAAAAAAAAAAAAAAGGGGGGGGG
>NW_020175410.1:11055315-11120058 GCF_003031525.2 Neophocaena asiaeorientalis asiaeorientalis | reverse complement strand
ACAAACAACAACCAAAAAAAAAAAAAAAAAAAAAAAAAAAAAAAAAAAAAGAGTGAGTGTAGCCCGGGAATTAATGCAGAGCACAGGTCAGTTTTCTGAGTGGACACTTAAACCATGTGCAGAGCCTCATTACAAGCTTCTGACTTCCCCATGCTCTCTGTTTTCAAAATTCCAGTACAAGTATATTCCTGATTCAGGCCTTGGATTAATTTCAGCTGTCATCTCTGTCCTGGTAACTCTTAAATTTAAATCTTCATTTTGGATTACTCATCTGATTTCCAGCATACTTTTCAACATGGCTCATCCTTCTAGAAAGAATATATCTGGAGGTCTTTAGAGAAGGATGTGTATAGAGGTCTGATGGATGCTATTTTCATATAATTAGCAACATCTTTGCATTAGAAAGGGAATTATTTCGAACTTTCAACAAAATCCAGCCTATAATTACTATAATGATAATAGTAAAGTGGCCTCTCCCGTTGTGGAGCATAGGCTCCGGACGCGCAGGCTCAGCGGCCATGGCTCACGGGCCCAGCCGCTCTGCGGCACGTGGGATCCTCCCAGACCTGGGCACGAACCTGCGTCCGCTGCATCAGCAGGCGGACTCTCAACCACTGCGCCCCCAGGGAAGCCCCTGTTTCTAGATTTTTTGACGATGGCCATTCTGACCAGTGTGAGATGATATCTCAATGTAGTTTTGATTTGCATTTCTCTAACGATTAATGATGTTGAGCATTCTTTCATGTGTTTGTTGGCAATCTGTATATCTTCGTAAAGAGTGTTTCTTGTTCTAAATACCTGTACAATAGGATCTGTGTCTTTAAACCATTCATTTCACTGGTCCTTACTTAAGGATTAAAATAAGATCATCAGAATATATTTGAAAGAGCACTAAACTCAGATGAAGACCTAAAACCATGCTTTTTCTTACTGTGTGCCTCTTTGGGTTTCAATTTTCTCATCTCCAAATTAGGGGGATTAGATAATTCCTAGGGTCCTTTGCAACTCTAACAGTCTATGACGCTCTTATGGTAGTTTATAAACTAGTGTTCAAAGCAATTAGTCAGCCTCAGGTTTTGTCTGTCTCTTTTGCATAGAGCTACATATCTGCCATCCTCATCCCAACTGCAGAGAAAAGAGCAGCCCCATTTGCCTCAATTTCCCAAGACCAAGGTTCTGGAAAAATTACCTGCCCACCTTGACCATCTTGTACCCATGGAGAAGTCCTTCTAGTTATACTCTCCATATACTCAGAAATGCTGACTCTAACTCTGCAGAGGTCCCACAGCAATGGATGTCTGACTCCAGCCCACCTGTTTATCCCCTTAGGGATTACTCTTTATTTGAGTAGACCTGGCTGGAAAAGCCAGTGTCAGCAGGTCGGCTTCGTGCATTGTACCCAGACTATGTATGTGAATGGATCGCCTCATTAAACAAGTGTTTATGTTGTACCCATTTGGACCTAGCCACTGGGCAGGATGGTTCTGATGCCTTCACTGGTTTGGAGCCTCAATATACACATTTAGTCTGCAATGGCTTATGACTGCACTTTTTAAATTCGGGGACAATTAAAAAGAGTTGTGTGCTAGAGTTTGGCTCACAGTAGCTCATGAGAGCTGATTGTTAAACTATCAGGAATTTTGTGAGCTGATTGTTAAATGCAACGATTTTTAAAAATTAAGTCATATAAACCTACAACATGGGGCTTCCCTGGTGGTGCAGTGGTTGAGAGTCCGCCTGCCGATGCAGGGGACATGGGTTCGTGCCCCAGTCTAGGAAGATCCCACATGCCGTGGAGCGGCTGGGCCCATGAGCCATGGCCGCTGAGCCTGTGTGTCCGGAGCCTGTGCTCCGCAACGGGAGAGGCCACAACAGTGAGAGGCCCGCGTACCACACACACAAAAACAAAACAAAACAAAAAAACCTACAACAAAGTATACTAAAAACAAAGGTAATAAATATTCAAAACACACTACCTGCCAATTATTTTACTCTACATATCTTCCCCACCATACATTCAGGGACCTCAAATAGGCCATGATGCAACTGTTTACACCACAGAAATCAGCAAATGCTACCAATCAGACCTTAACTTATTGCTTTGTTGATGTCTAGACTTCAGAAATTGATGGAGAGAATGTTACTAATGTAGATTAAACTTAAAAATTTGTAGTGTGTGGTGTCTGTAGCTATTACATGGTGAATAGTACAAAAAATTGAGAAATATGCTTCCAATATTCAAAAAACTATTAAGCGCTTCCACATAGAAGTGGCTTATGTCATTGATGAGTGAGTGAGTTTCCAATATATGTCTTCATTGTTTCACATTTGTGAAACAGTTACTCCTTAATGTAATAAAAATGTCAACCAATGTAAACATAGGAACCACATGCACGCTTCAATTGCAGACACAGGTTGGCTATGAATACAACTCATATCTATACAAAATTGATATAAAAATCAGTGATAGCATTCTTAGAGTACCAACTGGCCATATGGAATAGGAAATAAATATTGGGTATTTTATTATTTGTAAATTGAGGGCTTCACATTCTTTATATTAGCAAAACTTATAATAAACTTATAAACATATATACATACAGTCTTTTTTTTTATGAAATGCCTGTTGTTGAACATTTTCTAGTACACCATTGACTCAAACCTCTATTCGGTAGAGCCCCTTCTGGTTGCTCTATTTGTTGGGGCTGACACAGTCCTCAGGTGAGGCCATGCCTCCTGAGGCCAGACCATATGATCATCTCAATAGATGCAGGAAAACCCTTTGATAAAATTCAACATCCATTTATGGTAAAAACTCTCCAGAAATAGGGCATAGCGGGAACATACCACAACATAATAAAGGCCATATACAGCAAACCCACAGCTAATATCATACTCAACAGTGAAAAGCTGAAAGCATTTCCTATAAGATCAGGAACAAGAGAAGGATGCCCACTCTCACCATTTTTTTAAATTTTATTTTATTTATTTATTTATTTTTGGCTGTGTTGGGTCTTCGTTGCTGTGAGCGGGCTTTCTCTAGTTGCTGCGAGTGGGGGCTACTCTTTGTTGTGGTGCGCGGGCTTCTCATTGTGATGGCTTCTCTTGTTGCGGAGCATGGGCGCTAGGCACGTGGGCTTCAGTAGTTGTGGCTGGTGGGCTCTAGAGCACAGGCTCAGTAGTTGTAGCGCATGGGCTTAGTTGCTCCGTGGCATGTGGGATCTTCCCGGACCAGGGCTCGAACCCGTGTCCCCTGCATTGGCAGGTGGCTTCTTAACCACTGTGCCACCAGGAAAGCCCCTCACCATTTTTATTCAACATGTTTTTGACTTTTGGAGTCACACAGACCTGAGTTTGAATCCTATCTCTGTCATTTACTAGCTAAATACCCTTGTTTAAATTCTCTCACCCTTTGATTTTAAATCTGTAAAGTGGAGATAATTATAGGACTAACCTCATAGGTTGTCTGAAGATTTAGCAAGCTAAACATGCAAAGATTTAACATAGGCCCTGGCACATGATAAGTCCTCAAAAAATGGTAGCTGTAATTTTTTTCCTTCATCCTCTCTCCTGCCTATTAGGATGCATCAAGCTTCAGACCATGGTTCTCTACCTTTTCCGTTTATATCCATTTAGCGTATGATTGACCTAACCAGCACATTCCTTGTTGATGCACAGATCTCCCTCTCCATCTTGACCTTCTCATTAGAGCATCCATCATGCACATTTTTTTTTTTTTTTTTTTTTGTGGTACGCGGGCCTCTCACTGCTGTGGCCCCTCCCGCCGCGGAACGCAGGCTCCGGACGCGCAGGCCCAGCAGCCATGGCTCACGGGCCCAGCCGCTCCACGGCATGCGGGATTCTCCCGGACCGGGGCAGGAACCCGTGTCCCCTGCATCGGCAGGCGGACTCCCAACCACTGCGCCACCAGGGAAGCCCCATCATGCACATTTTTAACTGACATTAGGACATAACATAGGAAATATCCTCCTGCTCATTATCTGACCATCCTCAAATTAGTATGCCCTTCCTATTTCCTCATTTCCATTGGTGGTACCCCTATTTGTACTTGATCTTAGGCTTCAGAGTTGCAGTCTTTACTCCCTATATCTGATTAGTCATTAAACCCTACTTATTCTTTCTCGCAGCTTCAGTTCTCGTGACTAATGGTGAAGCTAGCTGAGAAGCCGTTTGGTGCACTCCCATTTAGCCTCCTCAGGGCTCCCTGCCCTTGATATCCTTGTTTTTCCCTTTGTGCTTTTGCTCATGGTACTCAAGGGACACTGATGATCTTTAAGTTAGCCTCTTATTATTTACTGAATTATATTGCTCTGAACTCTGAAATACCTATGTCTTTTATCTTCAACTGGGTTGTAAATTCCTTGAAGACAGAAGCAGGGCATAAACTCAGAATTACTGTCACAGTGCTAAACACAGTGCTCAATAAAGGTTTCCCAATGGAATGAATTGATTGAATATAACCCTTTCTTATTAAGAATACATAATAGCTTCCTATTGCCTATTAAGTCAATCCCAAGCTCTTCAGATTGACCTTCCAGGTGTACTGTCAGCTGACTCCATCTTACCTGCTCTTAACTTTAGTTCTTTCCTGACATGGGCCCTTCATTCAGGTGACCTTGGTACACACACACACACACATACACACAACTGGGTATTAAAATACTCATCCTTCTGTCTCAGTTTTGCCTGAAGTCCCAAGACATTGGGTACTTACCACTCACATAGAAAAATGCAATGCTAGACCACCCTGGATGTTGGAGTTTGAGTTCAGTCAAACTCTTTCCCTGCAGGTAGGAGACAAGGTGTGTAAAAGTTCCAATCCTCTAATGAAGGATTGGTCTTTCCAGTAACCAGTCCACCTAATGAAGCTCTCTAGGAGCCCCATTAAGACTCACTTCATTAGCATAATTGAAATGGTGGAAAGGAGCTCTTTGTCAAGAACCAGAGGCAAAGACCAAACATGTATTTCTTATTATACCACACCCACAAATACCTCCTTTCCAACTGCAGCTTGAAACAAGCCTGGGTTATGGGAGAGGAAAAACTTTTAAATAAAATGGAGTTTCAATTATTCAACTAAAATGGACATTTTTATTGCTGAAATGACATTTTTCTCCTATCTAGAGTGACTGGAGTACTTTTTATTATTAAAAATTAAGTAGAGGGCTTCCTTGTTGGCGCAGTGGTTGAGAGTCTGCCTGCTGATGCAGGGGACACGGGTTCATGCCCCGGTCCGGGAAGATCCCATATGCCGCGGAGCGGCTGGGCCCGTGAGCCATGGCCGCTGAGCCTGCGTGTCCGGAGCCTGTGCTCCGCAATGGGAGAGGCCACAACAGTGAGAGGCCCACGTACAGCAACAAAAAAAAGAAAAAGAAAGAAGAAAAATTAAGTAGAAACAGGTGTGAGTCCTGCCTGAGGTATCATGCCAGGATTGGAGAAGGGTTGCAGGCAGTGGGTTTGTGTGAGCAGGAGAAAGCGATAATGAAGCTGTGTTTTTGTTTTACCCGTTGAAGTACCTCTCTTTCAACACGACTGTTACATTTGCTGATGCTGCACATGTAGACAGGCCTGTAAGTGTATGCAGGCAGGCACACAACACACACACACACACGCACGCACCTTTCTACCATTTAGGATCTACAGTTGAACCCATCTCCTCCAAGAAATCATTCCTGGTTAGCGCAACTCACTCAGCTCTCTCTCTTGGAATTTCTATAATTCCTCTTTTTCAAACCCTATAATCTAACACTTATGTATGTGAACCAACCATACATCTCCATTGATCTTCTCTTGTTTCATTTACATGTTTTTGCTTCTCATTCTTACAGTAAGCCTCTCACCAGAAACCAGTGTGTTTTACTTTGGGATATGTCTCATATATTCCTCCATTGTCACTTAATAAAGGCTGCATGATTGATTAATCAGATATGTCCAAATTTCATGGTAACATCAAAGGTTGGCTAAATATCCAGTTTAGTCTAAAACCTAAAGCTAAATCTTTCTGCCTCCTGATGGAAATGCTGGCCACCTCGACTCGGCTTTCCAGTTTTATTTGGTTGGTCAACTGTTGAACAGAGTGTGCTAATGAAATAACTAATCTTCATGTGATCTTTTATTGCTGGTGAAGGTTAAAATACCAGTGAGGGTGATTTGGTACGTGACATTAGTCCTCTTCAAGCACTGCACTGGGAAGACAGCTTTGGTTAACTTTCATGTTACTCTATAGTTTGTTTTACTTCATAGTCACCAGTAGGCTTGAGTTCTTGGATTACTAACATTCAGCTTTTTGCTAATAAAATTTTCTGTAGAACTAAGAGAATTTCCTAGACAGCTGGAAGTGTATTTTGGGACCGGCCTCTCTCAAAATTGCTTTTACGAGCAGGGGATGCATTTCGTCAGGCCCCCACCCTCTTTGTTAGCACCTCTTTTTCACTTGCTCCTGAATGATGAAGGAAATTAGTCTTATGTTATTAATCCTCCCATCCACAATGGGGGCTGACAGTGTGTTTGAATACTTAAAGGCATGAGACTTCTCAAAAGCATTTCAGGGCTCCAAAGAGGCTTATCGGTCCATGAAGTCCTGATGTCTCTGTGCGTGGAAAAGATGAATCATACATGTACATTGAACAGATGAAACTCTGTGATGTCTCTGCAGGTGATACAGGCTTGCCATTCTTGTCCCAAAGCAATCGAAGTTGTCGTCAATGCCTATGAACATATCAGGTGGAACGTAAAGTGGAAAAGAGCTATCCCTGATGATGACTTGGAGGTAAAGCATCAATTCACTTCCTGTGGGTTTTGCTCTAAAGTACTTCCATAGTGCAGTGGGAGTGCAGGAAATTCTAATTCAAAAAATGGGTTTTGAGAATGCGTTTAAGAATTTGAGGATGCTACACAAATACAGCAAGACAAAGGGTTATAAAATGCAGGTGTGAGAATAAATAAATAAATAAATAAATAAGTAGCATCTTGGGAGTTTCTCCATCCAAGGGCAAGTTGAACAGTTATATAAAGGTGACAGTTTTACTTTCTTCCCATCAATTTAGATGAATTTAATAAGAAGAAGAAGAATATTTAGGATTGTTCATATAGCATTTTTATCAGAAGTTTAAATTGTTTGTGTAGATTATGTCACTCACTTTAAAAAATTGCTCTATTATTATTTATATAGATTAATTAATATTAATAATTATATAGATTAATTAATTATATAGATTATTTCATTCACTTTTAAATAACCTGAAGTCTGTAATAGGCAGGTAACAGAGCATCAACAACTTTGTGATGAGTCATGCAGAAAGCCATTGGCAAAGCTGAGTCCTCATGCTGCATGTGGACTTTGCTGCCTTTGTGAACCAGCCCTTCCACCTAGCCTCATGTTCTTGGTTTTAGCTGTCACAGGCTGTCCCCAGCATGGGAGAGATCTTGGGCACAGAGTACAAAGCTCACTGGGCCTAGAGGCTAATGGCTTAGGTGCAGTCTTATTCTGCTACTTATTAGCTATCTTAGCTTTAAAAAGTTACTTAACCTGCCTTAGCTTCATTATTCATGTTTAATTTTGCCTCCCCATCAGGGACTGTGGAAAGCTGCCATTATGTATAAAGTAGGGACTAAACACATCACTATTGATTTCTATTGACGTAAACTCTGAGGCTTTTCTGACTTTAACATGTGTTGCCTTCCTTTTCAGAGATACTGGGATTTTTACCACTCTCTCTTCACTGTGTGCAGTAACTCTCCAAGGACTCTCATGCATTTATCAAGATGTGCCATTCGAAGAACGTTGCACAGCAGATGTCACAGAGTAATTCCTTTGCTTTCCCTCCCATTGTCATTGAAAAAGTACTTGCTTTTAGAGCCAGAGGGAATCATTTATTAAGCCTTATGAGACAGAAGATCCCAATCCTAGATGTTTAAGTGGACTCGCTGAGTAGACACAATTTGCATAAATAAAATGGTACTTGGCTTGATTATAACACTTCAGGGATTTAAAAACACTTTACAAACACTATGTCATTAATCCTAGAGTATCACGGCGAGGGGAAATAAACAAGAGGTAAAGTTAAGGTAGTCTCAAAAACAAGAGCGTATCCAGAAGGTCCTGACATAACAATAATAATTAATATGTATAGTGCTCTTACTTGGTGCCTGCTATAATTTTATAAGATTTTTCATATGTTATCTCATTTGAAATGGGACCCAGGTTTTCTTACAACCAATTTCATCCTCTCCCTTATCAGTAATAAGTTTACATTACCGTTCAGTTGGCAAAATGCTAGGCTTTAGGATGGGCCTCTTAATCTTGGTGTCCTCCACCCACTCCCACTTAGCAGAAATTATTATGGCTAGTTTTGCAAACTCCTTTCCATATACTAAGCTCCTCAACTTACTTTTAGTGAAGAAAGCACGAGCATACTCAAAACAAAGAAATCTTTGAGTCAAATTAGAAATGAAAAACAAAGATCAGTCACTTGAAAGTCAAAATGGACATTTGAACACTCTCATTGAACCAAAGACTGGAGATGCAAAGATGAGTCCGAAGCGAGGACTCCTGCCCTCCAGGATCTCACCATTTAGCAGAGGATCCGGACATATAAGCAGGGAACTGCAGTGTCAAATGTCAGAGGCAAGAGTAGAGGTGCAGATTCATTCTTAATGCTTGCCTTTCGAAGTCATGTTTCTGACATGAAGTGCGGTTTTCTTTGAAGCATGATGATAAAGAGTAAAGGGATTGTGTGTAGTAGAGAGATCTCCGGCTGCTATGAGTGTAAATGTAAATGGATTCACTTTAAGTTTCCAGGCACATGTACTTATTTTTATTTTAGAATGATTTCGTGCATAGTGCTTTCCCAGACCCCCTGGGGAAAATATTGCACTCAGTGGCTCCCATGTGTGTGTGACAAGGAAGTTTAGGAAAATGTGTGCAAGGAAACGTGCGAAGGGAAAGACTTAGGTTGATTACTTTGGTCTTTTTATGTAACAGACTGACATTTCAGAGCATTTTAGCTAGAAGATAAGGGGCACTTTGCTGGCGATGGCCAGCTGCAGAAAGCACATGGAAAGATGTTTTGAAAATGGTAAAAGTTTGAGAAACTTGGAAAGACTAGTGTGTTAATCAGGTTTGTTAGCAGTTTGCAGAAAGAGAAACGTAGATGATTAACCTCTGGACCTCATGGTTTATGAGGCCAACTTCGCTTCACTTTTTGTTCTTGCTAATCACTTTTAGATAAGCTCATTGACTCTTAGCATTGCCTTTTAGAGGTTACAGCAGAAGTAATTAAGCACAAACAAATCTATTTGCCAGTTATGAGCAGGGTTTTTTTTTTGGTTGTTGTCGTTGTTTTTGTGGTGTTTGTTGTTTTTTTGTGGTTCTCCATCTTGTTTAACCTTAGATGCTTGAGTTTGCAGTAGAGATGATGTCAAATATTCCACTAGCCTGACACCTAGACTCTGCTTCGCATACTGGGATTTGCATATTCCTGGTGCCATGTAGGAAAAATCATAAGTGGATACAATAATCTTTCTGAAGTATCAGTTCTACTCAGATATTTTGGGAGAAATATTTTACACTAAAATAAGATCTGTATTATGGAATAGAATACTGTATTTGTATGAACAATTCATATAAAATATGATCCTTCAAAAAACAGTTTGCTTACAGCAAGTGGTGTTAGAACACATTCTAGAATGCCAGTCAGAGGTGCTGGGAGAGGATGTTCCTTGCATGGGGAAGTAACATATCTCAGTTGGCCTGCTGTGCTTAAACATTCTGTGTTAATCTAGCATGTGATACAGGACTACTTGCTTTGAATGGTTTATTTGTGGATTTAAAGTTATTTCTCCTCATCTTTGAACTTTCATTTAGAGGACTTAAATAAAGCTCTTCTCTTTCCTTTCATCTTTGTGAGTTATTTGCCGATAAGATGTTTTCCTAGCTGACTTTTCAGCAGTTAAGACTGAAGAACTCTACATGATCCATTGCTTTATTCAACATTGGGAAAGAAAAAGAGAATGAGGAAATGTGCCTGTAAATAAATAATACTTTCAAAGGAAAGTAAAGGGTAAACACAAATAAAACACAGGCTATTGCTATAGGAACAAGAGTATTTTAATAATAATAAATTGTACTGAATCATACTCTTCCATCTATCACTATCTCTGTCCTCCTGGGTTTCTAATTTCTTTTCATTCTCACTATTCAAGCAACCATGGGCAGGAGAAACAGAGGAAATTATATCCCGATGATACCATTGTTACTTTTTGTAAATAGTCACTTAATGACTGTAGATTACATAGGAAGAAGAATCTTTGATATGAGGGAAAGACCACCCATCCAGTTTTCTCCCTTTTCAGGAGGTAGACACACTTGAGTTCTATTTTTTAATCACCTAGTGTTACATTGTCACTTTGTCCTTCCATCCTGAACCCAGCGGCTTCTAATAAAAAACACAGCAGTAAAAAGCTGATTGTAAGGATGAGAAAAGTAACAAACCATTTGCAGTGGCTTATCAATGTTGGAAAAATCAGCTGAGCCTTATATTTTTGTTACACGTCTGATTGTTTATGAAGAACTCTTGAAGTTTTGAATGGCACACTTTCAAAACTTTTTTGAAAAATCCAGTTACTCACTTATTTTCTTTGAAACACAGACACCATAGCTAATATATGGAAGGAATTCATTGTCACTTCCTTTGGAGTATAAACAGATTCATTACAGTTAGATGTTAAGAATTTTGGCTTTGGTGCCTGTCTATCCAGGTTTATATCCTGACTCTCATCCTTATTTGACCCATTATCTAGAGAAAATGACATGCTTGCTGCATGCGTCAATTTCCTCATTTTGGGAATGATAATGGTACCTACTTCATAAAACTTTTATATGATTGTTTTGAGGTGCAGGGGAGGAAAAAGTTTAACCTGACTCTTTTAGGGTCCTTGGCTGGGTCAAAGACAGATTAACAGGAGGGAAGCATACAAATTTACTTAATGTAAGTTTCACATGACATGGGAGCCTTCATAAGGAAATGAAGACCCTGAAGAAACAGACTTGAGTATTTTTATGCGAGGTTTGATGATGAGTGGACAGTTGTGTAGCAATATGATAGGTTAAGGAGTATGAGGTCAGTGTGGTAAACTGGGGGAAACCGGGACCTGTTCATTAGGATTCCTCTTGGTGTCCCTTTGTCTTAGAAGATAAGGATGCTCCTTTCCTCCGGATTTAGGGAGGGCACCTCCCACAGGAGGGTTTTATGATTTGTTTCAGGGAAGGAGGGGAGGGGATGGTCAGAGTGATCTTCCTGCTTCTGCTGTTTTCTTAAACTCCTTCAGCTTAAATTAGACACTATGCCAAGGTGCTGTCTATGGGAACAGTGTGTCTGGAGCCCCATCAGAGGGTTAAATACTTAGTACATTAAAGCACACAGAACAGAGCATGACATTCAGTTAGCATTTTAATTTTGTTATTGTCATAATCATTATTATTTAGGGAGAACTTTCTACCAGTGAGTAATATTTTCTTAGAGTGAAGCTACAGCTGAAGGTGATGTGTAGTAGATTTCTGTTCACTTTGGGAAATACTTTTTGAGCTTCTTCTATGTGCCAGGCGCTTTGTTGGCTGCTGGGAATCAAAGGGGGAACAAGGCAAACCAGGTCCCTGACCTTCCTGGGTTTTTTTGAGGTGGAGGATGGAGACGGAAATAACATTGATGTGGAGGATTAGCAAAGAGGCAAATTGATTAATTTGTGAAACTTTGCCCTTTTGTAAGTGGGTTTATCAAGGATGCAATCTCTCCTTTTACTATTTAATGAAGGCTGTGGAGTCACTTGAAAATGTATCCTGTGGATAAAGAGGGTTGATCAGCTGTTTCCATCTTCGTGGAGGGAAGAGTAGGTGAAGGTTAACTTTGTAGCAGGAGGATTATAGATTGGCAATGAGATTCCCAGCAGTGAGGGTTACTGCATATCAGAATGAATGAACAGGGAGGATTGGCGGATTTCATTTAATTATTCTTTCACTTTCAAGAATTTATTCAGTACTAATATGTGTGTGGTTCTGTGCGAAATGTGGAAGGAAGAGGGGAGTGTTGGTACCAATTCACTGCAAGATTCACTTGCAGTAGCTCAAAGTTTTTGTTCGCTTGTTTGTTTTTTACTATGTAGTAAGAATAAAAGGTATACAGTGGAAAACACAGGAAGAACACTCTTTGCTAGTGGGAAGCAGCTGCATAGCACAGGGAGATCAGTTTGGTGCTTTGTGACCACCTAGAGGGGTGGGTTAGGGAGGGTGGTAGGGAGACACAGAGGGAGGGGATATGGGGATATATGTATATGTATAGCTGATTCACTTTGTTTTACAGCAGTTGTAAAGCAGTCATACACCAATAAAGATGTTTAAAAAAAGGTATACAGTGGGTTTTTAAAATTAGATGCTATCTAACTGAGCTATTTTTCTGTCAGCCTGCCATAAAATGGTTGATTAGAAATGATTTTCAGAATTTATATTTCATTGATAAATTGCCTTCTTCCTATGTTTGGTCACACTTGTCACTGATGAGAATCAATGCATGAAATATGCAAAAACATCCTTCAAGAGGCAGTTGATTATTTTTTCTTTTCTTATTTTTTCCTTTTTCTTTCTTTCTTTTAAATTTTAGTGACGCTAAGTAGATGAGGTGTGCTGAAATTTCTTCTTTAGTAATTGGTTTTCTCAGATAGAGGTATGCCTCAATGATATTGTATAACAACTATGCAAATATATGCTAATCCAGCCAAGGAAATGTAATAATGATGCTACCTTGTGCTTTTTAAATTAAAGACACCAGTGGATTCGTTCTTAGTGCTTAATCAAGCACAGAAGAATTGACAAAACAGAACTATCATCGTGGGCCGTTTAAGGTGATTTTGAAGTAGAAGTTAGGTACCAGGGGTCTTCCTAAGGTCCAGGAGCCCAGACATTGCCCAGAGTCACAAGGGAAGACGTTTATTCACTGCCCCATATCAGATTTCAGGGAATCTGAACCTGTTTAATTGAGAAGAGGTGGGAACCAATGGAGATTATAATTAATTTAATTCAGGAAGAAAGACAAAAACACATAGCTGCCTTTCAAAACACAAACTCTCTCTCTCTCCCCTGTTCAGGGTCCTGGCAGGACGACTTTCCTGGGCTGCATGAGCCGAACTCCTTTCCCCTGGCTTCTTGGTGGGTTCAGTGGGAAAACCAGCCGGACACTGAAGAGCAGAAGGAGACAGAGATGGGGACACTTCCAGGCTCCTTCCCTGCTGAGCCTTCTCTTGATGGTGGCTGAATTCCTTCCTCAAGGCCACAGCTCCTGTTATGAGCCCTTCTCCTAAGCTACCGTTCTCCACTTTTTTTCTTCAGACCTAGGGTAGTCAAGGCTTCCTCTTGTTGCCTCTGTCCCAGGTGCTTCATCATTCCTTGCTATCTACATTTCTATAAATATTCCTTGGTGAAATTCTCTTCAATCACCCCTATTGAGTAAGCAGTTTATTTCCTATAGGGATCTTGACAAATGCACAAACACACATAAGACTGTGATAAGTCAGTGAGAGCTCAGTTGGTGGTCATAGTAAGTGCTGTCAGTGTTGAGGGAAGAGAGGGGTCACTGTGGACCAGTGGTCAGGCAGGTGGACTTGAGCTGTGAACTGAAGAAGGGTGGGGTTGGGTAATAATTTGAGTAAAAGTAGCACAGCGGAAGGGGTGGAGTTTAAGGTGAGTAGCCTCAGTGAAGGGTTAACGCTATAACATACAATGAGCATTCACTGTCACCGAGTAGACAAGTTGGACACAAGTAGAAGATGAACATTTGTTGTAGAGAGTAGAGAATAAGGTTGGCAGGACTGGGTGGGATCAAATTATGAAACATCTTGAGCCATGGGGAAGCAGCACGGGAAACCAATGGAATATTATTATTACCATAATTATTCTTTTGCAACCCTATAACTTTTATAGTAATAATAATTATGATACAACTACATAACATTTATATGATATGATTTTCAGAGCATCTTATGAGGCTTAATGCAGATAACTGCCTTTACCATTAACCTCAACTCTCCTTCCATGGCAAAATATATATATACAATTCTGAAGATTTAGATGTGAAAAAAATCTAAACAAAAGATGAATAATCCCTTTTCTTACCATGTAAAACACTCCAATCAAATGGAATAATTTACTTGAGCAAAAAGGAATGATAGCCTTGCATTTTTTAATGTCAAAAAGCTAAAGAATTTTTTTAATTGCATGAAAGAAAAAAGAGGAAACCTTTCTTCCAGGGCAAAAGAGGATGAAGGGACAGAGGCAACATTTGGAGTTCGAGTGCCGTTTATAATTCTCGCCACAGCAGTGTTCAAGTGATAAACTGTTTACAGAAGCCTTGACATAATTACAGTCCTTCAGGAGCCCCAGAGCTCCCAGGATTGCTGAAGTCAGAGGGACAATGAAAGGCCTCTTCTTGGGATGATCCATCAGAGAAAAGCTTAGGCAGCAGCGTTGTTTCTAAGTAACTTTGGCTGGTTCTGTGATAAAGACACATACAAAGAAACTGCAATGGGGGGGTGGGGAATCTGAATTTTGGAATTCAGTAGTTGGATTTTAATCTTGATTGTGCCACTTAATAACTGTGTGACCTTGGGCCAGTTTCTTAACCCACGTGTCAATTTCTTTATTTGGATAGTAGTGATTAACTACCTGATTTGGGAACTAAATGAAATGATGCATGTAAAGCATCTAAAGTGTCTTGTGTATAGCTGAACCTTAAATGCTCAGATGGTACATGCATCTTCTGGGTGGGACACATTGGGTGGAATACATCTGAGGACATATAGAGTTTCTAAGACATGCATGGCACGGACCACGGGCTTTTTATTGCATTTTAACTGCAATGTTTTTTTCCTGTGGTACCAACTCTCTGAGGCAAACTGTTCCAGGCTGACTTCGTTAATGGTCCTCTGCTTTTGGCAGTTTGGTCTGAAGGAGGCAGTGTGGGAGAGTTTTCTCCCTGCCATGAATCAGAGCAGTAGAACTACCAGCAGCTCTCAATTCTAAAAATAAATTCAAAATGACTTGAAGACTTAAATACAAGATGTGACACCATAAAACTCCTAGGAGAGAACATAGGCAAAATATTCTCTGACGTAAATTGTAGCAATGTGTTCTTAGGCCAGTCTCACAAAATGAAAGAAATAAAAGTAAAAATAAACAAATGGGACCTAATCAAACTTATAAACTTTTGTACAGCAAAGGAAACCATAAACAAAACAAAAAGACAACCTACAGACTGGGAGAAAATATTTATAAATGATGCAACCAACAAGGGATTAGTTTCCAAAATATACAAACAGCTCGATATCAAAAAAAAAAAATCAAAAAATGGACAGAAGACCTAAATAGACATTTCTCCAAAGAAGACATACAGATGGCCAGCAGGCACATGAAAAGATGCTCAGGGTCACTAATTGTTAGAGAAATGCAAATCAAAACTATGATGAGGTATCACTTCACACCAGTCAGAATGGCCATCATCAAAAAGACTACAAATAATAAATGCTGGAGCGGATGTGGAGAAAAGGGAACCCCCCTATACTGCTGGTGGGAATGTAAATAGGTGCAGCCACTATGGAGAACAGTGTGGAGTTTCCTTAAAAAACTAAAAATAGAGTTAACATACTATTCAACAATCCTACTCCTGGGTATATATATCCAGAGAAAACTCTATTTTGAAAAGATACATGCACACCAATGTTCAGAGCAGCACTATTTACAGTAGCCAAGATATGGAAGCAACCTAGGTGTCCGTCGACAGACGAATGGATAAAGAAGATGTGGTATACACACACACACACACACACACAGACACACACACACACAATGGAATACTACTCAGCCATGAAAAAGAATGTAATAATGCCATTTGCAGCAACATGGATGGACCTAGAGATTACCATACTAAGTGAAGTAAATCAGACAGAAAAAGACAAATACCACATGATATCACTTATATGTGGAATCTTAAAAAATGCTACAAATGAACATATTTACAAAACAGAAATGGACTGACAGACATAGAAAACGAACTTATGGTTAATAAAGTGGAAAGGTAAGGAGGGATAAATTAGGAGTTTGGAATTAGCAGATACACACTACTATATATAAAATATATAAACAACAAGGTCCTACTGTATAGCACAGGGAACTATATTCAATATCTTGCAATAAACTATAATGTAAAAGACTCTGAAAAAGAATATATTTATATGAATAACTGAATCACTTTCCTCTATACCAGAAACTAACACAACATTATAAATCAACTGTACTTCAATTTAAAAAAAGTAAAATTAAAAAAAAATGCAGCTCTGAAGAAAACTGAACCGGAAAGCTCAAGGAAGACAAAAAGGTCTGTGGCAACTTTCATTACTCTCCTGGTTACAGTTTCAAACAAACCTACTCTGCCCTTCATAGGAGAGAGACCTGGGAATCAGGAAGAGGTCTTAGAACCACAGTTTCTATCCTGTGTTTACATAACCTGGAAGAAAAATAAAATTGCAGTTTCTCTCTGTGTAGCAAGGAAACGGACAGTTTCATTAGTAATTCCATTCATTTGATTTCATTTCTTTCTGTCCTACTTCCCTTTCTCTCTTTCTCCCTTCCTATCTTCTTCTCCCTTCCCTTCTTATTTCTCTTCCTCATTTTTTTTTTTTTTTCTTTTTTGCAGTACGCGGGCCTCTCACTGTTGTGGCCTCTACCGTTGAGGAGCATAGGCTCCGGACGCGCAGGCTCAGCGGCCATGGCTCACGGGCCCAGCCGCTCCGCGGCATGTGGGATCTTCCCGGACCGGGACACGAACCCGTGTCCCCTGCATCGGCAGGCGGACTCTCAACCACTGCACCAGCAGGGAAGCCCTCTTCCTCATTTTTGAGTGTATTTTTTGCCTCTGCTTGGCCAGGATCTCAGTGTGAGCCATGCAGAGGCCATGCTAGTGTATTCCTAGGGACTGTCAACCACTGATGAGACCAGTGTCTTCTGTAACTTTGCTTTGGATGCATGAAAGTGACACATAAGTCATCCAGAAACGGACAATTTGTACTTCTTTCTCACTCTCTCATTCTTTGATTTTTTGTGCCCAGTCTGAAAGCCACAATAATGGAAGAATTTGTTTTCTTTTTAACAATAGATAACAGGTTAGAGATCAGGGTCAAGCTAGAAGCAAAAACTACCAGAGAGGTAATGAGAAAATTTCTAAAACAAGACCTGCACAATTCTGGTCCATCTGCCCTGGCAATGCCAGAGAGGGGGCCTAATCACCCAATCTGGGTTCCTAGCATCCCACGTATTGCTGCAGTATCAGACGACTCTACCAGTGAGGTCTCAAGATACTCTCTTTTGGAAAAGCACAGGAGTTGCTTCTGGAGATCATGTAGCCGAATTGCTGGCCACACAGACTAACAAACAAAGTCATCCACACTGGATTAGAATTCCTCTCTGCCATCCACTCCCTCTGAGACAATTTCTCTCTTTGCAACTAGGGGCAGTAATTACCTCATTGTAGAGTTGATGGGAAAGTAAATAAAATGAGCATGTTTAGTACAATGCCAGGCACATGGTTAACTTTTTTTTTTTTCTTTTGGCTGTGTTGGGTCTTCATTGCTGTGCACAGGCTTTCTCTAGTTGCAGTGAGCGGGGGCTACTCTTCGTTGCAGTGCACAGGCTTCTCATTGCGGTGGCTTCCCTTATTGCGGAGCACGGGCTCTAGGCATACGGGCTTTAGTAGTTGCAGCATGCAGGCTCAGTAGTTGTGGCTCGTGGGCTCTAGAGCGCAGGCTCAGTAGTTGTTGCTCCGTGGAATGTGGGATCTTCCCACATCAGAGCTCGAACCCGTGTCCCCAGCATCGGCAGGCGGATTCTTAACCACTGTGCCACCAGGGAAGCCCACAAGGTTAACTTTTAAGAAATGGTGATTATTATTATAATCATACCCTACTTGCCTTTTCCAGCTGAATTCTAGATGTTTATAAGTAACTCGCAGACCCCACACATGCTGGAAAAGTTTACACACACACAAACACACACACACACACACACACACACACACACACATCTAGCAAACAGAAATTAATACAATGTATGAATATATCTATTCAAGAATATGCCATCAGTATGGGTTGCAGCCCACAGGAGGAAATCTGCCCATTTCTAAACACAGGACACAACTTAATAAATCATAGGCCCTCTTGCAATGTGTTGATATTTGAGTTGGTTTTCAGTAGTCCTTAAATTTTTTTTCTGCCTTGGGACAGGGCTGACTAATTCACTGAACATGTTCTTCCTCTATATGTATAGTTTAACTTTCTTATTTAGATATTACATGGTGCTTAAGTCTGAGCTCTCTTGAGATGGCAAAAGTGTGGCATATCACTTTTCACATCTGTGGCAGGAAATTCTAACCAATCAAGTTATTCTCTCCTGTTTAACCCAGGCTCAGCCTCTGAATCCTCCTCAACATGGTGTGTAGACTGCCACTGCCAAGTGCTTTGAGTTTATAGACAAGGGGAAACTTTTTGTCATCTCTGGGTTCTATTCTCAAGGTTCTCACAGATTCATGGTCATACATTATGTAAATAAAACCTGGAAGAAGTAGAAAGCAGGTGATAATTACTGGCACAGGTGTTTGTTTGTTTTTTTCATTTGTGTGTGTGTGTGTGTGTGTGTGTAAGTATAGAATTTATTCAACAAGTGTTTGTTGAGCTGGATCCTGTACCAGGTGCTGGGGATTCAAAGGTGAATAATGGTAGTCAAAGTCCCAGACCTCATGGGGCACTTTATTTTTTAATTATTATTATTATTTTTTAACTTATTTATTTATTTATTTTTGGCTGCGTTGGGTCTTTGTAGCTGCTCGCAGGCTTTCTCTAGTTGCGGCGAGCGGAGGCTACTCTTCATTGCTGTGCACTGGCTTCTCGTCACGGTAGCTTCTCTTGTTGCAGAGCGTGGGGCTCTAGGCGTGCAGGCTTCAGTAGTTGTGACGTGCAGGCTATAGAGTGCAGGCTGAGTAGTTGTGGTGTGCGGGCTTCAGTAGTTGTGGTTCGTGGGCTCTAGACCGCAGGCTCAGTAGTTGTTGCGCATGGACTTAGTTGCTCCGCGGCATGTGGGGTCTTCCTAGACCAGGGCTCAAACCCATGTCCCCTGCATTGGCAGGTGGTTTCTTAACCACTGTGCCTCCAGGGAAGCCCTCATGGGGCACTTTAAGAAATACTTGTGCTCACTCCCCACTGACTCTTTTGAAAACCTTAGTAAGCTAATTAGGTTAAGTGCCTCATTCATCATGCCATGTTGTATCATCTGTCTGCCTACTGTCTCCCCAACTAGGCTATAACCTTCTTAAAGGAAAGAACTGTAATCTCTTCAGTTTTTCAAAAGATTAAGGTAAAATTTACATATAGCAAAATGCACAATCTTTAAATATATAACTGGATGAATTTTTATAAACATATCTACCTGTGTAATCAATACTCTAATCAAGATAAAGAGCACATGTATTACCCCAGAATGTTCCTTTCTGCTTCTTTTCAGTAAATCCTCACCTCCCAAAAGCAACACTGTGCTGTTTCTATCACCAGAGGTTAGATTTTCGTGCTCTTGAACTTCATAGAAATAGAATTATATAGTATATGCTCTTTGTGGTCTGGCTTCTTTCTCTCGACATAATGTTTTGGAGATTCATCCATGTTTTTCCATGTATCAATAGTTTGTACCTCTTTATTAGTACAGAAGTACTTTATTGCTTAGTAATAATTCCATTGTATGAACGTACCACCATATGTTTATCCATTCTCCTGTTGACAGACATTTGGGTTATTTCCAGTTTGGGGTAATGATGGATGATGGTTAATTATATGCATCAACTTGGTTAGACTATGGTACCTAGATATTTGGTCAAACACCAATCTAGATGGTGCTGTGAAGGTGTTTTTTAGAAGTGATTAACATTTAAATCAGACTTTGAGTGTACTCAAACTCATTTTACTCCATATTATGGAGGCAGATTACCCTCCATAATATGTGTGGGCCTCATCCAGTCAGTTGAAGGCCTACAAGAAAAAGACCGAGGTCCTCAGAGGAAGAAGGGATCCTGCTTCCGGACTGCCTTCAGATTCAGGACTGAAACATTAACTCTTCTCTGGGTCTCCAGCCTGCCCTGCAGATTTCAGACTTGAGAGTCCCTATAGTCACATGAGCCAATTCCTTAAAATAAATCTTTCTCTCTCTGTATATATACACACAGCCTAGTGGTTCTGTGTCTCTGGGGAGCCTTGACTAACTCAATAGACAAACTTACTATAAACATTCTTGCTCAAGTCTTTTTGTGGACATGTTTCCATTTCCCTTGGGTAAATATCTAGGAGTGGAATCGAAAGGTCAGTCAGTGGGCATATATTTAACTTTATAAGAAAGTGCCAAACCGTTTTCCAAAGTGATGGACATTTTTTTTCACTCCCATCAGCAGTATATGAGAGCTCTAGTTGCTGCACATTCTTGTCAACATTTAGTGGTGTCAGCCTTTTTAATTTTAGCTATTTCAATGGGTGCGCAGTGATATGTATTTGCAGTTTTAATTTGCATTTCTCTGAGAGCTAATCATGTTAAACAGCTTCTCACGTGCTTACTGGCTGTGTATCTTCTTTGGTGGACTGCCTGTTCAAATATTTTGCAATTTGTTCCTTTTGAATCTCAACTCCTAGCGTTTAGTAGGAGTTAACATAACTATTGAATGAATGAAGAGAAGAATGTTACAGTCTCTATCATCAGTGATTATTCTGAAATGATTATTAAATCTTTGTCTAGTTATTTATAATGCTTCTAAAGTGCTTCAGTAATGCCTGACACATAGTCAGCAGCCAGCATTTGTCAGCTGCTAGTACCATCCCTATTTTATATGTGTGGAATTGGGGATCAGAAAAGTTATGTGACTTAACCAAGATTACCTGGTTACTAACTGTCAAAATCGCTGCTCCACTCTGGGCTTCTCAAATTCTGTAATTTCACTTTTTGACTTTTTTTTGTTATTAATACCTTGAGCATTTAAATATTGGATTCACCATTGAATGTGTTACTTCATTGATTCTTTTAACTATTACTTATGGCAAATCTAATATGGCAAAGTTAATGGTGCTAATCATTTTACTTGTTTTAACTTATTTAATTCTCACTACAACCCTGTGACGAAAGTACTGCTGTGTTTATTTTAGACAGTTAAACTGCAGTACAGAGAGGTTATGCAGTTACCTAAGATCACATAGCTAATTAAGAGGTATAGGTAGGATTTGAGTTCAGTTGGTCCCATACCAATACCTATATGATTTGTTTTGCTTCCTAACCACTATACTATACTGTTTCTTATGACAAGAATAATTTTGGACAAGTTGAATTTGAGGGGCTAATGAAACAGCGGGATGGAGAAGTCCAATAGAGTCATGACACTTAGGAGAGAGTTCCTGGTGGAGGTGGGGGCAGGGGAAGGGGGACAGGGGAGTGTGGTAAGACTGGATGTTCAGTAAACTACAGTGCAAGACCATACTAGGAAAGATGTGTTAGGAGTAGTTAAAGAAAGTGCTGGCTATATTCAAAGATGAAGAAATTCCAGCAGTTGATTTCAGAAAGTTCTATGGTGACCCCCATTTTTTTATAGACCTACCTTGTTTACAAGAATAGGTCTATAGGGCCGATGCAGGGAACACGGGTTCGTGCCCCGGTCCGGGAGGATCCTACATGCCGCGGAACGGCTGGGCCCGTGAACCATGGCCGCTGAGCCTCCGCGTCCGGAGCCTGTGCTCCGCAGTGGGAGAGGCCACAGCAGTGAGAGGCCCGTGTACCGAAAAAAAAAAAAAGAATAGGTCTATAATAATGATGTCTTTTGATCTGCAATAGTTTGTCCCTAAGATATTCCACAATATTTTGGCTGCTGTTTGCTGTTAAGAGTCCAAGACAAGTGGACCTGTGTTGTCTGCCCACAGGGCCCAGGAGCCCAATGTCATTCTGATAACCCCTTTTCTGTTTACTGGAAACCCCAAACACCCCCTCAGGAGTCCCTTAGGTCAGGCTGACTAATCCCTTCTTCTGCTCAGATTTCACTCTCCTGAAAAGGCCGTGTGAGGAGCAGGGAATGAGTCAGTCCCTTCAGGCTGGCAGTACCCAGGGATGGAGCTAATCTGCATTATCTTAGCCTCCACAGGGTGAGTAATCATGCCCAGCGGGAAGATCTAACCCTGGAAAACAGGTGCAAGTATCCAAAGGAGGCCTTTGTGACCATAATAGGACGTTAGCTGAAACTCAGTCTATATTTACTCCTTGCAACAGAATATTTATTGGACCATGGTCTACAGGAACATTCAGGTTCCCTAAAAATTGATCTCTGCACCGATTATTTGGGCATCTCAGAAACACCAGGACTTGCACAGCAGGTCTGAGCCCAAGTCTTCCTCCTGACAGTCCAGAGAGGCAGTAGTTGGCAAGGAGTGACTAAGCCAGGCCCTGCCTTACTGGGCTGCACACACAAACATGTTTTTTTTTTTTTTTTTTTTTATAAATTTATTTATTTTTGGCTGTGTTGGGTCTTCGTTTCTGCGCGAGGGCTTTCTCTAGTTGTGGCAAGCGGGGGCCACTCTTCATCGCGGTGCGCTGGCCTCTCACTGTCATGGCCTTTCTTGTTGTGGAGCACAGGCTCCAGATGCGCAGGCTCAGTAGTTGTGGCTCACGGGCCTAGCCGCTCCGCGGCATGTGGGATCTTCCCAGACCAGGGCTCGAACCCGTGTCCCCTGCATTGGCAGGCAGATTCTCAACCACTGCGCCACCAGGGAAGCCCCCACAAACATGTTTTTGAAGCGCTGTATACGCTCAGCAGGGAACACGCTGTTCTCTCTGGGAGGTTGCCAGAAACTTAGGAGAGAGTCAGATCAATGCCAAGAACAGACACCAAGGCTTCTCTCCCTTCTCAGAAGGGGATCCTGTGTGGTGCTGGGTGGCCACCACCCCTCCCTGATCCTCTAGCCTTCCAAACCAAGCCTACAAACTGTTTCCCTGCACTTCTCAACACCTTGGTTAGGTTTTTAAATCTTTTTTAACATCTTTTTTGGAGTATAATTTCTTTACAATGTTGTGTTAGTTTCTGCTGTTTTTTAAATGATTGTTAGAGACCACTACATACCTTTGGGCCACCGTAATCATGCTATTCAAAGCCAAGTGCAAATACATTCCTTGTACTTTCATTCATTTTGCATCTCATAGCCTTGGGCCCTGGGCCTTAGCAGCAGTGCCCGAGGAGAATAACCACCAACCTGTCCCATTTCATACAGGTACAGGCAGGGTTTGTGTTGCTGCCCTCCCAAGCTAGCCCTCTGCTGTAGCTTTGGCAAGGAACACAAAGATTACTTGAAATTCAACCAGTGCTGGTAAAGTGATAAGAAAACGTTTATCTTCTTTCAGAGGTACTCTTGCCAAATCCTCAGTGTTTCCATTTGGTTCAGCTCTATAACCAAATATTTTAAACTATTTTTTCCTCTATAATTGGCAAGTGTCAATTTTTGAGTAAGTATTTTAAAGTGAGTTTTTCATATATTTCCTATATTTGTATAGGGTATAGCTTCTTGTTTGCATAGTTCTCTAAGTTTCTAAGATTCAGCTGCTTTTTGGTTTACGGAATGCCGATTAATCCAGATACATTTACGTGGTGTCAACTACCTGAAATGTAGGCATTCACCCAATTCATCCATCCATCCACTCATTCACCCACCCAATACTTTTTCAGTTTAAAGTCCCTATAAGTAACTCACCAGCCTTATAAAGACACTGAAGTTGAGAACCTACAGTAATTAAGAGATGATAAATATCACACAGATCCTTATTGCTTTTTTTTTTTAACATCTTTATTGGGGTATAATTGCTTTACAATGGTGTGTTCTTATTGCTTATTAAGCAACTGAAAACAGAAAAGCTCAGGGGAGAATGATCTGTGTGAAAGTTAAAGATTCTGCCATGGAGTGATTTCACCAACCATATGCAACTGCAAAATGTAGAAAGCCAAGCTCAGGCTGGATAAGCTCATTCTGTTCTTAGGACCCGCTAATTGGTTTCACATGTATGTAGATGGAACCCTCCTGGGGCTAGATTCCAATATGGGGAGAGAAATGAGATAATTTCTCTGAAAGATACATCTGAGTCAGACAGAAGGAGATGTTATAACACTGGACTGTGGTTATGATCTGTGTTGGTGTGATGATGACACTTTATTTAGGGAGATGTTGATAGTCAAAAAGAATGTCATTTCTCTACTTCCTAAGCATGACCTTGGCTATTCAGTCACATTATTTATTTATTCAATAAGTATTTATTGAGCCCTAGTGCCAAGCATGGTATGAGATGATGGAAATTCTCTTCCCCTCACAGCATAACACTGATTATTTTTTGAGCTTCACTCTAAGTCATAATAATACCTATCATTCAGAATTGTGTGGAGTTCGTATACATTGCATTTGTGATAAGGTACTGAGTGGGACTTTTCTTATTGTCTCAGAACTGGCATCTTGGCTCCAAACTTGGGGAAAATAGATGATAATTAGAGGACAGAGAGATGATTGAGATTTATTAAGAGGCAAATTCATTCTGCTGCCTCAGTTATCACTCTCTACTCACTAATCTAATCTTGAGGGAACTACTGAATTGTAATCTCCAGCTTCAGAAAGAGTTCCATGTCTTTTCCTTCCACCCTTGGAGGGTGCTCCTTCTAAAATAAACCAACGGGTTTCCCCAGGAGAATGATCTGTAGAGATTGGGGACAGGGGTGCTGGCAAGAAGTTGAGCCTGGAATCTCATTTTTCAGTTGGATACCTACTTATGCAATGAATGGACTTGCTACACTGCACTTTGTGCCTACGTAAGCAACGGGAAAGAGAATTAGGGAAAAAACTCAGGGTAGAGAAAATGAGCAGTAGGGGAATAGGGCATATTTCCATTATCTGGCAGGAAAAAGATGCATGAGACTTCTCTAGGTCAAGTGGATACCATGGAAATCTTGAATTACTGGAACCCCACCGTAACGTGTGACTAAGAAGAGACCCCAGCAGCAAAAGCTTGTAGAATGGATTTATAGGGATGGGAGCTGGGAGAGATTGGAAAAGGTCCACTGGAGCTAATTTCCCATGAGAGGTGGCAACTCAGTGAAGAGGCGGCAGAAGAGCCTTCCAGAGAATCATCAGGTGTCTCCCAAGAGGTACAGATTTGGATGGTTGCCCTGGGAGAGAGCAGAGTGGCAACCGGTAAGTAAAAACATTTCCGCTCCCTTTGAGAATTCTGTCTCCCTGTCTTCAACACAGCAAAGGGCTCAGAAGATGTGTGGGGTGGGGAAGGGGGGAGATCATCAAGAGATGCCCCCTCTCCTTGGAAGTGGATGGCACTGGAGTATATCTTTTACAACCTGAAAAGTTCAGAAAACTGGCATCTGCCGGAGACGCCATAAAGTCTTGGGAAGGGGAGATTCGATGGAGCATGTTTTAAAGCAGTGATTGAAGAAAAATAAAACCCTATGGAGTTTGAATCCTGCTGAGTTCACAATGTTCAGTAAACTGCTGACAAATTTGAAGTGCTTAGCAAACAGTCAGTGCTTCACAAGTGGAAGATATCATTAATCCTAATCACCTAAAGAGAATAAATATTCAGAAAATCTCTACATGTTTCAATATCGAAGAGCAAGTAAGATGCCCAATTTGTATTTTTGCTTTAGGAGAAAGTATAATATGTTCATTATGTCTTCAAGTTTCTGTTTTCCTCCTGAAGGCCTTCTCAGGATGTTTTCTGGATTGTCTCACCACATTCCTTTTGCTATTTTAGGCATTTGCCTTCTTTGTCATTTCATAGACCCCCTCAGGGAATGAGAAGACCACAAAGGCCATCTATTCCCACCTCCAACTTAGTTGAAGATAAAATACTATTTAATTATTGAAAAAGTACTTCAAGTTTTTAAAAACAAAGTGTCTTGTGTAGGTGTGCAATAAAGCAATTTCTGCAGACTTAGTACACAAGGCGGAGACCGAGAGTCCTGATGTAGTGAAGCAAAAGGAAGAGGACACTGGGCTCAGCACAGAGGAGCCAGACAACTTCTCAGAAATGTGACAGCTCATGTGCTATTCAACACCACTTAGCGTCCATTTCCTCAGCTATAAAATGGAGATTTTGACAAGGAACACACTGAGTAATTGTGATGATTAAATGAGATGATCATGGAAAGCGTGGAACACAGTGCTAGGCACAGAGTTGATGCTCAAGAAATAGCTGTTTTCCCCTTTCCGAGTTTGCAGGGTCAGAAGACACCCCTGGGAAGAAGAAATAATGAGTTGTTCAGAGGAGAGAGAGGCATTGGGGAGAGGAGTATCAGAAAAAATACACTGAACATTCACTTGTACATTCAGCCGACTAGAACTGGTGGTCATTTAAGTGGCATTATTAAGAAGAGCCACAGAAAATCATGATGACACTATTGGAGCAGAATGACATACTGATATTTCATATTTATTTCATAATGTATTTTTTTAAGGTTTTTTTTCATGTGGACAATTTTTAAAGCTTTTATTGAATTTGTTACAATATTGCTTCTGTTTTATGTTTTGGGTTTTTTTTTTTTGCCCACAAGGCATGTGGGATCTTAGCTCCCTGACCAGGGATCAAACCTGCAGCCCCTGCACTGGCAGGCAAAGTCTTCACCACTGTACCACCAGGGAAGTCTCTTTCATGATGTATTGATAACCTGGTATTAATACCTGTTGTTTATTTAAAAACTGTTCAGAATTCAGAAAATTTTTAAAAAATCATTGAAACTAAATATTTGGCAGATGTCACCTATAAAATGTATAAACATATAACATTAAATGAAACTTAAATTTCAAAAATATAAATATTAAACATACATTACCATTCTAATTTGAATTAATAGCAGGGGAAATGCAATAAAAAAGTACTTATACCAAATAAACTAACATTACAAAAAGTGAAAAAATAAATCCTGAAAATTGAAAATGAATTAAATTATTTGATTTTTTTTTGCAGGTCTGATCTTAAGAACCATGTGTATCAATGGTGACATCTTTGATGGTGAGCCTATTTTGGGGCAAATTTTTCTAGCCCCTAGGAATGATTTTTCATATTTTATACTAGCTGGAGGAATAGTTAAGAGATTAAATATAAACTAAATCCAAATTTCTTTCTCTCATCTTTTACCTACAAGTAATCTTACTTTTATGTGCTAATATATTTTAGAAATTTTTATTTTTTATTAAAGACTTCAATATTTTTATTGACAGTGAGCTGTAGTTTTTGTTACTAAGGCCCAGCTGTGGATTTGCAAGTTGCCTGGTTCTTAATTTCTGCTCTGAAACAGCCTTTGTTCAAACAAACAAAACAAATCAATCAAACAGATAAGGAGTTTCCACCACTGAACACTGATTGTTTTTTGCTATCAACCTGACCCCATTCGAAGTGCAAATATTTTGAGGGTAAGACTGAGTCTTTGTTCTTTATAATTCTCTTTTAGGGAGACTCTCCTTCTTTATATACTCAGGTTAATGCTAAAAAATAATTTCTAAAAATACTTCTTTCAAGAAGTAGAACTAGAAAGAATTTGATCTGGGAAAATCTGTGTTAAGACTTCCAATCTTTTTCACTCACTAGCCCAGACACCTTGAGAAATCGTAAAGCCTCCCTTTCAATGCTGGGTTTAACTCTCTAGGTACTTCTCAAGACATAAATAATTCAGATTTTTTAACTACTAAAATAATGGTATCACCAACTAAAAGAGTGGTTCTTAACAATCAATAGCACGATATACTGGAGTTTTAGAATATTGCAATCCAACACTGCAATCACTGAATTTAAATCATCTTGCTCAGAAAATTTTCCTTCATTAAGCTACTTTAGTGTATAAATTTCATTTTTAGAGTAAGTCCACATCGATTTAAGGCAGCTGTTTACGGTATATCCTTAAAGACATGAATTCATTCACCTCAGGTGTCCTCCCTTTAGTCATTAATGACTTGGCATAAATTGTGTATCAGCCGAGTAGTCAAGAATGGGACCCAGACCAAGTCTGTTGTTTTTCAAGGCTGAGCAGTGGACAGAGAACTGCATGCAGGAAGATAATTCCTATTGGAGGGTCGGACCCAAGGGGAGGTGCAGCAGATTGGCCCTGGAAAGCCTGGGGCTGCCTTAGGAAGACAAAGTGGGCTTAGAAGAAATGCTGATGCAGGCAGGGAAGCGCCAGAGGGTGGACGGACACCTCCACTCTAAACCTCAAACCACGTTTACACTGGGCACACTTAGTGGCAGAGCCCTTGTATTAAGCATTACTGAGAAAATGTATCTTAAGAAAGTGACAGTCTATGCTCTTAGCTTGAGGAAAAGAGAAAATCAGACCTAATACTGTTATTGACCCTCCCAAGTCTGCCTCCAACAGGCGTCCTCCTGCTGTGTCATTGGGGCTAACAGAACGAGACCCGATTTGGATCAGGAGCAAAGAAAAGCTTTTTACTCTTTGATCAAAGAAAGAAGAGGTGCAAGCTTGCCCCTAGAACACATGCCCCCCGGGACAGGCCACGGTGGGTGGGTCTGCTTTACAGGGATCTTGTCAGCGGGGGAGGGGGCGGAGTGCTCAGAGGCGGGCGCAGCTGTGCTCGCTGCGCGAGATCACAAGTGCTGGGCGCAGCTTCTCTGCACGCGGCCTGCCGCCGCCATCTTAAATTGCAGTGCGCTGCACAGCGCTTCCGCACAGGACCCAGGAGCTGAGGTGTCCGCTGGTCGTTTCTCGTGAGAAACTCTGGTATGAAGCGCCGAGTTTGAGGCCTCTGTACGTGAAACTAGACGAAGCGTGAAAGAGGAGGTTAGACTTTACCACCGAGATTCTGTCTTATTTTTTTCTGGGACCCCAGTGGGCTTTGCCGGTGACCGTATATACAAATGAAGTGAAGAAATGCACAAATTAATATAATCATAGGAAACATTCAGGAAAAAATTAAAAGTAAATGAGGTTGGATAAGAAGTAATGAATTGGGGCTTCCCTGGTGGTGCAGGGGTTGAGAGTCCGCCTGCTGATGCAGGGGACACGGGTTCGTGCCCCGGTCCGGGAAGATCCCACATGCCGCAGAGCGGCTAGGCCCGTGAGCCATGGCCGCTGAGCCTGAGCGTCCGGAGCCTGTGCTCCGCAACGGGAGAGGCCACAACAGTGAGAGGCCCGCGTACGGCAAAAAAAAAAAAAAAAAAAAAGAGGAAGTAATGAAATGATTAGTGAAGTATGGGTTTCTCTAGAGGGGAATATTTTGAGCCATATTTTAAGAAGTTGGATGTGGTTAGCAAAAAGAAAATGTCTTTCTATACTGAGAGACTGCTATATGCAAAGGTGTTATCTTAGCCTGGGTTCCTGAGAAAAGAGTCTGAGGTTAATCTCATGAGCACATGTTTTCTTGTGGAGTGCAGTCCTAGGGGAGCAAGAATGAGGCAAAAAGGCAGGCTAGAAATAAATTTTAAAAATCATGTTAGGGAGATCTAGTTATAGGACATTCAAATGGTTGCTCAGT
The DNA here is from genome assembly GCF_003031525.2 of Neophocaena asiaeorientalis asiaeorientalis. Taxonomy (NCBI): domain Eukaryota; kingdom Metazoa; phylum Chordata; class Mammalia; order Artiodactyla; family Phocoenidae; genus Neophocaena; species Neophocaena asiaeorientalis. The sequence continues at coordinate 11,090,406 of NW_020175410.1, read as the reverse complement.
TATGCAGAACACCTCCAGAGAGAACTCATGAATTCCCAGCGTCTCAGAACAGGCCTCCATGGAAAGAAGGGTGAACAGGCTATCTACAGACTTCTTTCTGTATCCTGTTTCTCACCTCTGGTTTGCCAGTGTTAACTTTCCCATCTTCCCTCCGGACAGCTGGTGGAGTTGGACCACCAGCTACTGGAGCGTCTGTGGTTTCTGCCATGATAAAAGTGATGGAGGCCATATCAGAGCCTGGCCTTTTCTCCCCAGAATTTGCAGTGGAGGCTGAGTTAACCAGTGTTAAATGGTGAATCTTCAAGGTTTTATAACTACTGGAATGGGATGAGCCAGTCAGCCATTGCTGGCCTGCTCTTAATCAGGAATCAGGGCAAGCAGCACTCAGGTAGGGAACAGACGAGGCCGTGAGGATGTGAGGAGACTTAGGAGGTAGGTCTGGTACAGGGATGAAAACGGATGGTGAAAAACCAAGCCTGTTTAGAGGGAATGGGTCCTAGGCAAATGGGTGATTTAGTGTGTCGTTAGGGTGACATTCCCTGAAGGGCCAAAAGCTAGAATTTCATAAGTTGATTTAAGTGAGTTTGAGACTTTTGCCTATTTTGTTTTGCTTATTATGGCTGATACTATGGTTTTAACTATTTAATAATCTTTTCAATCTCCTCCCTAAACTGCAGAGGCTGGAAAGCTAAAAGTAACACTTTTCAGACTCCAAAGTAGCTTTCTGGCTATGATTCAGGTTGTGCCAAAAAGACGCACTCGTGAAAAACTTGAATTCAGGACTGAAGGAAATGGGGCGGGAGGCATAAAACACGGTTGTAGCAGGTGCTGGGTGTGTAGTCAGCAGCCATAATCGGACTTCCTATCGTGGCCCTGCTCCCAGGTGGCCCAGTTGTGTGGTGTGGCTTTGGAAATTTCTCAACCTCAAGACTGTTTCTCAATTAATCTGTAAGCCTTTTACTGCTCTATTAAAACAAAACAAAAACCTCTTTTGCTTAAACCAGCTAGAGGGAATACTATTCTGAGGAAACGACCATTGCCACACTTATAATATTTTTTTTAAAGCTTTGCCAGAGAAGTCTTTCCTCTCCTTATAAGGCCACTAGTCCCATCATGAAGACTCTACCCTCATGACCTCAATTAACTCTAATTACCTCTCAAAGGCCCCATCTCCAAATGCCACCACATTGATGGTTAGAGCTTAACCATATGTATTTGGGAGCGGGGACACAAATATTCCATCCATTACACACAGACAGAAAACGAGGGAGATCAATTCTGGCTCTTAGATAAAATGCCATTCAGGGTCCACAGTCATTAAATCTGATAGTCACTTTTAGCACATATTCTTATAGCTAATACCCATGAAGAAACACAGAACCCTGAGTGTACCTAAATGAATTTGACTTCTTGGGCATCATCAAACATTAAGAGAACCTTAAAATGTGTAGCATGTTAAGGAATTTATTGTTCAAAGATAAGGAAAGATGCAGTGTCTGTAGAGTTGTAATGCAAGGAGGAATTCCTGTCTTCCCTGCACACTCGGGAGGGGTAAACATTAGGTCACTGCCTCAGCCTGTGTGCTCTGCATAGCCTCAGCCTGTGTGCTGTGCATAACCTCTGATGTCCTTCTAGTAGACCTCGATCCCTTACTTTGTTTTACTGTGACCTCCTCTCCCCATCCCTGGCCCTGCCTAGCCGGGGACTAAAAGGTCATTTTCAAGCAACTGCACACAAATGAGTAAAAACCTTGACCCTAATTTCATACTTTATCTAGAAGGTGTGCTGAAGGTAATAAACCCAGAAGCATTAAATAATTGGTCTGCATTTAAAGGGCTTCTGGCTAAAACCTCGAAGCCAGACCTATCAAAATGCTCACAGAACAAAGGGGGTTTCTGAGTCCATTTCTAAGGATTCTCTATCCTTAGAAGGCATTTGGGTTTATAATAAAAATGGGGACTTCCCTGGCGGTCCAGTGGTTAAAACTCTGCGCTTTTACTGCAGGGTGCCCAGGTTCGATCCCTGGTTGGGGAACTAAGATCCCACATGCCACGTGGTGTGACGGAAAAAAAAAATGGTTTTTTTTCCAATAATATTAAGAGGAAAAATCACTTGTGACTAGTACTTGATTGAGAGTGAAGCTATGTGAAAGAAGCAAAAGTGACGTCTGTAGTAACTAATTATTCAAAATGGTTTTTATTAACATTCCAGGGAATGTTTTCCTCACAAAAACATTCTCACCCAAAGCAAGAATGATTTTTTGCAAAAATCTCAACCAAAGGTAAACTTCATATCATGCTGAAATTATTTATTTAATTTAGACCTCTTTGATTTCTTTTTTTAAATTAATTTATTTATTTACCGCTGTGTTGGGTCTTCATTGCTGAGTGCAGGCTTTCTCTAGTTGTGGTGAGTAGAGGCTTCTCATTGTCATGGCTTCTCTTGTTGCGGAGCATGGGCTCTAGGCATGCAGGCTTCAGTAGTTGTGGCATGTGGGCTCAGTAGTTGTGGCTTGCGGGCTCTAGAGCTCAGGCTCAGTAGTTGTGGCGCACGGGCTTAGTTGCTCTGCGGCATGTGGGATCTTCCCGGGCCAGGGATCAAACCGGTGTCCCTTGCATTGGTGGGCAGATTCTTAACCACTACGCCACCAGGGAAGCCCCTTTGCTGAAATAATTTAAAAGATACGAATTGTTTTCTAGATCCTTACTAATCAAAGTATCGCCTATGGACGAGAACCATTAGCACCGTCTGGGAAATTGTTAGAAATTCAGTCTCTGGCCCTATCCAGACCTACTGAATTAGAATCTACATTTTAACAATATTCCCATGTGATTTGTAAGCACATTAGAGTTTTCAAAGCCCCATTCTTGATATTGTAAAATTTTTCATAAGGCCACTTGTTGAAATGATTCCATTTAGCATTTAAATATGTTATGGCAAATGTGCATTAAGGATCAGCAAATACTTATTTGTGTCCCTATCAATGCTGTTGTTATGTGGATTATTAATTTAGTCAATTTTTGTTATCATAAGGAATCTGCTTTTATCCAGTGGTATTTCTTGAGCTTCCCAAAGTGAGAAATAGTCCCTATTTTTTCTTATTTGTTCTTGTAGCTAATTGTTTTAATCATCTTTTTTGTTGTTCCTTCAGGCTCCAGTGATGGGTTATCGTTTAAGGATTCTCAAAAGCCTTCTGAAATACCCCCAAAGTTGTTTTGGCATATCCAGAGGCATTTTCTCTGTTCTTCCTTGCTTACAGAACCATGATTTGGTTCAGTGTCATGATGTTTTTAGTCTTAGTCTAAGCAAATCATGATGATCTTATGTCCCTTTACCATGTACTGAATTTCCCATCCTCATTTTAACTAAGGGTGACTGAGATCTGACCAAAAAGGGATAAGTTGGAGGTTTATGGGAAAGTCTTTATTCCTTAAAAAAACAACAGAAATGAAAATGTAGCTCACTGGTCCCTGGTGTTCCTTCTTTTAACCTAAAAGACAGGATGCAAGTGCTGTGAGAGTCATTTGAAACCATGAAGTGATAAAAATAAGGACAAAAAGTCAATTTGCTGAGAATGGTGGAAAGTAAGCGTAGAAAGAGCCCAATTCCTAAGGACAAGATTGGATCAACACTCATGTCCTGGACTCTATTTCAGAGTGTGGGTTATGGAAAAACAAAACAAAGCAAAGCAAAAACCACTGCTGCCTCCAAACCCTATCTACTTTTGTTAGTCTACTGTGTTGCTATTTGCTACTGAAAGTATTCCTAACTTGTACAAATAAGGAGGGCTTACTATAGTCAGGGAATTGCTCTGTAAGTGCAAAAGGTTTTGGAATATATGGCTCAGGGCACTATGTAGTGAGGCAACACAGAGGATTACAAGAGCTGGATTCTGATATTGGCCTCTACACCTCTTAGCTGTGAGAAACTGCAGCCTTGCTTTACAGAAACTTTGGCTTTGCTGTTTACAAGGTCAGTGTCAACTCCCAGTGCTTTCCTTTTCTGGCAAAAAAAAAAAAATGGGTTAGGTTCTGTAGATTTTTCTTTATGTAAGTATATGAGTTTTCATAAAACTTTCCAGAGAGTCAGATGTTTTCCTTGTTGTTCGTTGTTTCCTATAAGTTAGGCTTAATTACAGGATCTTCCCAGTAGCATATTTTTGATGAATATAGTGATTTTCTTTCTCTTTGGGGGATGAAAGAGAAAAGTAGAGCTTTAATAAGGTTTTCTTTTAAAGTAACAGCCTTCTTTTCCAAGGTAAACAAAATTTTATGGTGAATCGTGACCAATTTCCTCATATATTTTAAATAAAGGATTTTAAAAAGTCACATCTAGGTCTTGCAAGGAAAACAGGAACATTAAAAGAAAAGTATCAAATTAGCATTCCAAGTATTTTATGTTTGGTAGATTTTAGGTAAAATTTGCTGCTGACTTTTCAAACTGATAAGCTTCGAGAGTCCCTAGATAGCCACCAAATGGTTTTAATCCACCTAATGTTTTAAAAAATTTGTATTTGTTGCGAGCAATTCCTCTGTTTCTGTTCTACCTTACACTTCTCCCACACTTGGCATTTGTTCCACCTCAGAAGTACTAGCCCTCTCTTGGTGCCAAAGCTGCATTAGGGTGAGTGGTGAGGTCAGTGATGGTGGGTGTTATGGATTGAATTGTGTCCCCACAAAAGACATTGATGTCCTAACCCCCATGATCTGTGAGTGCCCCCTTATTTGGAAATAAGGTCTTTGTCAATGATCAATTTAATATAAGGTAATTAGGGTGGGTCTTGATCCAATATGACTGTGTCCTTATACAAAGGGGAAATGTGAACATAGAGACAGAGGAAAGATAATGTGAAGATACAGAGATCATGCCATCTACAAGCCAAGGAACTCCCAAGGCTACCAGAAGCTAGGATTGAGGCATGGAACAAATTTCCCCTCGTGTCCCTCAGAAAGAACCAACTTTTCTGACACCTTGATTTTTGACTTCAAGCTTTCAGGTCTGTGAGACAATCACTTTTTATTGCTTAAGCCACCCAGATTGTTGTACTTTCTTATAGCCGTCCCTGGAAACTCATACAGTGGGGGAGGACCTTCACCATTGTGATAGAGGAGTTCCAGAGCAGTGCAGCATGGAACCCAATGCTTAAAAAAGTTAAAGTCAAGGCATTTGTAGTATTTTTTAACATTTATCTTTTAAAACTATATTTGGTGGGGACTGAGCTAGAAAACAAATATGAGTGACAGAAAACATCCTATACTCAAAATTTCAAAATCATATCTTTCTTTTACTGAGTTTCCTTACTCCTTAACTGGTTTATTGCCATATCACCTTGCAGAATATGTTTTTATGATATCCACCTCATTAGACCACCAGTCATTCCCTGAAATTTGAGTCTCTTTTAAAGGTAAAAGTCAAAGGGTATTTATTTTAATATTTCTTTAACCCTAATTTCCCTAGAACTCTTCCACTTCTGCCTTTAACACTTTTGAGTCTTGCCTGAACTCAGATTGGACCTCCACAACCTTAGCAAAACTCTTCTAGGAAAATCTATAACATTCCTTACTATCTGCTCCAGTGTATAACTTACTGTAAGAAAATTCTTTCTGGGCTCTCCTTGAAAACATATTTCAAAACAAATGTGTTTGTTCTTGCATTATCTTTAGTAAGAGATTAAAAACTATGTAATAAGATAAATCTGTGTCCACTGGGGGGAAAAGTTTTAAGTTATTCCCTAGTCTTCACTAAATAACCATAGTTCCTCTAATCCTAAAGGTTTTAGCTTTCAACCTTTAGTCATTTGAATTTTTAGGCAGGGAGCCCTCATCAATTTCTCCATGTTAACATAAAAATCACCAAACTGGAAATGAATTATTAAGGCATCAAGTAAAAATAAGTACTGTGCATGTTGAGAGGAAATCTTCCCACAGTAAAATTTCTAGATAGAAGTTAAAGTCCCTGTATATGGAGCTCCTCAGATTAAAAGAGTATAGCAATTCTTTAATATTCCTTTTAGAAAGAAAGTACAAAGACACAATGAAACTATTTAGCATGCTACGTCAGCATTCCTTTGAGAAGAAAGAAAGAAAATATTATGTTTTGGGGAGTTCTTCAATTTAGCTCTACAAAGATTTTAAAATGTTTTGACTTTAAAAGACACTTTTTCAGAACTATAAAACTGCCTGTCTCCTCTCCAGACTATCCTGTACACAAATGCAGTGCTAATTTTTATAAAGTGTTACTTTGATCATACAGCTCCTTGGTCAAATTGATTATGGCTTCCTACAGTTTTTCAGATCATGTGTACACTTTTCAAGATCCTTGATAATCTGTACCCAACTTATCTATCCCAAATTTTATTTGACATTACCCCATCATAAAATTTATTTCCCTTGTTTTATTGGCTTTCTCTCCCTCTGTCAACTCTAACACATATGGATTTATGCACAAAATGCTCACACACACACACACTCTCTCTCTCTCTCTCTCTCTCTCTGTATATATTCTGGCCTGGGACTTTTACTTACACTTTTCCTCTTTTCTGCTGTCTGCTTATATCTTTTCCTCCTAGCTAGATCCTAAACTTCTTGAAAAGCTTCATTTCCTTCTAGGAAGCTCCTCTGATGAACTTTACCTACATTGTCCATCCATTTTCATATTCCTGCTGCTTATTTAAATTTATGCTCTCTGGTGCTTGGTTAAATACCACTTCATAGTGCTTTCTAATTTTTGTTACGAACATACAGGCTGCTATAATTTTTTAAGCTTCCTTTGCATCTTTCACAGTCCTGGACACATGATGGAGCATAATAAACATCAATTTCAACAGCTCCCTTTCCATCTCTCTGTAGAGAGCTGCAATGACTCAATGCAAGTCACCCATATATGAGGAATCTTACCTGGCAAAATGCCCACCAACTCCCTTCTCCTGGGTAGATGAAGGCAGTCCGGCCCACTGGCAGCCACTGTAGCCATCACCATCCCTGTGGATCAAGAAGAGAAGAATCCCTATTGTTCTTTGTCATTCTTTGAGGCAAGACCCTCAATTTATCATCTTCTGTGTTCTGACCTTATTCACCTCCTTTGACAATATCATTTCTTTTTCAAACTCTTGTGTCTTCTGGAACTCAGCCCTACACACTGGCTAACTGAACATTTCTTTACTTTGTTACGTTCATACAAACTTGACTTCTTCCAAATCACTTCTCCTGAAGGTCTCCTGACACAGGTACAAGGGGGATAGAATGCAGGGGTACATGGTTCATGCCTTTCTTATGTCCCCTTGGCACAGCTCCCCCAAGCTTTCATGAAAAAGCCCTAAAACTTTCCAGCTTATATACCGCTGTCCCCCTATCTTACTCTCTCCCATCAGTCTCTGGGAAACCTCCCTCTGTCCCTGTCATGCTGGAACGTGCTCTTTGTATTCCTCTCCACCATAAATCTAACATCATGCTATACACAAGACTCATAATCTTCATTCCCATTCCTAGAACTTGCAGTGGTTCTATTCTGTTCCTTCTTATCTCAGAAATAGTGCCATCATTCAGTTGGGTGTATAAGCCAGAAGCCTGGGAATCAGTCTCGATACTTTCTCTTCTCCAAGCATATTCAATCTGTTGGCCTGGCCAAAAAGTGCGTTCGGGTTTTTCCGTTAATATTATCGTCTTAAAAAATTTTTGGAGGAGAACATACACTTTTAAAAAATTGAGATAGGGCTTCCCTGGTGGCGCAGTGGTTGAGAGTCCGCCTGCCGATGCAGGGGACACGGGTTCGTGCCCCGGTCCGGGAAGATCCCACATGCCGCGGAGCGGCTGGGCCCGTGAGCCATGGCCGCGGAGCCTGCGCATCTGGAGCCTCTGCTCCACAATGGGAGAGGCCACAACAGTCAGAGGCCTGAGTACCGCAAAAAAAAATAAAAATAAAAATAAAATAAATAAAAAATTTAGATATAATAAGTTGTACATATTTAGAGTGTACAATTTGATCTGTAAAATATACATATATACTGTCATTACAATCAAGATGTTGAATATTAACATCATCCTCAACTATCCCTCATACTCTTCTGTCATCTCCTCCCTTCTGCCCCTTCTCCCACATCATCCCATCAACCACTGATCTGCTTTCTCTCACTAAAGATTAGTTTGCATTTTCTAGAGTTTTATATTAATGGCATCACAAAATATATACTTTCTCTTTTTTTGGGGGGGGAGCTATCTTCTACACTCAAAATAATTATTTTGTGATTTATTCTCGTGTGTATCATTTCTTCATTTCTCTTTGTTGTTGAGTAGCATTCCATTGTATGGATGTACTAAAATTTGTTCCATCCACTAGTTGATTGGCATTTCTGTTTGGATAGGACTGCTGTTTGGGGAGATTATGGGAGAAAAACTTGCTGTAAATATTCACATACAATCTTTACATAAATTCATTGCTTTTTTTCTCTTGGATAGATAGGAGTGGGAAGGCTGGAACATGGGGTAGATGTATGTTTAACATTTTCCTAAATGCTTATGCATTTCCACCAGAGTTCCAGTTGTTTTCCATTCTTGCCAACAAGTAGTATAGTTAGACTCTGCAATTTTAGTCATTCTGATATGTATATAGCTGTGTCGTATGTTGTTAATTTGCACTTCCTAATGACTAATGATGTTGAGCATCTTTTCCTGAGAATATTTGCTACCACAAATGTTCTTTGATGAAGTGTCTGATCAAAATCCCCCCCCTTTTTACTGGATTATATATTTTGTTATTATTGAGCTTTGAAAGCTTTTAATACATTTTGAATATAAGTCCTTCATCAGATATATAATATACAAATATTTTCTTCCAGTTTGTGGCTTATCTCTTTATTCTTTCAATAGTGTCTTTCAAAGAGCAGAAGATTGTCCCTTTGATCATGTCCAATCTTGCATTTTTAAAACGAGTCATGCTTATGTGGCATCTCTAAGAAATCTGTTCTAACCTAAAGACACAAGGATTTTTCTCCTAGATATTTTGTAGTTTTAGGTTTACATTTAAGTCAGTATCTATTTGGAGTTAATTTGGGATATGTTGTGATTGAAATTTAACTTTTTGCATATGGATATTCAGTCGCACCAGCTCATTTGTTAAAAGACTACCCTCCCTCCATTAAATTGCCTTTGCACTTTTGTCAAAAATCAGTTGTCTAGATATGTGTGGGTTTATTTCTAAACTCCCTGTCTTATCAGCTTTGTCTATTTTTATGCCAAAACCACACGGTCTTGATTACTATAACTTTATAATAAGTTTTAAAGTCAGATACTGGTTAGTCCTTCAACTGTGTTCTCCTTTTTCAAATTTGTTTTGGCTATGCTAGGACCCTTGCATTTCTGTATGAATTATACTTGTCAATTTTCATTGAAAAGCCTACTGGGATTTTGGTTATGATTGCATTGAATCTACATGTATATATCAATTTGGGGAGAATTAAATTTTTAAAATACTGAATCTTTTGATCTATAAACATGATATGTATTTCCATTTATTTGGGTCATCTTTATTTTATCTCAGCAATGTTTTGTAGTTTTTCAGTATGCAGATCCTGTACATCTTTTATCAAATTTATTCTGAAGTAGTTTGTGTTTTTTTGATGCTGTTGAAATGGTATTTTTAAAAATCTTAATTTCTGATTGTTCATTTCTAGAATATAGAAATACTACTGATTTTTATATGTTGATTTTATACCCTGCAACATTGTTAAATTCACTTATTCTAGAATTTTTTTTTTTGCAGATTCCATAGGGTTTTCTATATTGATGATCGTATCATCTGTGAATAAAGACAGTTTTATTTCCTCCTTTCCAATTTGTATGTCCTTTATATCTTTTTGTGATTCATTGCACTGGCTGGGAACATACAGCACAATATTAAATAGTAGTGGTAAGAGTAGAAATCCTAGCCTTCCTCCTGACCTAAGTCCTTTCAATTTTAACTCCTCAATAGCCATTAAATCTTTCATTTTCCTCCATATTTATTACTACTACCCTGTTTCAAGTCACTATATTCCATCATCAGGAACAGTATAAGCTAATCTCTTAATGCTTATTCTGCCTCAACTCTGGCCCAGCTCCGATTCCTTCTTTGTGGTGCAGCCAGAGAGCTACCTTCAAAGCTTAAATTTGATCATGTCCTTCTCCCTCCTAAAAACTCATCGGTAGAGTCCTGCTGCATCTCTGATAAAGACCGTTGCTGTTAATTTGGTCAACAGGGCCACATGTGATGGACCTATGCTTACAATTTCTCAGGCTTCCATCTTGTCCCGCTCTGCATTTTGGCCACACTGGTCATCATTGATGGACCATGATTCTTCTTAATTCTACCTCAGGTGTATGTTGTTCCTTTAATCAGGAACGCTTTCCCCAGCCTCTACTTTACTTAGTTAACTTCTGTTCATCCTTTCTTAGGGAAGGCTTTCCTAGCTGACAATGACCAGATTAGGTACTCTTTTATGTAAGATTAAAGTGTACTTTTTGTTTTATAGCCTTTTTTGCAGAAAAAAATACTGAAAAAATAATTTTTGTGTGCTCTTATGTCTATAGGGAATTCTCACCCTGTCCCAACGAAACATATGGTCAAGGTTTAGGATTTTTTTTGCTCAAGGACTTTTATGTTACTGAATTAAAAGAAGTGCTACTAGGCTAGAGAACTTAGGCTTCTTCTTGTCTTATTTTATTTTTTAAAATAGGCTTTATTTTTTTTTTAATTTTTTAGATTCCACATATAAGCTATATCATCTGATATTTCACTTTCTCTGACTTACTTCGCTCAGTATGAGGAATCTAAAAAAGAAGAATGATATAAAAATGATACAAATGAACTTATTTATAAAACAGAAATGGACTCACAGACTTAGAGAAGGAATTTATGGTTACTGGGGGGAAAGGGTGGTGGGAAGGGATAGTTAGGGAGTTTGGGATTACATGTACACACTCTATACTTAAAATGGATAACCAGCAAGGACCTACTGTGCTACTGGACCTACTGCATAGCACAGGGAACTCTGCTCAGTATTATGTAACAACCTAAATAGGAAAAGAATTTTTAAAAGAATAGATACATGTATATATATATAACTGAATCTCTTTGCTGTACACCTGAAACTAACACAACATTGTTAATCAACTATACTCCAATATAAAATAAAAAGTTAAAAAATAGGCTTTATTTTTTTTAGAGCAGTTTTATGTTTACAGCAAAATCAAGAGGAAAGTACAGAGATTTCCCATATTTTATTTTTTAAATAACCATTTTATTTTAGAATGTTTTAAGTCTGGAGAAAAGTTTTGAAGGTAGTACATAGTCTCCATATACCCCACACTCAGTTTCCCAGTTATTAATATGCTACATTTTTATGGCACATTTGTCACCACTGAACCAATATTGATACATTATTGTTATATTGGTACATTATTATTAACTGAAGGCCAATTAGAAACTAAGATCTGGGTGCTAGGTGTGCTCATTGCTATTGGGGTGTCATTACTTCTAGGCTCTCATAGCAGACAGAGAAAAGAAATATATGTGTGTATACTCACATGTATATATATATGAATATTTCTAATATGTATCCTTCTGTATCACACTAATCAGGAGTTTATGTTTATATCTCTAACTCTAATCCTAATTTCCTTCCCTTGCTTATCTGTAACTTCTCACTCCAACAGTGAGAAATCTGCCTCCCACCATCTGCCATCCCTTTACTCAGTTGTTGATACATGTACAGTGGTTTCAGAATTTAAACCTTTATCAACTAGAGTGCAGTTCTTATGTACTATTCCTTTTGCCTTTAGTCTTACAGACTCTATTTCCAAAGTCACTTAGAGCAGACCTTTGCCTCTACCCTCTTCAGTGAGGTTGTTTCATTACTAACATTAGTAATACAGTTAGATTTCTGCATCATATTCTGCACTCCATCCTGGAATTCCTCTGACCTTCTAAATGTTTTTTTTTAATTTGCATACATTAAGATTCACTCTGTGTGCTGTAAAGTTCTGTGGTCTTTGACAGAGGCATTCTGTCATGTAGGCACCATTACATACAAAGTAGTTTCATACAAAGAAGTTTCACTGCTCTAAAAAATCCTGTGCTTTACTTTTTCAACTCTCCCAGCCCCGACCTCCAAATTCCTGGCAATCATTGATCTGTTTACTGTTTCTAAGGTTTTGCCTTTTCCAGATGTCATATAAGTAGAATCAGATAGTACGCTGACTTTTCAAACTGACTTCTTTCACTTAGTGATATGTATTTGAGTCATCCATGTCTTTTCGTTCATGTCTTAAGAGCTCATTCCATTTAATTGCTGAATAGTATTTCATCTTATGAATGCACCAGAGTTTATCTATTCACCTGTTGAAGGACATTTTGTCTGCTTCCAGTTTTTGGCAGTCATCAGTAAAGCTGCTATAAACATTTGCAAGCAGGTTTGTGTGTAAACATAGCTTTCAAATCAGTTGGTTTATTACCTAGGAGCACAACTGCTGGACACATGGTAAGTCTGTTTATCATTGTAAGAAATTGGCATCTGTCTTCCAAATTCCATATGTGTTCCTATTACTCTACATCTTTGCCAGCATACGGTATTGTCAGTATTCTGGATTTTAGCCATTCTGATAGGTTTACAGTGGTATCTTGTTTTAAATTGCATTCTCCTAAAAACAAATAATGTTGAGTGTCTTTTCATATGCTTGTTTGCCATTTGTCTTTGGTGAAGTGTCTATTCAGATTTTTTCCCCATTTTAAAATGTGTTTATTTTCTAATTATTGAGTTTTAAGGGTTTCTTGTATATTTTGAATAAAAGTGTTTTATCAAATATGTGTTTTGCAAACATATTCTCCCAGTCTGTGGCTTGTCTTTTTATTCTTTTAACAATATCTTGTACAGAGCTGAGGTTTTAATTTTAACAAAGTTCAACTTTTTTTTCTTTCATGGATTATGTTTTGGTATATTTTAAAACTCTACCAAACCCAAGGCCACCTAGATTTTCTTTTATGTTTTCTTTTAGAAGGTTTACAGTTTTGTGTTTTACATTTAGTTCTGTGATCCACTTTGAATTAATTTTTGTACGAGATGTAAGATATGTCTTAATTTCTTTCTTTCTTTTTTCATTAGAATGAATTCTAATCGTTCCAGCATTAATTGTTGAAAAGACTATCCTTTCTCCATGGAATTGCTTTTGCACATTTGCAAAAATCAGTTAACTGTATTTGTTTGGGACTATTTTGGGGGCTCTCTTGTCTGATCCATTGATACATGTGTCTATGCTTTTGCCAATACTACACTATATTGTTTATATTGTAGGTTTAGAGTCGTCAAAGTCTTGAAATCCAGTAATATAAGTCCTTCAACTTTGTTCTTTAATCAATTAATGTGATGATATGATTTTTCTTCTTTAGCCTATTGGTACGGTGGATTATATTGATTGATTTTTCAAATGTTATACCAGCTTTGCATACCTGGAGTGTGTCTCACTTGGCTGTGGTATATAATTATTTTTATTTATGATAGAATTCATTTGGTAATATTTTATTGATAATTTTTACACTTATGTTCATGAGAGATATTGATGTTTTCTTTTCCACTGTCTTTATCTGGTTTTGGTTATAGGGCAATATTGCTGTCATAGAATGAATTAGATAGTATTCCCTCTGCTTCTATCTGCTGGAAGAAGTTGTTTGACAGTTGATGTTATTTCCTCCTTAAACATTTGGTGGAATGCACTAGTAAAATCATATACACTGGTGCATTCTTTTTTTGGTAGGTTATTAATTAGCAATTCAATTTCTTTAATGAATGTAGGGATGGATATCTATTCCTCCTTGTCTGAGTTTTGGTAATTTCTGTCTTTCAAGGAATTGGTCAGTTTCATCTAAGTTAATAAAATTTGTGGGCATGTGTTGTCCCACCTCTTTTTTTTTTATTTAAGAAATATTTGACTAGTCATTGGGCTTACGTGGCACTGTACCAGAGTTGGGGAGGCTAGAAACAAGACACTGAATTTTGTGAGGTAGAAATAGCTGACTCCTTGGACAGATACAGTCCAGGTGGCAATTGAGTAACCTAGGCGTTTGTACACAGGAAATTGCTGGGAGATCGCTAGTAAAGATCTCCAGGTTCAAGCTTTGCACTGCAGGCACAGATCTCCTCCATCTCCTCTCTTTCCTTTACAGTCATCAGTCAGGTTTGGAAAGCAGATAAAACAGCAGTTATCTGCATAATCCCAAAGCCAAAGGGCCATAGTTGACTGTTTTGGACTGACTCCTGAATCATTGTACAGCCCTGAAGGGAGAGAAACTCATATAATGATTTGGGATGGGTAGTATAGGGACTCAAAGCAAGTCAAATTTGACTTGGAAGAATAGAAGAATGTTATATTTCTTGCTGCAAAATTTGTATATCCTATACACTGATCCAGGTATAATTATACATTTTTATTTGTTATTTTAAAATGAATCTGTCTTTGCCCACTAGGCTCTAAACCCCATGAAGGTAGAGATCATGCCTGTGTTGCTTACCATTGTATCCCTAGAACATAGCTTTGTGGCTGGCACACAACAGACACCTAAGCAATGTTAATTGAATTTATCTATAAATAATGAGTGATTGGTGACTTCAATGTCTAGTGGACTCAGTTTCATTCACTCGTTCACAAATACTCTAAACTTTATTGTCTCTTTATTTTCGTTTTCCTGTTGGACGAATTCACAACCATAGATGTACGTAACCCTCCGTGTTATCCCTGTCTTCATAGAAACCAGAAAACTACAGCCCAGTCAAGGAGTTAAGAAAAGTTTTTTCATTTCTAAAGATTTGTTAAAAGGCCAAGAAAAATATGTGAAAGAGAACATGTGGTGCACAAAGCCTAAAATATTTGCTATCTGACCCTTGACAGGAAAAACAGTTTGCTGACGCCTAATCCAGACTCTTGAGTAGGTTACGGGAGAAATCACACAACTGAGCAGTTTAGTCAACAACCTCTTTCCTCTCCCCACTGTGCCTAACTATATGTTCTCTCATAGCTTGTCCTCCTGCTCTCTGCAATTATTTTAAAGCTATTTTCTGTCCTCAAACCTCTGATCACTTCATCTTTCCCTTCTCTACAGATAAGCTGTAACAACCAAAACGTGATCTAACTCACATGATTTCCTCTTATTATAATGGAGGACACGTTTTTCCCCCTACCTAGTAAAAATCTCCCCACCTGTGCTCTGACTCATACTTTCCTGCTGTAGTGGACATATGCTCTTGGTTTGCTACCATCCTTTCCTTCGGGGAAACATCTCTACTCATTTTGTGTTACCCTTCTCAGTCTATATGGTTTAAATTGGACCAATTATCACCACAACCCCGTTCCTCTAGCCCTGTGGGTAGGCGCATGATTAAGCCTTGGACACTTAGAACATTTCACCCCCATGTTTACATGGGTTGATTCTGAAAACGGCACCTGACCAAAGCGGAGCCTGGAGACATTCCAAGTGTTGTCTTGGAATAAGACCCTTACGCGGGATTGTTTCCAGAGAAACTTCCCCAGTGACGGTCCTGCTGCCTGGTGTCATCCGAACTAATAGAACAAGGCTGAATTCTGTTCGTAAGCAGAGGAAAGCTTTATTGTTTGATCAAAGAAAAGAGAGGTGCAAGCTCTCGCTCTAGAGCACACACTTTCCCGGACAGGTTGTAGGAGGAGTTGCGTTATAGGGTTCTTCACAGCAGGGGGAGGGGTGGAGTTCTGGCAGGTTGGGCGTGGCTCCACATTGCAGTGCCAGGTGCAGTGTCTTTGCACACAGCCCTTGGCTGCCATCTTGAACTGAAGTGTCGTGTGCAACCTCAGGTGCAAGGCCTCTGCATGTGGCCCCATGTGAGCAAGTGAAACTGGATAAAGCACAAAGGAAAAGAAAAAAAGGTCAGACTTTATTTTATTATCCAGATTCTATTTTTATTTCCCAGGAATTGTTAGTGGGCTTTGCCAGGACAAAACTTGTCATATTGCCCCCCGGAAATATTTCTTTACATTCCAAAGGGTATTCTCCTTCTTTCCTGAAGGAGAATTTGTGTACATTAGGGAGCAAAGTTTTTTCTCACTGTCTCACAAAGGGAGGGAGTGGGAGACAGCTGTTCCTCTTCCAGATAAACTCTCATATTTTGGGGGGGGTTCTTCACCTATAGTACAGACCCCAGTAAGTGTAATGTGACGTCTGGCTCTCACTGAATCACCTTAGAAGGGGGAAAGATTGGGGCCAGGGGAACGGATGCAGTTTTTACTGTAAGTAAGTATAAATAGTTTGTCCCTGTCCCAGAAATCTTGTATCTAACTCTCAGGATAATATGAATAAATAAAGATATTAACACATATCAATATTTAGAAACCTAATTTCTACGTTCACAAGTAGACTATAATGTCCTTGAGCATAAGAATCGTTGTGATTCTTTATGGTATTCCTAGTGCGTGGCGGCGTGTGGCGCTTAAGAAATCTTTGCTGATTACTTGTTGAATAAGTAAGTGAATTGCCTCAATCCCTGAAGAATGGTTTTGTCATTCAGTTGAAAGCATGAGCTGGTCTAACAACCCAAGCTTCTGATGGCTCTGCAAGTAGGTAGGGACTTCTGAAAATATTGTCTGAAGAAATACAGGGACCTGCAGCTGGTTGGTTAGGCTCCTTGTGATGAGGTCAGTGACCGTGTCCCTCTGCCTTGTAGACTAGCTATGGGTTACACATTTGCATGACCTCAGGCATCACTCTGACTTATTGCTGTCCTCCCTGAATTTCTCAAAGAAGGACTGTTTCTTCAGAGCAAAGGCTCTGAAGTATAGAGTGCCTTGAATCAAATCCCAGCTCTGTCCCTTGATAGAGACAACTTACTGGACTGCTTTGTGGCTCAGTTTTCTATCTGTAAAATGGGTAGGATAATACAGATGTTGTGAGGATAAAAGTCCATTTATGCAAAAGAGTTAATAATGGTTCTTGGGAGGGAAAAATGAATTAATTAATGTAAAATCCTTAGAAAAATATCTGTCACATAATAAATTCTGTAGAATTTTCTTTTTTGCCTACTTAATGTTCAATTTAAAAGGGGTCAGAGAGAGAAGAAGTATAGTGAAACCAATTTCTATTCTAATACATGAAATAAATATTTTCTGCCAATGGAAATAATAGCTTAAAAAGATCAAGTCAATATTATAACCAATAGTTTATCTGTGGTTAAAAATTGTTTCTTCAAGTTCAGTGGCAAGTTTTATCCCTAAGATAATTTCCCCCAAATTAGTGCATGGTAAGTAAAATTCTGCGTGGAACTACCTGGACTAGGTGAAGATAAGAATCACATCTGACTCTAAACAGAATGCAGGATGTATTTTCAGTTACAAAGAACCATTGTCAGACGTTCTAAGAAAAAAAAAAAAAAAGAAAACATATTCTACTTTCCAATATGCCAGGGAACTGTTTTCAAAGGCTTTTTAAAAATCATGTTTTGTGCTTGCTTTTGTTATCATTTGGAGCTCTGCTTTCACAAGATGAAATATGATATTTAGAAGGGGAAGGAGGCTGCCTGGGGAACAACTGAAGCCTAATTGTTATTTTTATGGTTTAAGTCTCTTTTCATCCATTCGACAAACAATTATTGAGAGTGTGCTTTGGGCAAAGTGCTATATGTTTGTTTATAATGTGTAGTGAGCTAGCTTCTTCTCTGTGTTCTGGGAGGTGCAGCCTTGTGCAGTGCTCTCAAAGGGACCTAAAAGAGTTAATGGATCTCATTAGCTAATACATGGCATCACCATCCACCCAGTTTCTGGTTAGACAGCATTACCAAAGAGGTCAAGGTCTGCATTTGATCCCTTCTTGAACAGGTTTTAGCCTTACTCAGCAGTTTCAGGTCAATAGACCATACTTTGACCTAAAAATCTAATCCCAGCGTCATAATCGGGCTGTAGGGCATATTGGAGCAAATCTGTTACTATCATTGATATTTCATGCTCACACTGTATGACCTCATGTCTGAAGAACAGTACTTTATTTTTATTGCTATCCACTTATTTGTATCGGAACTTAATAGAAGTTCCTTAATAGAAGGATCCAGTATCTAATACTTAAATAACATTATTGATAAAATAGCAAATATCTATATAAATTTTATTATGTGCCAAAGAATGTTATAAATGCTTTACATATATTAACTCATTTGAATTTTCACAGCATTCCTATAAGGAAGGTGCTATAGTATTATTCCCATTTCACAGATCAGAAAACTTAAGCAGAGAAAAGTTACATAACTTCCCATGGCTATTAAGTGGCAGAGCTGGCATGGAAATATAGGCTGCCTGGCTCCAGAGTCCTACATGTCTGACCAGTATGACACTTGTGTGAAAACCCACTGTTTTCACTCATCAGTCAACATACCACGGATTCTCTCTTTAATTATTCAAATATTAAATTAATCTCTCATTTAAGAAGACTGTGCTGATTGCTGCACTGTATTTTGTAAATAAACTGACAGTGAGACATACGATCTTAAGATTTTAGTCCACAGAAATGTTTTGATCCTAGTAAATGGCTCTTTGTTGCCCCAGATACCACATCTAGACATTAGCCTATATTTATTTGAGCTCCAATATACCTTTCCCACCTTCTCCCTGGATAGTTTCTTCATGGTCTTTTCCCCACTTCCCCTAAATTGTCCTCTTTCTACCTAGTCACTTTAGCTTGAAATCACCTTTCCTTCTTTAAATTTCTATAGCAGTTAATGTTAGTGAATATGCCTGGCTATGTATATTAGGAATTATGGCATCTCCTCTACTGTTGACTTGAACTGTTAGTAAAATCTTTGGTCATGATTTAACTTCTCACACGTTTGTGTCTCTTTAACTCTTCAACAGGACTCTAAGCTCCTTGGGGACACAGACCTAGTTTTAAGCCTGAAATAAAAGGTTTAAGTTAGTTTGTATGTATATATTATAGGCATGATCCATCTGGAAATAAACATGGATCCTTCCCAGACGGAGAAGAAGTGCTGAGGGCCCTTGATGTTATGATGGGTGACGTTGGTTTTAGATCAGTAGAATAATCTTCTCAATCAGGAATTATTTCATTGCTTTTCTCTGTTTTCCCAACTCATCAAAAATATATTAATCAAGAAATATTTTTGATGTCTACTATACATGAGACAGGCTTAACATCATGGTTTTCATATAGGTTATGGTCCTGGATTGCAGGGAAAACACAATCTAATTGGGTTTCTGGATTTTATACCTCTCTGTAACATTTAACTAGCAACCTTAAGAATTACGTGCTAAATACTAAAATGGTCCTGACCACGTGAGAGCTTAGAGGAAGAAGTTGGGAGAGAAGGCACTTTGGACTGGGATGCTCAGTTCATGGAGGGGGGAATTTGAGTTGGGTTTAGAAGGTTGAGCAGCTTTTAGGAAAAAGGCAGAGAAGAGAAGAAGGGCATTTCAGGCAGGCATATTTACAATGATCAAAGGAAAATGTTGGTTGCATATTTAGAAGACAATATACTAAACAGTTCAGTAACAGAAGGTATAGGTTATAAGGTTGATTGTGTAGGTTGGATTGTAGAAAACTATAAATATCAGATTCTTAGGCACTGGGAAGGCAGCAAAAGATTCTGAGCTTGACAGTGATATTATACAAAGCCTAGTTTGGATTGCAGAGAAATTGGAGGCAGGGTATTCAGTAAAGAATTATTAGAAAATATAGATTCAAAAACTTCATTCATTCATAGATGGACCTAGAGATTATCATACTAAGTGAAGTAAATCAAAGACAAATATCATATGGTATCACTTATATGTGGAATTTAAAAAATTATACGAATGAACTTATTTACAAAACAAACAGACTCACAGACTTAGGAAACAAACTTATTGTTACCAAAGGGGAAGGGGGTAGGGATAAATTAGGAGGTTGGGATTAACATATACATACTACTATATATAAAATAGATAATCAACAAGGACCTACTGTATAGCACAGGGAACTCTACTTAATACTCGGTAATAACCTATATGGGAAAAGAACCTGAAAAAGAATAGATATATGTATATGTATAACTGAATCACTTTGCTGTACACCTGAAACTAACACAACATTGCAAATCAACTATACTCCAATATAAAATTAAAAAAATAAAGTTCATCACTGTTAATGTATTTAAAAAACTTTATTCATTCATTCGTTCATTCAGTTATGTGAGAGTTCATTTTTTCCCTTACAGTTTTATTGAGATATAATTGACATACAGTACTACATAAGTTTAAGGTGTACAACATAATGATTTGACCTATATGCATCATGAAATAATTACCACAATAAGTTTAGTAAACATCCATCATTTCATATAAATGTAAAATTAAAGAAATAATGTTTTTGCTTGTTATGAGAATAGATTCAGAGAATTTAGAATTAAAAGTGTCTTCCTTAAGCACTAGAATTCATTTAATTATTTCACATAGGTAGAAGAGAAAACTGGGACTCAAATAGGTAAAGAGAATTGCCTAATAATATGGTATAAGTTTTTCATTTTTGTTTTCAAATTTTTATTTCATTTTCAGGTCACAAAGCTATAATTTCAAACATATTTTGTTATTCTTAAAAGTGAATTTAAAAGAAAAATACTGAGTTAAGGGCAATTCTGCCAAATACCGAAGTGTATTTTGGGGGCTAGAAACACATTAAAGGGCATAGTTTTAATGGAATTGATAAACTCAAGACTTTGCCATTTAATAGGCTATTTGTCTTATATGTTAAAGCATCCTTTTACATTTATGGAAAATAATATGCTCATAAAAAATTCCTAGCAACCAGTATGTGTTATTTTCATTACATTGAATAATAGCAGTAAACATGAGAATGATGTCTTTTAATCTGCTGATAAACTTTATTATTTCATTGCTGTATTTATCACTAAGACAGTTCACATCATTTTCACATCATTTAATAGATTCAACATGTTTTCAAGGCTACTGACATTTCTGTTGATTTTGAGTGGCTTTTTATGTTTATTTGCACTTTAGTAGGAACTGGAAAATCTCATTAAAAGACAGTTGCTCATTTCCATTAAGAGGCCATGAAATATGAATGGTGATATTTTTTTCATCTGAGTCCAAGGTGAACAAGAAGGAATAATACTAATAAAATCTGAAATAGCAACCCATCTGCTCAAGAAATTTCATTAGTTAGTTATAACTTTTATCCATTATTTAATTTCTTTTGAAATATGTGATAATTTTTAATGGCCAAAGGCCACCAATGTAGAGCTACTTTAAACAAGATCAGTTGCAATTTTTCTGGCTTGGAAAAATATTCCAGAGTTTCTGCAATGTTGTAAAACTTTTTGAATACCATTTAAAGCATAAAATCTTATAAAATTTGATGTATGTTTGTTTAACACAGAGTTCCAATCTGCTTTTAAACGCAGGGATGCTGTTCTAAAGGCAGAGGTTTATTTATGTGTTTATTCATGTATCCATCCAGGAGATGTTTATTGAGTGCCTAAGTAACTGTGATGCAAGGTAAAAAGTGAAAAAATCCCCGAAAAGATGTATGGATAGAATGTTAATGGAGATAGAAGCCTACTGCTCTAAGTGTTCATGGTGGAGGGTTGGGGACCTCTTACGTAAGCTCCTGTGAAATTATGAAAATTCCTCAATACTTTGATCAAGACAGACCAAAGTGACCTGGAGATTTCATATACATTTGCAGTGTTATTACACATCTAAGTGTAAGTACGGTACCTAAAAGCGTAGTAGTAGAATAAAGAAATTATAAGGCCAGTGCTTAAACTACTAGGTCACAATGATCTTTTTGCACAGGTTATTGTAGTTAAGATCAAATGCTCTTACCATTTCGAGCCAAATTTGAAATTTGGGAGAAATGGTGTAAAGACAGTTTTAATGAAAATTCAGCCAACTTTGTTGAACTTGAAAATTAGTATCCTTTGGGGGTATACACATTGAGTCGAAAAGATGTACATGTCCATAAATGGAGAATTGTGGGACTTGAAGTCTTGCAGTTTTTGTGGAAATGGGGATGAAGGTTCTGAGCCCGGGGCACATGCTAACCCCCTACCTCCCAAATTGCTTAATTCAAGGGAACTGTATAGCTAATCCCGTGTGTGTAGGTATGTGTGAGCTCTTGGGCTTCCTTTAGACAGTGCAGTACTTCCTTGACAGAAGAAGAAATGAAGGTAGTCAAGTGAACAAGCATGTCATTGCTGAAGGGCTGAAGGGCTTCAGTATAGGTTCTTTAGAGTCTAATGCCATAGTTGATGGCATTTTTTATTTACATATGATTATTCTGACAAGATTTTAGAATTTAGTTATGACAAACTTATTCCACTAATTTTATTTTATTCTAATTGCTTTTCTTTCTTCCCTCCCTCCCTCCTTCCCTTCCTTTCTTCCTTCCTCCCTCCATTCCTTTTTTATTTGTTTTTTTGCAAAACTTTGCAATAAGGGCATTATAGAGGTAGGCAGAGAATGTTGTCTAATGATAAAGTAGGATTAAATTAGTAAAGAAAGACAGTGTGAAGATAGCAAAGATAAAACATGTCACCACTTAATTTAGTACTTCTATCCTATTTCTACCCTATTATTATTCAGATATTTAATCTAGAAATTGTTTGGGAACCTAAATTATCTAAGTAATTATTTTGATACTCCACTGTATTTGCTATGTAAATACAGTCACTAAGTGAGACTCAAGTAAATTTACAAAAAAAAAATGTAGAGAGTGCATGCATTGGAAAAACAATTCTTGAATTTATTCATGTAGATAAACACACATTGTACTATGTGTTACTGGAGCATAACCAAGAGAGCAAAGGAGAACCAGAAATTTCTGGAATGCTATAAAGTATCTTTTGTTTAAAAATTAAGATTTTAAGGTTTTGTTTTTTAAAGGCTATACCCCATATGTAGCTAAATTAGACTTGGTGTAAAGTGAGGAAAAACTTTACCTCAAATTCTTCTTAGTACTTTCCATTAATTTGAGAAAAGAACTTTAAAAGATTACATCTACCATTATAATAAAAAATATTTATTATAAAAATTGTCACATTTCTCTGTACATAACCTAGACACAAAAACACAATTTATACATTAATAATTTAAGTGGGCCTGAACATTCAGTTTCCATCCACTAGGATCCTAAAGTTCTTCCACAGATTTCACAAATACCAATGTGGACTATTTCTATTTTATAGAACTCCATTTACACAGTTGATGTTATTGAGATACCAACATTTCTTTTTCTCTTGTGTTTTAAAGGTAGTTCACAGTGTTTGAGTTAACTATTAATCAACTGCTTTAATCTTTGGTAAATACAAGAATTTACGTGCAAAAGTGTTTAAATTTTTGAAAAGTCAAAACCTATTGCAAATAGTTCTGTGTAATCAATAAATGCATGTGCCAGAGTCTCACCATCAAGAAAAGTCACTTCCAGGACTTCTGATGATAACACCTGAAATCCACAACAAATAGTTTGAGGCTTTTATGGCCACTACCAGAAGCACCACACCACTAGGCCATGAGAAAATTAAACACAAATGTTAAATTCAACATACAGACAGTGCTGATTATTTTACAAAACAGGAAGTGCTAGTTTTTTTCGATATCCCGGTTTAAAACATCAATTTGACACAGAAGAGTTTATTATCTCATAAAAGCCTATTATCTTGCAAGAGTGAGAGAACCATTTAAAGAAGCCATACTGTTTTGAAAGACACCAATTCATTCTCTCGCAAATAATTTATCCATGATAATATGGGTCATTTCTTGAAATAATTTGTGGGGAATATAGCAAGATGCTTGCCTTCTGCTTCCCTCTCTCCTTCCTTCCCATCTTTCTTCCCTCCCTTCCTTCCTTCCTACTTTCCTTTGTTTTTTCATTTCTTCTCTAAGAGGAATGTGCTAGACTGCCCCATCAACCTGCATATTATACTTGAACTCCCCCAAAGTTCCATATGCATTCCAGCTTTCATGCATTAGCTCTCATTCACAATGATTCACAAATGAAAGCATCAGCATCGATAGCATGAAAACCTTACTTGCAGGCTATTTGTTAAAAATACTCTAAGAAGTATTTAAATTCTAATGTTCTCGAGCTATTCGTTAACTACAGATTTTTATCAGACATGTTAATGGTGAAGTGTAGAGAATATAATTAAATATATAAAAAATACATCTTTTTAAGCCTAGAAAATAGATGCCTTTGGATTACCACCACTGCAGTGTAGAGAACAGCCCTTCCTACTGAGTTAGGTTCTGAATGCATGATTTCTTTCCCTAACACTGGTTTTTCCAATCTACTTCTGTTTCATTTATAAACAAAGCAAGGTGAGATTTTGCTATCACTTTGGTAGTTCTTCTCTCCCTCCAACCGCCAACGTCCTGAAATCAGTGCATATTTTAAAATTCAACCAAGACAAGGCACCTGGCAATAAGTGTTCACTTCTTATTTGAGGTGTGAACAGGAAAAGCAGCATAATAAAGGCACTGCATTTATCAGCAGGGGCTTTCTTCTGAGTTTTTACATAGGCCCATGCCTTGGCTGCAACTTAGAATAAAATGTGTTGGCTCACTCCTCCTCATTCAAAGTAAATGTTATTTCAGTCACTGGCTTTTCATCTCTAGAGTGCATAGATATATATGAAATGTATGTTTACATACATTTCTAATCATATAGTATAAAATAAGCCCTAGTCCTTTGAGTGACAGGAAAGTACTGGTACACTGACACTTGATAATCCATAAATACCAGTATCTTATAACATCAACCAGTGGCCTAAAATATCAGTCATTGAAACTGCTAGCCTACATCTTTACTTCTCACTCTTTCCTGTTCTTGCTGATAAAGAGATGGAAAACTGAGGCTTATTTCTTCTCCAGGATTTGATATAAACTCATACGTTATTCTAAGTTAAAAGAATAAAGAGCTGGCCAGCCATGAACTCCTGTAGTCCTGCACTGTGCTCGCCTGGGTCACAGAAAGGAGCTTTCTTCCTCTTCACATCAGTGTTCTGACCAAGGAGTTTTTGTTGCTGTTGTTTGTTTTTGAGAAAACAAGAGTTCACACGCAAACATTCAGGAAGCAGCACTGGCAGAGACCCACTTTGATCCCTTAAAGCGTCCTGAGGGTCCCTCCTCACACAGCCACGTTTTCCTTTGCCAGGTTCTTTGGTTCCTTGCTTGGGATACACCAGTCACCAGCCTCGCTGCTCGTCTGATAATGTTTGAAGGCTGATTTGTTAAAGACTGGGAGTGTCTCTACAGACTCAGAAGATAATGCCTGAAAGAAAGGGGAGGAAAAAATCAAACCAAAGAAATTATTCATCACATAATTTGTACCTGAAGTGCTTATTCAAAATAAACTCAGAGGTAAGTATTCAAACATTCAAATACATTCTTTTAATTGATTTACTAATAAGAGCACACCAGAGTCCATGGTATGCTAGGCACTGTATAAAAGAAAAATGAATATTATCTGCACCCCATAGGGGCTGAAATAATATATATACAGTTATAAATCAGGTAATAGTATTTGTGTTCAATAGTTACACATGTCCCTTGTTTGGATATTGCTGATGCCATAGAGTTGAATAGCAACAGGTTTTGCCTGCAAAACCTTTGTATGTGTGATAAAGTGAGAGTCCTAACCTGATACTATTGATCTGTTAAAATCTGATACTGTAAATCTATAATATGTTAACCTTTTCCAATACTTTGAAGACATTTTCACTATTTAAGAAATGAGTAACTATTTCAGGTATTCTAAGACCATGTGGCAAATGGTCCCATTTTCCCTTGCACAAAAATGGGAGCCTAGAAGCTTAATGTCTTAGTTGTTAATAACTGTGAATATATTTTCATTTGAAATAGTTGGCAAATGATTAACAGCATCAGGACAGTGACCTTAACAAATAATTTGAGGCTTTATCAGAAATGGAAAAAACATGTACCAAATTTTAAAGTATAAACAGGAAATGCCAGGCACCCCACTGATAGCTTCTGAGCAGTCAGCTTTCCTCTCCCTGGATTTCTAACAAGTTCAGCTTAAGGTCTTGAGTATCTTGATATCAGTTGTTTTCTAGGCTGAAATATTATTAGCGTATATGTATTTCCCACAAGTCCAAGTAAAACAAAAGTATAGCTGTTCTTACAGATGCCGATAGGATTTGCCTTAAAAAATTCAAATGAGCATCTCCTCACTCAGAAACTAATGCACTTCTTGGGAAACAATTTTGCTTCACTGAGGCAAGTAGCCTGGCCCACTTCCTTTTTGATACGTTACCACATTAAATATTAAACAATATATCTACACATACCAAATAGAAAATATAATGACTTGTGGTCATTATTTGCACTAACTCAGTTTGGGTATTCACTGTGGACCGTAGAACTCAGGGCTGTAAAAGAAGCAGTCTTTTCAGAAATATGATTTTTTTTTAATTGGATTTAAAGGATACCTTTAAGTAGATGACAGCATCAGTTCCATATCCTGGCAAAGAGTAGAGATTTAGATCTCCTTGAAAGTACTTGGCATAGAGACGAGAAATTGGCAAGCCATAACCAAAACCAGCCTAGAAGGGAAAGATCAGTTATTGACAAAGTGGTGTACATGATCATAGGAATGCAAAATGCTTTCTCATAACCCCCATGCCCAATTTAACTAAATTGATTAACTTGCCTAAATACTTCCTTGTAATCCTTGCTCTACATTTAGAAGTAGGTGGCTGGGGTGAACTCAGCCATATAATTGGTCTTACCAGAGGAGCATTCCGGGAATTATCCATCACAGGCGTTGGTGCAGTGGAGTATGTGTAACTAAAGAGCCGGTCAATGATCCTCAGGGGAACACCACCTCCTCTATCTGAAATCTTAAACAAACAAACCAGTCATCAGAGCTACACATTAAAAACAATACGCATTTGTTTATATAAAAATGTCTTTCCTCCATTTAAAAGTCACCTGGTGTACATGACTTTGATCTGTTGTTCAAAGCAGAGAGCTTTATTATTATTGACTCTTTAAAAACTTCTCTTAAGAAAGACTCAAAAGAAAAACAGAGAATGGTTACCTTAATTGTAAGATCTTCTTTTCCCAAGACAACAATCACCTCAATTGGTGTCAGGGAAGGCCAATTTTCCTGGTGTTCAACTGTGGCCCTCATTGCATTCTAAAGAAAACAAAACCGTAAGGAATTCAATGGCAGGAGGGTGAGGGACAATAAATAACTGTTTTTTATGTTTAAAATGAAAGCAGCATAGAGGGTAATTCAAAGTTCTTATTTTTTTAAGTTAGTAGTAAAATAGCTCTGTAAATAGCCATTTATGATTGTGTCATGCAGGAGGTATAATGAAAAATATTCATTTACCATGTAATATAGCTACTGGGAGTAATGTCTAATGGAAAAACAATTCTGCTAGCTGTCAAGTTCTTATTTGTAAGCTTAATTTAAATGTAGAAATTGGTTTTTATAGTCCATTTCCTGGCTTTCTCTTTTCTGACTTTCCATTACATTTTACATCTAAGCACCAAAGACTATTACATAACAAATAACAGTGAATCATTGAACCAATTTATTGGCTTTTATAAAATTTGCTGGGAAAAGGTTGTTACTATTTAAAAGGATAGTAAATAATTCTAAATTAAATTTCAATTTGCATTTGATTATCATCTTAACTTTTACCAATGATGGCAAAATAACTGTATGAGTTGGACCATTCAATTTAAAAGTAAATCAACAAAAAAGCATCTTTTGTCCTTTAACAGAGAAGAAGCTCAAACAAGTTTTCAGATAAGTAGATGAATCTCATACAGATAAAGTTTTGGTTTATTTTACCCATTTTCCTCTCTACCCTTCTTCTGATAGGTTATCTGCTTTCTGCTTTCTATATAATAATGTTAAGCTCTAAGCATTAGCTGAAGAGAAATAAAATAGATCAGACGTTTGTAGTACAATCAATACCTCATTGCATTAACATTAGAATAAGTTAGGAAACAGTAGGTTCCGGGGAAGAGTTACATCAGAATTAGAAGAGGATTTCACTTTTTTTGACGACTTCCTCCTCTCCAGTCCAGGGGACTCTTAGGAACCATCACAAAGCTTCAAGTGTTTTTCTGTCTTTTGGTGCAGGTATAGTGTTTCAGTTTGGGCTTAGAACCTGGGACAGGATTTGATTCTTAGTACCTGGCTGTCCCAGACCAGTAACATCCACATCCTCTAAGAGCTTGTTAGAAATGCAGATTCTCAGGTCAAGAGTATCAAAATCTCTGGGACAGGCTTAAGAATCTGTGTTTTAAAAGCTTTCTAGGTGATTCTAATGCATACTAGCGTTTAAGAAGCCCTACCCTACTGTTTTGCTATGGAAGGCGTGGACCATGGATCAGCAGCATCACCGATTAGCTTATTAGAAGTTACTCATCTCAGGCCCGATTCCAGACCTACTGAATCAGAATCTGAATTTTAACAAAACCCCCAGGTGATTCATATGCACATTAAAGTAGATCACTGAAGGAACTGACTGTCCTTTGAGTATATTCTAGTCATAGGTTGGGACCCTGCCACCTCCAGTAATTCTGGACCTGAACCTCTGGATTTAGAGTTAGACCGGCCTATGGGGATGGAGATAACAAGGCCTCAGTCACTGAAGCATTCACCCCACAACCTCCCTTAATGAATGTATGAATGACTAGTGCTTTGTTGGACACCTGAAAAAATAATGGGAACAGGGAGCATTGAGATATAGTGACTCATATTGTGCATTCTCAAATACATGTTGATGCTACAAGGAACTGCATGTACCCTTTCAAACATTAACTGCAGCTTCTTTTTGTTAGGACACAGAAGCATGCCTGGGAGAAGATAGTGAGGCTCCTGTTTAGTAGGGAATGATAAAGGGAATAAAAATGTAACCAGTTAACATTTAAAAAAACAAAATTGCAATTATTGTGAAGTGTCTTACCTTGAATAGTTCAAAGAGCATATGATGAAGGTGAGATGAAACATACACAATATGAATTGGTTGGCCTGGAAATTTTCCTAGAAAAAATTAAGCTAATTTAGAACTGCTGAACAAATATTTCATTAAAATAAACTTTCATATCTATTTGATTAATATTTTAGATTTAAACAGAATTGGAATACTCCCCATCCTCCTCACTCTAGAGTCCTACCTTAGAAGCTTCCCTTTAAACAGTAAACACAACTGATTATTCTTGATTATTACTGATTATTCTTGATTTTTATCAACTAAACATAAAATCCCATAGACTAAATAAGCTTAAATTTCACCAAGAGGCTAAAGAAAATAGAAACAAAAACCTCATAATACTCTGAAAAGAAAAATAAAAGTATTATTCTTTGGTGTTCCAGGCCTTGGCAAAGTTTGAATCAGAAAACAAGGTCTGGCACAGTTCCCTCTTTATTTCATCAAACAGTTCAAGCAGTTTATCTACAAGTATTATGCAACAATGCTGTTAATGCTTAAAAATATTTTTCAGTCTTTATTTGTACTCCTACTTCTGGTTTAGCAATCCATTACATTTCCCTATCCCCAATCCATGAGTTAAGCTACTCTTAATTTGAGCAACTTGATTTTAATTCTCACCACCAACAAACATTGTTCATCTATAACTATTACTTGAAAAAGATGTTTACTTTGAGTGGAAAGGAAGTTATTCCAATTTCAGTGTACTGTCTTGCTTTGAGAAGCAACTATGGGATAAGATAAAAATAGTGCCTTGCATTCATCCTGTAATTACTTCATTCAGTGTGGGAAGACCTTATCCTTTTAGGTACCCTAGAGTTGAAGCTATTGAAGTATGCTCTGCTTCCAAAACAGTGATATATACTTATAGTGAAAATTAAAAACAAAAAATTGGTAAGAACATTTAACATGACATCTACCTTCTTAAATATTTAAGTGTACAATATTGTTAACTGTAGGAATGGTGTTATACAGCAGATCTCTAGAACTTACTCATCTTGCATAACTGAAATTTTATACCCACTGAATAGCAACTCCCCATCTCCTTGCTTCCTTCAGTCTCTGGCAACAACCATTCTACTCTCCACTTCTATGAGCTTGACTATTTTTGATACCTCATATAAGTGCAATCACAAGTATTTGTCCTTCTATGACTGGCTTCTTTCTTATAGTGCAATTTAAAGTGTTTTTGTTTTCAGATCTGATAAGTAACCTCTTTAGGAGCATATCTCCACTACCAAGTGGTTCCTCCAAATCTGACCTCCTTATTCCTGTATTCTGTAGTAAGCAGTCTTTCTTTGATCAAAGATATTGAAACTTAGCTCCTACTCTAAATCCTAAATTATCTGTTCAAACCATTCTTCTTTATGAATTTTCATTAGCAACTGAATATACTCAATTGGAACTTTCCAGTTGAGATAAAGAGAACCTTGGCTTCAAAAAAAAAAAATGTGTACAAATTCTAGGCAAGTTCAGAAGGCAGAAAAGGAACACAGACGTTGCTTTGTATTTACAAGAAGTAATCATACTGGGAGAACACTGAATTTTACATAGATAAAAATATATTTAATTTATAGCTTACCATTCACTTGTGTGAGCTTTAATTCTGGAGATGTTAAATAATACTGATTACAAAGCATCTTGGAACACTCAAAGGCATCTGGAATGGAAGGGTTTTTTTCCATAATGATTAAGTGAATTTATGCCAAGTAAAATTTTCAAGTGATCTTCAGTGTATACACTACCCTTAATCCAAAATATTCATTAGAGTACAAGTTTATGTGTATGGAAAAATAAATTTTTAATATTTTATTGAAGAAAAAATGAACACAGTGCTTAAGTTATAGCTGTTGCTATAGAAATATATGCACTTCAGATATCAAATATAATCTATGAGAATATGGCACATTAGCTATTGATGTTTAGATTTTTTATAATATTATAAGTGAATATTTAAGCACTTGACTCTCAAAAACAAAGGACCTTTATTACAGTTTATAAAGACATAAACGGAGCACTCTGAATAGTAATTCATTCAGAGTCACCTCAACAGTACATGTGTCAATCAGATAATGTACATTTTCAATAAGGGAAATGCAGAAACCTAGAAATTACCTTGGACCACTGCTGCCACATCACAGTTTGGATCGATGCTTCCAATGTGGCTTGGGTTTCCTGTCTGTAAGTCACTAAATATAAGGACTGTTGAAAAATAAAAACAAAGAATATTGTTATAAAAATCAGGATACTAATGATTAGAACTACCTCTGAGAAAGAATGTGATCCACCAAGTAGTGAAATATCTACTTAGAGTATGGCTTGTATTCTACACCCATCTCTATATATCATGACCGTGATGAACTAACTTACTGTGCTGGTTCATCAGCATCCGGGTAGAAATACGGTTCATGTAAAATCGATCCAAGAAATACTGAAGATTTTGATTGGTGGCTGGGTCAACTGTACAGGCATCTTTATACTCTAGGATTCCCTGTGCCATTGTAGGAACTACATTATGGTGTCTATTTCGAACTTCGATGAGAGTATCTACAAAACTAAGCCAAAACACATTTATGGTTAGTAGAAGTTCAAATAAGTTTCATTAATTTATATTTCTTAGATTACTTCAAAGAAGGTAAAGCCTTTCTCAAGTACCCATCCAAACAAATCAAATCATACAACGTTTAGATGAAGCTTTATGAAGACTCTGACTACAGATTCTTTGACTACAGTAGAGGAGATAGCTTCACAAACAGATTTATTTTGCTTCTAGCTTACATGTAAAATATCAGCTCTGTGAGTGGTAGGTTCACTCCAGTTGTTCACTAAGCTTTCTCTTTCAAAAGATAATTTAAAAAATAAGTACTATTTAAGATGGCTCTAGAATGCCACTGTGAAAAAAACTTCAAATTTCTTGTAAGATTTAGAAAAGAGTCTTCTTTCTCATTCTTATAGCTAGAGACTGTCAATTACTCTGAAAGAAAATGTGTACTCTACAATGACACCAACGTGCAGTGATATTATGTAACAGTAAATCCTTCTACAAATCTAATCATCATACTAAATTTAGAGTAAAAATAGATTTCCTTCTTTTAAAAAGTCCTCTACACTTTTCATCCTCAGCATCATTTCCAATGCCATAATTCTCTATTGCTTTTAAAAAAAACCAACAAGCCAAAACTTGTCATTTGTAAGGGGGTAGTTATTTATTATCAGGATACTATTATAAATTATCCTTTAAGTGAGGTCTGAAAAAAATCTGATGTTTAGAAATAGTCAAAGTTTTAGACACTTATTCTAATGCGTAAAACTTACTCTGATAATGTTTTCTGGTCCTTTGGGCTTTTCTCGTGGAATTCCACCAACTCCATCAGGCTCTGGATATACCTGTAAAGCGACAGGTGGGCTTTAAGTTTTAAAATTGAATAGTCACTTACAAGTGGCTGAAAACAGATTGCTTTTTTCCAAATGATTTGAAGAGAGAACGTATTATGTTTAAAATTAAAACTTTCCTCCAAGACATTTGGAAAACATATGTCTTAGAAAAAAGAAAGCTACAAATTTAACCCTCAACTTGCTAACTTAAAATTTCTGTTTAACTATCCTAGATCACTATTCAGTTTTCTGTTTTGTTTGTCAAATGTCTTTATTTTTATAGCAAAAGCATTTAGAAATTACTTTTACAGAAAGGCTTCATATTTTTTTCCTCCTGTATTCATTCATAGGTGAATAGAAGTCTTGAAAGCAGCAGTAAATACTATGGATTGAATATGTTTCAGATTGCAATTGTTTAATGGGTGCATAATACATATATTTCTTAAATCAACAAACAAAAAGTTGTACAGTCAGTGGGTTAGGGTGAAGGTCTGGTGCATATCTGCCTCAGTGCATAACCTGGCTCTGTTCTCTGAAAATCTACTCCTTTGGTTTACCTACCCTCTCTAAGTCAGTATCCTTATTTGCAGAAGGAGATAATTACTGACACTGAGTGCTGGCTGTGTGCCTGGTACTGTTCTAAGTGCTTTTAAAATGGATTACCTCATTTAATTACACTCAGATATCCCTTTGAGACATATACTTTATTCTCCTCAATAATAGATGGGGGAATTGAGGCCTAGAGATAAGACACTAGGCAAGGATTCCACAACTAGGAAAAGAGGAAGGCATGATTTGATCCTGGGCCTGCTTTGTTAATTGGTTTGTAAGTAACAAAGATTAGGCCCTCTATAAATAATAGTCATTTGTATCTATTTCTAGGACAGGATTCTTTTTGCGATATCAAACTGTCTTTTATTATTTTAAACACAAACTAATATTGTAACTGTCAATTATTTTTCATATTGCCTTCTAAAATTATATTGTGAAAGTATCTACTCTTTCAGGGTAAAAATGTCTGTTTATAGCTTTATAGCTGCCCTTATGATAACTTACCCTAAATTAATAGAAAATACATCTTTCAAAGTATTTAAGCTTCAGACCACCTGTTTTCCAATTACGATGTTAATATATTGTAAGAATTCATACTCAGATAACTATCTTAAAACTAGAGATTGTTTCAGAATGGTTCACCACTTACCAGCTTTTAACTAGTTGCACTGAAGAGGTATTTACTAATCCATCAGGGAGGATATAAATTTCCTTCAGGATATTGGCTAGCCTCACAGGCAACTCTTGTCTCAAAAACACAAAGGAGGTTCTTTCACATGCGTTTTCTGAACCTGTAATAAACAGCATCTATTTAGTTTTTGGAAAAAAGTATATCTAAATTATATATTTGAGTAGCATTAACTTTCCAATATTGAACACACATATATATATTACAAAATTATATTTAACTCTCAGTTGGGTAACTGCTTGTAGATAATTCAGGAGTAAGCATCTTCTTTATTGTCTTTTGTCTTTTTCTTTCTTTTTTTTAAAAAGTGACCAAATATGAGAATTATTGTTTTCTCTTTTTGATGAGGATTCACTTCCAAGAAGTCATAATATCCCAAGGCTCTTAGTATTCATAAAAGAATGCAGGATTTAGTCAAATCACAATGTCAGGGAGACAACATCCTTTGCAGAGTTCTAGATATGAAACTGTAGTGAAGGGAAAAGGGGAGGGGTGGGAGTCCTAATGTTTCTAGACTAGTGATAAATAATACCACATTTAAATCCTTGAAATTTTCTTTATAAGATTTGTGCAGAAAGTTTGTAAATATTTTCAGCAGTAATGCAAATATATAGATAACATTAAAGCTAAAGAGACAAAGAAATCTTTGTTAGGAAATGTTAGGAATACAGAGAGATGAACCCTGTGGAGGGGTGGAGGGTGGCTAAAGGATAAAATCTCGGTTAATTCGAAGCTACTTTACAATATTAGGAATCTTCTCCAAGAAGTACTATGCAGTGAAGGAGGGGATGAAGTTTCCAGTTCATTGTTAAATGGTGACTGAAAGCAAAAACTATTTTGACTGAAAACTTTGGACAGAAAGAATAGGAAAGATGAGCTCAAACCAACCAGCATCAGCGGGGCTGCAAGTGGCCTTGACCTGCAGGCACAAACTGTCAGAGAGAAGGCAAATCTAAGAAAGGCAAGGTGTGCTGGCTTCGAGGTTCCAGGGTTCAGCAGGAAAGCGGACACCAGGTGTTTTAAGTAATGAGTCCAGCCCTCCCTACACCGGGTCTGAAAGTTAAGGCAGCTCCCCAGTCCCCGCCCGGGCCCTACGTCCCCGCTCACCGAAGTCCAGCAGCTGCTTCATGGACAGGGGGGACGGGCTGTAGCGCGAGAAATGCTCGACCTCGCGGGGTACCAGGGAGCCGGCGCTGCGCATCACGAAGCGTGCCGCCTTCATCTTGATGCCCACCGTCCTGGCACGAGCTGGGGCTGGTGTGTGGCGTGAAGGCTGCGGGGAGCAGGACCTGGGGCCTTAGAAGGGGCGGGGCGCGTTCGGACGGGGAGAGCAGGTGGCTGGCGGGCTCGTGCTCCCCGGCCTGGGCTGAGGTTCGGGGGTGCTTCGCGGTGGAGGAATCGGGTAGTGAGTCGATGGAGCAGTAGGCAGCTTGAGACTCAAGTTCGTATCCTGTCACCA
>NW_020175410.1:10896958-11054931 GCF_003031525.2 Neophocaena asiaeorientalis asiaeorientalis | reverse complement strand
CCGCATCCCCCGCCCGCGAAGCTCCAACCGGGAGGAGCCACTGGAACTTGGAGAGCTTCCTGAGCTTGGAGCCGCGCCCGTCAGCTCAGATAAAGAACTTTGGGCCCCGCCTCCAGGACGCGGAGGCCTGGCACCCGAAGCTGTGAGGGGTAAGGGGACAGCAGGAAGCCAAAGCGGCCGTCAGGAGGTACGTGGGCTCAAGATCAGCCTTTTGTGACAGGACCCCGGACAGCGTGGGCTGGGGCCAGCCCAGACTCGACCTTGTTTACAAGCGAGAAGCTGTCTCAATGTCACGCATTCCAAGCCAGAAGCTGTTTCCAAGAATCTTGGCTCGGAGATGTCATTGGTTCGTGCTCGGAGCGGGGCTTTTACAGTAGCTAATCAGCTGCATGCAGAAGTATGGGCTTCTCTGCCATTGGACAGCGAAAAGAATAAACAGCCTAGAGTTCTTACAGTGTTTTCTCCATCGGTGAATAGCGCAAGTCGGGAACTGGAAGTTCCTTTTGCGGGGACTTGAGCAGCCCAAAGTACGTTTACTTTTTTTTTGTGGCGATAAAAAGCCATCAATTTGTCTCCTTCCGGTAATACATTCCCTCCATTAGGCTTAACTCTTTTAATTAAAAACAAGATTTAAAAGGGACTAATTTGTCAGTTTGACTTTTTTTCTCCAGAGAATTTGCTCACTCTGTCCTCCTGTATGAAACGTGCTTTATCCAAATCTTTGCTTAAGACATTATTTTATACCAGTAAATGTCCACCACAAGCTATGTGCTGCAAGATATCTTTCCTGATTGCCTCTCCCTGTGCCTTCTTACAAATATGGATTTTGTCACTTATGACATTATATTGTAGCTATTTATGTTCTTGTTTTGTCCCTTTCTGAACGTCTCCCCTGAAAGAGATCAGGTTTGGGACCATGTCTGATGCATCTTTCTGATTCCTACTCTGCTTTGTTGCTACTCAAGCTTAGTTGTGGAAACATGGGGAAAGTTCCAAATTGCATCTCCACTTGGAGATAGGTTTTGATACCACTATGATTTATATCTTTGTATTCTGAATCCTTTTTTACATATGTGCATAGCTCCATGAAACAACAACAAAAATG
The DNA here is from genome assembly GCF_003031525.2 of Neophocaena asiaeorientalis asiaeorientalis. Classification (NCBI taxonomy): domain Eukaryota; kingdom Metazoa; phylum Chordata; class Mammalia; order Artiodactyla; family Phocoenidae; genus Neophocaena; species Neophocaena asiaeorientalis. Next base: position 11,053,826 of record NW_020175410.1, on the reverse strand, counting down.
TTCAAGAAGTCAAAAGACTAAATAAAACTCTCTGATGAAGCAATTTAAGGTAAAAAAATCCCTTCCTTTTTCTTTAATATATCCTAAGAACAGAAGTAAAAGAAAAGCATTCATTTGCTTTTCTTACCCTGCGTGTGGGATCTGGAATAGGCAAAAATATATATTACAAAGAATTCTACTCTTTAATCTGCAGAGGAAAGGCAATGGAAATGATGCATTATAAGCAGGTTTAATTTAGGAAAGCCCCATTGATCACTTGACCTGACTTCCCCCCCGCAGTGCTCCCGTATGTGTGGTGGGGTGATTAAAGATCAGATGAAGTCATATGACGTTCATAGACATGGCTAAGGGCTAAATGTGAACCGAGGTCACCAAACTTTTGTATGCATGTCATCCCATCCAACAATATTTACCAGGTTATTCTCACAGTACGTTACATTCTTCTCTGTCATATGTCTATGACAGGAACTGGCAACAGTTATGGTAACTGGGCTGGGATAGACAGATCAGGTTGTGTACCCAGTTGGCTAAGGTGCTGTGTATTACCGTGATTAGAATGTGACCTGGAAAGAGAGTTTCATTTCTATTCTCAGGCTGACTTCAGAACTTGGAGGTGATCCAGTTGCTATAAAAGTAAAGGAAAGGGAATTACTTAGGAGCAATGGATATGGACAAATCTGCACATTCATTTGAGTAAAGGGTAGAGCTTCAAGAGTGCAAGTCACACTTTTGCCAAAGGACTGGGCATATGCCCAATGGAACAAAATGCATCAAGACCTAAGGAGAAGCCCATTCAACTTTTCCACCTCTAGGAGCATATTCCAAGGAAGCAATTAAAAATATACATATAAAAAAAATATATATATATATATATATATATACACATACATATATATATATACACACACACACATAACAGGAACTTCAGAAGCCATGATGGAAAGATGAACAGATTTGACTACAGAATATTTAAAGTTAAAAAAATGAACAGCATACTTGGAGAAAATACTTTCAAAGTATATAACAGACAAATGATTTTTTAAGAAATGGCTATTTCAACACAGAACAAAATAGACATGATCTGTTCCCTCATGGAGGTTTTAGACTTGTGGGGGAAACAGGCATTACAAAAGCAAATGGACAATGAGGGTTATGAAGAAAATTCATATGAAGAATATAATTGGCTGTAACTACCTTAGATTTGTGGGCAAGGAATGTCTCTCTGAGAAAGTAACAATTATAAGAGATGGAGCAGCCTTCCATTGGGGCATGAGAAGGGAATATTGGTGAAAGCATGTTGGTGAAGAGATTGAGGAAAGCAAGGCCTCAATCAGTATTTGGTCTCTGATGTTTCTTATAACTGGTGCTTTTAGAGGATACTAGGTATCAGGAGTTGGACTGGATGCATTGGTGGGTGCAAAACCATTTTCTCTCAAGTATCACATACTAATAGTGGGTGATAGAAAACAATGGTCAATTTTTTTTTAATTTATGGGACTTCTGTTTAATCCCCAAAGCAAAAAAATTACAATCAATGCACTAGAAAACAGTTCATAAAAGAGATTTGATCAATGTGTCAAGTTGGTGGTGATGCTAACAGTGCTCAGGCGTGTTTGGAGGAAGAGCTATGTTGGAGGTCAGGGAATGCTTTCTCTGAGGGTTGGCTTTTGAGACAACCTTAGAAGGATGAGGAAGTTTTTGGCAAATTACTGGTAGACAATGTGGAAGGATGTCTAAGCCAGAGAATAAGCACAGATGTACAAGCTAGGGATATAGTAGAGAAATAATGACTAGTTTACCAAAGTGGGGAGGAAATGCAACCTTGGGTTATATCATGAAAGCCTTAAATGCTGGTATGAGGACTTTGCTATTCCTGGAGTAGGCAACATGGAACTATTGAAGTCTTTTAGGCAACAAGCAATGAGCTCCCTGCACAAATTTGTTAGCAGCTAAACAATTCAATGCAACTAAACTTCACTGACCACCTATTATGTACCAGGCACTATGATAGGTGCTGGGGACATAAAAATGGAAATGGCATAGTTCCTTTCTTCAAGGATTAGAGAAAGACATGTAAATACAGTAAGTCCCCTACATACGAACGAGTACTGTTCCGAGAGCTCGTTCATAAGTCCAATTTGTTTGTAAGTTCAACAAAGTTAGCCTAGGTAACACAATCGGCTATGTAGTACTGTACTGTAATAGGTTTATAATACTTTTCACACAAATAATACATAAAAAACAAACACGCAAAATAAACATTTTTAATCTTCTGGTATAGTACCTTGAAAAGTACAGTAGTACAGTACAACAGCTGGCATACAGGGGCTGGCATCGAGTGAACAGGCAAGAAGAGTTACTGACTGGAGGAGGGAGAGGAGGTGGGAGATGGTAGAGCTGAAGGATTGTCAGCAACAGGAGACAGAGGGCAAGCTGCAGTTTCACTCACACCTGACGTGATTGGACATGCGAACGCACATTTGCTTCTTTGAAAGTTTGCAACTTGAAGATTCATATGTAGGGGACTTACTGAATCTAAAGAAAAAAATAGCCTGATGCATATAAAGTGTGTGTTGGAGTTGGGGGAAGAGCAAGCAGTCAGCAAAGGCTTTCCTAGAAGAGGTGACACATCTGAGTTATAAAGGTAAAATAGAAGTCCACAGGTAAAGAGGAAAGATACTGGGGCAATGGAGAAAGGAAATGAAAAGGGCCATTTGTTGGTAAAATCTCTAGGCTCTGTCAAATCTGAGAAGGAATAATGAAAAAACCGTTCTCTGATGTTCTAAGCCTGTGCTACTGGGAGGGGGTGATTTCAGCAATAGAAGCAAGAAGTCAGAAGGGTCAGGAGGAAAGGATAGGTTGACTGAGGAGGGGGGAGCACAAATGATGAATTTGGGAACACTTTGAATTAATGAGAAACCACAGGCGCGGCTGTAATTACTGGTGAAGGGAAGATGAGAACTCAAAGGCTATTAAGCCACTGCAGAGAAGTGAAGGTAGGTGAGTAAGAGCCTCTCCCCATTTTCTTTACACAGGGCTCCCCTCTACTATTAGCCTACAGTCATGTCTCACTTTTTTCTGTGCACAGTATTTCCTTCTGGAGCAGCCCTTGGTTTCATTCTTGGCCTCCCTACACTTATCAAGGTCAAAATCCCTCCCTTAACTAAAGCAACACCGAAGCAAAAGTGTTCTTCTTATTATTCTTTTTTTTTTCTTTCCATTTGTAGCTCCAATGTTATCAGAAAAAAAGCAAGTGAATCCTGAAGCTAACACATCTTGACTTTACACTGGAAAACAAGAATTTTGCCTCAGCTCCAAATACAGGCTTAGAGTTCATTTCCCCCCAGAAATTTCTCAGTTGTGTTTAATGTTTGCATTTACAAAAAAATAAGAGGTGAGCAAAGGAAATAAAAAATTAACTAAAGAAAAAAAACAGACATGTGGAAACATTCTGAGACTAATGAATGAGTAGGAAAATAAAAAGTCATAAGATAGGGCTTCCCTGGTGGCGCAGTCGTTGAGAGGGCTTCCCTGGTGGCGCAGTCGTTGAGAGTCCGCCTGCCGATGCAGGGGACACGGGTTCGCGCCCCGGTCCGGGAAGATCCCACATGCCGCAGAGCAGCTGGGCCCGTGAGCCATGGCCGCTGAGCCTGTGCGTCCGGAGCCTGTGCCCTGCAACGGGAGAGGCCACAACAGTGAGAGGCCCGCGTACAAAATGAGACATCATTGTTCTACCATCAGGCTGGCAAATAACAAAAAATGCTGATGTTGGCAAGTCCTGGGGAAATGAACGCTCTCCTGTGCTATTTGTGGAAGTGTAAAATTGGCAATATTTTTTGGAAGGCAATTGGCAGAATCTATAAAAATTTTAAGGAGAGTTACCTGTTTCAGCCATTCCACTTCTAGAAACTTATCCTACAGTTTTACTAACAGAGAGCATAAAGATTAATGTACAAGATTGTTCATTGCAGTTTACCTGTAAGAACAAAAATTTGAAAACAAATCAACTTGTCTACTCATGGGGGAATGGATAAATAAATAACACCCACGAACTAAAATACTTGCTGTTAGTTGCAAGGTGTGCAGTTAGCTGACAGCATTCAGCTGCAGCACCTTTGGGATCCACATAGTATAGGGATCAATGCTACACTTTTCCCCTGTAAGCCCCTGTGACGGATAAGCACCTAGGGCTGGCCATTTCTCCTCAATGTGGGACTTTGCTAATGGGAATCCTTTGCTCTGAGGACCTCTCAGGGTTGGCCGTGGTTTTGTCAGACTTGCATCATGGTCTGAGTCTGTCCCTGCTCAGTTCTGCTTCCCGTGTCCCCTTTTCTTTCACAAGTGCCATATATGCACCACAATCTAAAAACTTTCCCTACCCAGTACTGCTTCCTCCCCCTTAGCCTTTCACAGGCTACCCATCAGCCAGCCCAGTTGGGGGTGCTGGAGCAAACATTTCCCATTAGGAGAGTCCTAGGGATAGAATAATTTCTCTGGTCCTTGAGTGTATAACTGGAATTTACATACTTGGCAGTTGGCATCTGGAAAATTCCACAGTAAGTCCTTGGCCTATGGGGTTAGAACTGTCAAAGTGGGGGAAAGCCAAGTATAAGCTTCTGAAACAAATACGAAACAACATGGTATCCTGGTGGGATTGACAGAGATTACTTCCATTCTTATAAGTATCTTAAGGGTGGTGGTTCCATCATATCTCCACTGAATTCATCTGTGGAAACTGGATGGTTCTTTGAGAATGGTTATGGACTACTATAAACCAATGGAGTAGCATCCCTGATGGAAACTGCTGTGCTGGATGTGGTACTTTTTCTAGAGCAGATTAATATGGTCCCAGGTACATGTTATATAGTCACAGATTTGGTGAGTGTATGTTTTTGTTTCTACAAAAACAAACAGACAAAAAAACCCAAAACCTCTTGAACTCTTGTCCCAGAGGACCTATACTGACATTGTCTATATATTGGAAAATTGTCCTCTATATTTGGCTAATTGTAAAAAGCATGTCTCAGACTAATGTATATAGTATGGTCCAATTTTTATTTAAGAAAGAAAGAAAAAATAATAAAAACTGAATATTTGAGTATGGCTTCTTATATGCATGTAAAGGGTCTGGGAGGGAATAACACCAAACAGTCATGGTATTGGGGGTGTGTGGAAGGAGAAACTCTCACTTCTTCCTTTATACTCCATATTATGTTCTCCACGATGCATGGCTTTGTGCTTTATACACTAAAGTGATAGTTCTTGGCCAAATGAACAGTGTATAAAATAACACCACTCTGGGAAAGATTGTTCCCTGTCACTTGTTAGCCCTTACATTTTTCTTCTCCTACGGGATTTGGGGATGAAGCAACAGTGGATTGAAGCAGCTGGGAACTAGACCATTGCTATTTCTAACTATGCTACTGCCAATTCTAGTGGTCCTGTGTGACTGTGTTTTGCCTGAGTGCAGCAAATTGGGAGGGTGAGGTGGAGAGAGCATTTATAGAAATAAATGCTGTGCAGTGGGTGGTAATGCTCCAGCCCTGAGTATATTGGTCTACTGCAACTGATCTGAAAGGTAGGACTGGGGCTCTGGAAAGCAGTATAATCCTAGGCAACTTCAAAAGTCATGTGGATGAATTATCTAACTCTCTGTCCTCATAGTTCCTGGAATTCTTTAATCCCAGTGACCTTCACACCTACTCTATTTCTGTTACTTATTCCCATGGCCACTTCACATATCTGATTTTTGGTCAGGACTACCTTGCCTCTGAAAATATGAATGGCCCTGATCCCAACCCACTGTCTCCTCTTTTTCCATTTGGCTTATTCCCTTGCTCTCTCTAATCCTGGCATTCATGTCATGGCATTCATGAAGATCTTCAGGTTTTCACCTTCCCTTTTGCTAACAGTATGTCATTCATCTTCTGCTTTCCATTTCTTCCCTATACACCCTAGATGCCCTGCGTCATTACTTGATTCATTCTCACCTTTATCCCTTTCTTGTTCTTCTGTTGCTTCTGTCTTACTATCTCTTAACTGAGGAAAAGGCATCTTTATTTAATCTGTGAGATTTCCCCCTGTCTACCACACCATAGCACTGTAGGAGATAGTAAGCCCCCAGGCCTTCCCTAAGTCTTGTGTTCCAGGTTATATCCTACCCCGTCATAACACATCTCAGTGCAGGAGTGAGCCGTGGCCATCTGGTTCCACATGGTTTAGGCTAAATGACTCCCTGGGCTCTGTGTTGTACTGTTGGACCTCAGAGCCTACCTGCACCAGTTCTGCCATGCCTCAAGTCATGATTTAACTCAGGTACCACCTGACATTTCTTCCCCTCAGTTCATCCATCTTTGCCTAGTTTCTTCTCCAGATTGTTTTTTTTGTACCTCCCCGTCTGACCTAGTCTGTCACACTCTTTGCCCTTCTTCCAAATACTTCCCTTTTGCCTTCTAGAACTCAGCATTTGTCTACAAACTTCCTATGTCACCAATTTCTTCTCTAAATATTTTTATATTCTTGCCACAACCTGAGGACATCATGTCTTAAGCAACCTCTTAAGTGTAGGTGGCTTTTTTCCTTAACTCAAAGTATATTGACCTGAAGGTGAGATGAGTGTCCTCCTCTTTCCACACCTTGTTTGTTACCTCTCTGCATTCAAAACATTACTCCTCTACTCTCCTTTAAAATCACAGGACCTTTGAAGACAAGGCATCGGCTAATACCACCTACTACTTTTTTATCACTGCCTTTTATGGAGTAAATGGCTACTTCCTTGCCAGTATGATTCCTGTTATCATTCTTGTTGATTTCAACACTACTGTGAATGATCCATTTATCCTTTTACTGAAAGGATTCAGTATTCATCAGTCTGAATTCATCAGTCTCTTTGCCTTGTCAGTATCTATCTATATCCCACTTCAGCTACCCATTCCCATGAATACACCTTAGAACTTATCCTCACAAGTAATACTACCACATGTAAAATATCAAAAACTCCCTGTATACCACTTCCCATAGTCCTAGAGTATTTGACTCAGCCATCTTCTCATGTACATTACCTCAAACTCACTGAGACTCCAGTTTTGCCTTCCTTCCTTCCTCTTACGTCATCTCATGTCATCTCTCCTCCTCTTATCCAATATGTACTCCGTGGTCCAACACCATAATTATGCACTTGGGAAAACTCTCTCTTACTAGGTGAACCCACCCCAGTTAAGCCATTTAAAATATATAGAGTGGGTACAAATTTCAGTCCACAAACGTCAGATGTGCAAGTGTTGAAATTTTCTGTAAGTCAGCTTAATGTCAATTACAAAGCTGTTTGGATTTTTTGTTTTGTTTTTAATTTTTATTGGTTGGTTTGGTTTTTGGTTGGTTTGGTTGGTTTAATTTTTATTGGTTGGTTTGGTTTTTTTTATTGGTATGGTTGCTTTACAATGTTATGTTAGCCTCAACTGCACAACAAAATATGAATCAGCCATACACATACAGATATCCCCTCCCTTTTGGACTTCGCTCCCATTTAGGTTACCACAGCGCATTAGGTAGAGTTCCCTGTGCTATACAGTGTGTTCCCATCAGTTGTCTATTTTATACATAGTATCAATAAGTCTGTTTGGTTAGTGGGAGATTTTACCATTTTTTCCCCCAGGGCTGCATCTATGTTCTCAGGAGCTCATATAGGCCGAGGTCTCAGGGCAGGTGGAGATCTAGTGCCTGGTGTCATCTAACCATGCTAGCTTCCAGTGAGATGTTTCTCATTATATGTGGTTCTAGATTGTTGGTTCATGTAAACTGCTACAATATCATCCCTCATTCCCATCTAAAAGACCTATTTGAGTCTGTTTCTCTCTCTCTCTTTCTCTCTCTCTCTCTCTCTGGCCTGTCTCTGCTCTTGGCTACATGGGCAACATTTTATCCTGCTGTTCCTGAAACATACTGGACCCTAGTCTCATACCCCATCTACGTCAGTGCCCCTCTGTTGTGACTGTACCATTTGGGGCTACAGGAAACTCTAGAAGGCTGATTCTTGCCTGGCTGCCTAATATTCCATGCAGCCATTTCTACTCCTGCTATGTTCCTAGGGTCTTGGTGCAGAAAATGAGTTTCAAAGGCCCAGGCCTTGAAGGGAGCTAGAGCATAGCAAATATGCAATAAATCACATCAAGTTTCCCACTGTTACCTCTCAAACTAGAAGAGATTCTCTGGTTTGGGGAGTACTGAAGGTAATAAAAGTTGAAGGAAACTTGACAACAGCCCAAATGAACCTTAAGAAGGAGTTAGTAGATGGATCATAAAAACCACACATAGGTTTTTAGGAAAAAAGAAAACATACATCTCAATTTCTCAGATCTCCCAAACTTGTATTAAGTATTTTGGGCTTCTTCTGTGAGTCATGGTTGAGCTGTCCAAATGAGGGAGGGGGTCATGGGATAATAAGAAATGTAGGTGGAAAACGTAGATGGTTAATATTTTGAATATTATATGCACAAACATATACATAAACATATGTATAAAGAAAATAGCCCAGAAGGTCCATAATGGTTATTTTTGGGTGGTACAATTATCAGTATTTATGTTTGCTTTCTTTGTGCTTTTCCAAATGTTAAACAATGAAACATGTGTTACTTCTTAATTATGTTATTTCGAAAGTTGAAATAAAAACATATGTAGCAAAAGAACAGGCAGAAGAATTTGGCAGAGATCTGTTAAAATAGACTTTGGACGAAATTGGAAGGCAGGATCATGACAGGGAATTGGGTTAATCGCTCTCCTGCCTTCTACTAACCCCTTGGGCATACCAAGCGGCTTGGAGACTCCACACCTGAGAAGCCCGAATTCAGCTCTTTCTCTCCCTTATCCTTCCTGCCCTTTGTCACCTGTAGACTGATATCGAGCTACTGTCAGCTGAAATTTTGCTTCTGGTTCTGTGACTTGTTCCTTTTCTCTGATTGCTGATCATTGCCTACATTTCCTGAGATTATCACCAAACAGGATATTTCTTTTCCCCTCCCGCTACCCCTAACAGAGTCCAAATAGAAAGAAATCTCTTACTTGGAAAACTCCAAGTTTTGCCAAGGTCCAGCCTTGGTTTGTGTAGCACTGCCTGGCTGCCTTAGACAACCTTTTAGTGGTGTTCCAGATAATAAAAGGACACAGTCAGGCATCAGGTCATCTGGAAGACAAATTTTAGAGGTCACTTCCTTTTGTCATTTCTTTGCTTATCCCAGTGTAGGGGATGGTCAACACTGTATAAACACCCCACTGGATATCCACTTAAAAATGGGAAAATTTTGTCATTTACACGATAATTCCATACTACCTGATTAATTCAATCAATTCATGTGTACTGGCCTATTAGTATACGCAATGCATTAGTATAGCATTGCAATGCTATGTGCTTAGCAGTAAAAAGACATACCCAGATGTTATACTAAAATTTTCTGTTTGTTTGAAAATGCCAATTTAAGCAAGTACATATTGTGCAAGTGGTTAGTCCCTCCCTCTCCAACTGTAGCTGACACCACCAATTATAGATCATAACATTCTTTCCTATTTGGTCTGGTTTGGCCTCAGGATTCTTTCCAGCACAGCACTCCAGAGATCAGAGAAGCAGTGAATCAGGTTTGAGAGATACAACCCCTTGTTATTCCTGGGCTAGGGATCCAAGCGGCCTCCGCATTTCAGCCTCCCTGCCTCTACCCTTCCCTTTCCATTTGGAAGGACTGTCCTTTAGTTAGACTGTCAAAGACAAATACAAAAAGCATTCGTTTAATCCAGCACTTTCACTTGCAGAGGAAAAACTGAGGCAGAGGGGACGTTAAGTCACCTAAGTCACATAGATAGTAGGAAATATGAGTTTTCTATATCTCAGTTTAAACGGAAATCTTTGCCATGCTATTCTGGGGCTTGGCAATTTTAAGATTTTTTTCACAAGAGCCTTTCTGACCTTTTAGAACTAAGAATGCCTGTTTGCTCTCTTGGTCCAAACCAGACAACTGTGTGAAACTGAATTTGAGGGGGAAAAAAACCCCAAACATGCTGGAAACTCAACAGCTTGTTTCTTCAAGGACACTGATTTTTTTTCTGGTGTCCTCTTATATGTAGGGTATAGGTTAGACTTTGCCAGAGAGGAAATTAGACCATGTTTAGCTTTAACAGTAATCACACAGACACATACTCCTTTCCCCTTTCAGTCTTTCCCTTTTGAAAATAAACTTGAGGATTTGACAGTGCTGAGTTTGAGCAACCTGGTTATGTTATGTTCTTGGTTGATGAAGGGCCTCGCTGTGTTTCAGTAGTCAGTGCTGAATCCAAAAAGGACACTTTGCTCTTTCTTTCACCCCTTCCACAGTAGGGTTCTCCCACCTCTGCTTTCAACAGATGGGTACCTCAAAATGTACTGTGTATTGGAGCAAAGGGATCATTTTCCTTTGCTAGGGTATGAATTCATAAATTCATTTCTTGTTTAAAAATAAAGTTACTCTGCCATGCACAGTTTTCATCAGCATCGTGTTTGGAGGAAAGCACCTAGCCCATCCTAGAGAAGCTAAGCCGATGCTGGGCCTCTTGCTGGCAGGCTAACTGGGTGAAAGGTCGGTCCCACACTCACAGCCTGAGCTGCCCTTGCCTGGCAGTGGAATGAACAAAGGAAGTTTAGTAGGTGAAGGGTCACGCTGTGGCGCTGCCGTCACTTTCCATGCGTCATTCTCAGGCATCTAGTTTCTGTTCAGGGAAATAAAGCTCAGTAGGGAAAAGGTCACACAGTCCAGAGGCGGCTCTGTAATAACCCACTCCTGCTGTGATGCTGTGTCCAAGGCAAGAGGCCAAGTGCTCAGGCCTCCTGGCCTTTAGGAATTCTGCTGCTCAAGTGGAAAAGTAGAGATTGTAAAGTGCTTTAAAGACCATCCTGTACCAAATGTGGCAAACTGATACACAGCCTACTGACTGGCTAATTCATATTATGTAAAATAACTTTATAAGAAGAGATTCTTTTAAAGAGTATACTGCAATAAAGGAACTTACAGGTTTTCTTATTAGCTGCTCTAGACCAGAGCAATGGGTCCTGATCCTGGCCACACATTAAAATCACCCGGAGAGCTTTTACAAATGACTGATGCTTGGCACCAGTTGAATCAGAATCTCTAGCTGGGGTACCCAACCATCTTAATTTTTATAGAGTATATCTAATGTGCAGCATCGCTTTAGAATCTTAAAAACATGGCCATTTGAAATGACTCCAGATAGGGAGAGAAGTTCTCCACGTTCTAGAGCAGTGCTTTTTAGATTGTGGGTCATGACCAATCAGTGGGTCATGAAATCAGTTTAGTGGGTCATAACCAGCATTAAAATGAAATCGAATAAAGAAAAACAGCATGCTTGTGATAAGAGAAATAGTGGGGGGACGAAACTTTTGTTTCCGATCTATCTGGGTCATGATATAAGAAGACCAGTATTCTAGAGTCTAGGAATAAACGCTTTGCTGCCTTGAGCCTCCGCAGAATTGTCCTGATTCGAAGCAGTTGTTGTTTTAAATAGTTTTGTTGATTCCACAGGATATTGTGGCTGTGAGTTGGGAAGCCTGCCATGATATTATTTTGAAAAGCGCTGTGCAGTGTTCCTCCCACATGGTTCCCAGAGTTAGTTCAGTATGAACAGCTACTCTTGAAACATTACAAATGTAAAGGGAGGTCATGACCAAGATCTTAAGGTGAATTAATGATAAATTTGAATGAGAAAGAAATTGGTTGCTTAGAAGTCTGGATGGAACCTTGCCAGTGTGAGCTCCACTCTAAGAAAACCAATCTGGGTAAGACACAGCCATGATAGTCCTTCTGACCCGTGGTATTATGGGGTGGTCACAGGCTGTCACTGACCATGTCTAGAATCAGCCAAATCATAGGATTCATACTCTGAGAGGAAGGGGTGTCTCCACTGGAGATGATGAGTAACACAATAGAGGACGGTTAAGTTGCTATTAGAGAGCAAACCCAGAAATTGTATGGAGAAAATAGGAATAGTGATGAGGGGTTCGTTCCAGTTTTGGGGCCTCTTTCCCTGTTAATGTCCTTTTTTCTTCTTTCTGATTTTTCTTTTGAGTTTCTTTTAAATGGGTGCTTCTGGTTATGCTACTTCCTTGTCTGCTAGTGGACACTGTTTCAGGATGGTAGCAGTTAGAGAATCTATACCCTACATCAATTTGAAAGGAAGTGGGAGGCCACAGTGTTACTAGATGTATACATGAAATCTCTGAATGACTGAGGTGTCCACTTTTTATCTTGATATTTTGACACAATATTTCAGGAAACTCTTTTCTTCTGCTTCTGTATTGAGGAGGAAGAATTGATATAATATACTCTGTCCTTCAGAGAAACCTAAGTGTTTGATTCACTAGTTTCAATATATTGATTTATGAAAGAATTGCTGAAAACCAATGACTAGTTGTGTTTACCCTTCTTTCTTAAGAAAAGAAGATTTGCTATGTTCCTGCAACCAAAGGAATAATTAAAGCTAATTTTTTGTGGACCTTGGAAAAATTGGCAACAAATAATGGATTTGTCCATCAAAAAATGTTTAAAGCAAACATCTTATCAGTCACTGATCAGCTACAAATCCATTTAAGGCAGAACCAGACCAGCCATGGGCGATTTTTCTCATTAAAGTAGTGTTTAAACTGTTGTTTCCAGATGACATAGGAGACACAACAGACAAACAACACCTGCAAGAAGAATTGGTGAAGTACTGACTTTTCATCAGTCAAAATGTTTACTAAGCAGATGAAAAGTAACTTGCCTTCACAGTGACATTTTCCTAAAGTCTTGTTTGTAGTCAAAGGCATTGTTCTTCCTTAAACAGTCAAACTTTAATTACTGGAAAAGGTTAGCATCAAAACCAAGAACATGTTGGTAAATTAGAGGTCACATCAGAAAAATAAATTCAGTTAGGTTTGAATGAATTTTTCATCTTGTCCCCACCTCCCTCCTTAACCTCCTCTCCCTTCCCCACATGATCACACTTTCCTGTGTTCACATTAATTCTGTTAACAACAATGAGTGGATATTTCGACACAACAATATTTTGATCTCAGTAAATTTTACAATTCTGTCACTGACTGAGATGTTTCAGTTGAAAAAGGAGGCAGTATTTTATAACAAAGAAGAGTGGGTTGAAGTCATGGGGATCCTGTGTTCATTTCTTTTGATACTCACCGAGAGCCCCTCCAAAAAGTCATTTGATCTCTCTAGATGAGTTTCCATGTTGGTAAAGGTCAAGAGTTGTTGTAGATGACCTCTAATGTTCATTGCACTCTTGTTTGCCCATTATCACTTTTAAAATTCTCACTGAATGAGTCTGAGTAATCGCTGCCTTTCCCACATTGAGAAAAAAATCTTTGGCAAGTGTTCAATTAGTATAAACTCCTTTTCTAAGCAGAGGCATTCTGACATTGTCTGGGACCAACAACCATCTCATTGCTGCTAGTTCTGTTCTCTGGAATATCTCAAAATAAATCCAGCCAGGGCTAGGCACAGGATTTTGGTCCGGCTCATTGAATGTTCTGTAATGGGGTTTTGAATCTTGAGTGAGGCTGCATCTTCAAGAACACAGGGGCAGGTCCTGCTCATCCATCATTACTGCTAGGGGCACAGGTGTGAGGACCGGATTTCTTCTGGGTGTAACCCTGGCGGGGCTTCTGGCTGCCCCATCCCAGAGCTCCCTCCATCTTTTCTGAACCTGATCCTCCCATGTCCTGTGGATTTTGTGGACACATTTCCATTCTGATTAAGACAGTCCTGGTTAGGTACAATCAGAGCTTTTAAAAATAGGTCTAGAAGCTGGCAATCAAGATGCTTGAGTGACTTTCCATGAAATTTCTCCCCATATTTGGAGGCAAATACCATTCTGCCTGTGTTTTCTTTTCCCCAGAATTTGGACACTCTTTCTTTGACATTCCTGGTTCTTTCACCATCTTGTAGATCGACAGTGGTACTCACCTACAATGGTTCTCTTATTCTTAACACCATTCTCTTAATTGTGTAGACTAAGGTTGAATTAGCATTTGATGACACAACATTATACTTTTGGTTGAGTTTATTGCCAACTAAAACTCCAAAGTCTGCTTCCCTCTGTCCCCCATAAAACATGTATACACTTAATTGATTTTTCAAACTCGACAATTTTTATTTTTAATTTCATCAATCTTGCCTGTCCAGATCTCAGTGAATTCAAATTCTGTAGTATTGACTATCTTTTTTTTTTTTTTTTTTGCGGTACGTGGGCCTCTCACTGTTGTGGCCTCTCCCATTGCGGAGCGCAGGCTCCGGACACGCAGGCTCAGAGGCCATGGTCACGGTCCCAGCCGCTCCGCGGCATGTGGGCTCCTCCAGGACGGGGGCACAAACCCGCATCCCCTGCATTGGCAGGCGGACTCTCAACCACTGCGCCACCAGGGAAGCCCAGTATTGGCTATCTTTAAAAAGAAAACTAGTTTGTGTCATCTGAAAATTTGACAATCTGTATTTGCCATTTGGCTAAGTTGCTTATAAGGAAGATAGAGGCAAGGACCAAGCTCTTTGGAAGAACCCTAGAAAACTGTTTTTGGAAGAAAATAGAATACCAATTTTGCAAGATGCAGCTGAAAATAGAGTACCACACTCAAATACATGTGGAAAATGCTACATACTAAAATGCTCTTTTGAGACTTAAAATACATATTGATGATTAAAATCTCCAAGAAACTTCCCTCCAGATTGACATTGATCAATGGATTTATCATTTCCCAAACTGTGTTCCAGTAATCTTCCTTGATAAAATAAGAAGGTCTGGCATAAATAAGTACTTATTTACTCTAGGACTTCCAGAACCATATTTATGGTATTGTTATAATGTGAATCTATAGAATATTCAGTCTTTCTGCAATTTACTGGACTACAGACTTCTTCACAGAGCATCTTTCAAGACTGGTAAGGTAGGAATTCCCTGGTGGCACAGTGGTTAAGAATCTGTCTGCCAATGCGGGGGACACGGGTTTGATCCCTGGTTGGGGAAGATCCCACATGCTGCGGAGCAACTAAGCCTGTGTGCCACAACTACTGAGCCTGCGCTCTAGAGCCCACGAGCCACAACTACTGAGGCCGTGTGCCACAGCTACTGAAGCCCATGCGCCTAGAGTCCATGCTCCACAAAAAGAGAAGCCACCGCAATGAGAAGCCCGCGCACTGCAATGAAGACCCAGTGCAGCCATAAATAAATTTATTAAAAAAAAGACTGCTACGGTAAATTTGGTAAAACCATGTCAGTGGATATTTTGGGGCTATGGTTGTTATATTGGCTCCATATCTGCCTAGATTTCCAACCTCAAACTTTGTGAATTGATATAATGCATGACGTGCCTCCACCAGTGCTATGAGCAAACACTAAGATCACTTTTTGAAAGAACCCATTTTAAAAATCAACTTTATTGAGTCAAAGTCAACTTTATTGTTATTCACATACAATAAAATGTGATCCTTTTAAGGGTACATTCTTAGAGTTTTTACCACAACCACAATTAAGATATAGAACATTTCCATCACCCCCAAAATCTCCCTCATGCTCTTTTACAGTCAGTCTGCTCTGACCCCTGGCCCCAGGCAACCACTAATCTGCTCTTTATTGCTATAGCTTAAATTTCCTTTTTTCTAGAGTCTCATATAAATGGTATCATACAGCGTGTACTTCTCTGCCTGACTTACTTTACTCAGCATGTTTTTCAGAGTCATCCATGTTATTGTATGTATTAGTAGTTAATTTTATTGCTGAGTGGTATTCCACTGTATAGATACAACACAGTTCATTTATCCATTCATCTGTGATGGGCAGTAGGACTGTCCCTAGTTATTAGCTATTTGAAATAAAGCTTTTATGAACGTCGTATACAAGTTTGTGTGTACTCCAGCAGTGTATGAGTTCATTTTTCCACATCATCACCAACACTTGATATGGTTGCTCTTTTTCATCTTAGCTATTCCAGTAGGTGAGGAGTATCACATTGTGGTTTTATTTTATTTATTTATTTTTGGCTGCGTTGGGTCTTTGTTGCTGCATGCGGGCTTTCTCTAGTTGCGGCAAGCGGTGGGCAGGCTTCTTATTTCGGTGGCTTCTCTTGTTGCGGAGCACGGCCTCTAGAGCACAGGCTCAGTAGTTGTGGTGCACAGGCTTAGTTGCTCTGTGGCATGTGGGATCTTCCTGGACCAGGGATTGAACCCATGTCCCCTGCGTTGGCAGGCAGATTCTTAACCACTGCACCACCAGGGAAGTCCCTTTCATTGTGGTTTTAATTTGTACTTCTCTGATCACTAATGGTGGTGAACATCTTTTCGAGTGCTGTTGGCCATTTGCATATCCTCTTTTGCAAAGTTCCTGTTTAAATCTTTTGTCCATTTAAAATCTGCATTGTTTGTCTTCTTATTGATATTTAAGAGTTCATTATATGTTCTATACGACACATGATACACACATATGGCCTATATGTTACATTTATATATGCATGCACAATGTGTTTATACACATATATATTGGATATACAAACTCATAATATTTTTGATATATATTAGATATTTTCTCCCAGTTTGTGGCCTGCTTTTTAATTTCTTAAACGGTGTCTTTCTAAGAACAAAAGCTTCAAATTTTGAAAAAAATCCAACTTTTCAATTTTTTCTTTAATATTCTTGCTTTTTTAGCCATTCTAAGGAATTTTTTGCCTACCCCATGGTCGTAAAGGAAGAAGTGAGTTTTCCCCTTCTATTGGCTAATTCCAGCCATTGTGTTAAGACATTCCCCTGTTCCCTTTCTTTCCACAGACGACTCATGAGTTGTCTGGAAAAGACAGTAAGCTTCCAGTTCTTGGGAGTCTACATCAGCTAATGTGACAGGAGCATGGTTAGGCCCTATTTTAAAATAACACGGAGAACATTTGTAATATGTAAAACTCTTAGAAGAATGCTCTGAAAGGCCTTTCTTAACCACCTTATTAAATAAGTCTTCTCAAGTTACTCGCTGTCACATCACCTTGGAAGTATTCTTCAGGGCACAGTTATGTTTGGCAATCTTGTTTGTTTGTGTACCTATTTCTCATCTGACTTCCACATTAGACTCTAAGCTTTTCTGTCTTGTTCACATGTGTTGAATGAGTGGATGAACCAGTAGAGACTAGGCTGCAATGTGGCTGACAGTATTGACATCAACTTGAGTTTTGTGGCTTCCACAACTTCAGCCTCCAGAGCCTTCCCTCTGTCACTTTCACCCATTACATTTGTAAATACTCTATGGGGGTAAGGCCTTTGCATAGAATTGCTAAGCCCATTTCTTTAGGAGGGCAATCTGTCTAATCCTCACTTTAATGAGAATTGAGATTCTCTGAAAATACTTACTATATTCACCCTTTCATGGGTAAGAGATGATTCAGGATGGGGTAATGGGGGAATTATTATGAAGATTGCTTCTTTCTGTAATTTCCTCTCTAGCCTTTTAGATGGGTAATTTACAACAGAATATTGGTTTTCTTAGATTGTTGCCTAGTAGCAAAGCAGTCCTGCTGGCATTGTAGGGAAGGGTTTCTTTTACTGGTGTTTATCATTCAGCTCCTGAAATTCACACTGGGTAAAACTTGGCATGACAGCTCTCAGCTCAGTTGCAACTTAGAAGAAAACAGATTCTGCTTTGCTTAAATTGTTTTCAATTGACTGAGTAAGAATAAATTAAAGGTTCTCATAGGTAATAGCTTTTGAATTCAATTAAAAATATCATCAGGCAGCTGCTTTCTTTTTTTCTGAAAGTACAGAAATGATTTTGAGCTAGTTAATTGATTTTCTTATGAAGTTTTTTGACTGACAGATTTAGTTTAATTCTTCCTCAACATTCTTCACTTGTAGCAATATAGGAATAGAAAATCGGAATCAGAAAAAAATTATAATTATCCTGCTATAGTAAGAATCTCAGAGTAGTAACATCTTAAAGGTCAGTCAATTCATCTCTTCATTTGTTCATTCATTCGAGCATTGATTCATTGATCAAATATTTATCTCTTAATTTGGGCCAGGTTCACTGCACAAGTGTTTAATACTTATCACACTTGGGATTTTTTTTGTTTACAAATGACCCTAGTTTGCTAGTCTGTAAATTTCAAGCAAGCTGGGACCATGTCTGTTTTATTTCCTACTGGATCATAAGTACCAAGAAGGATGGTGTATAGTAGACTTTCAATAAGCATTTGGTGGAAGAAAGAAGAAAGAAAGGAGAGAGGGAGGGAAGGAAGGAAGGACAGGAAGTTAGCAAGGGTAGGAGATTGTGAGATGTTCTGTGTACTGCACTCCTTGGGCAGGAAGAGGCTAGGAACATACTCACCCAGAGGCTAAGGTTAGCCAAACTCTTCTCTTCTTTGTTCAATACAGATCAAGGAAGATTTCACAAGATGTTTTCCCCCTTAGCCATGTTGGAAAATCATGTTTTCTAAATTAAAAGGGGAATTTGTTGGGTGTCACAGTATTCCTTAGAGAATTAGGCTGTTTTTTCTCTAGCTGTTGTAAGGGGTTTATAGTCAGAGGTAGGAGCCTCTATCTCCACCCACAATTTGCTGTGAGACTATAGGCAACTTACCTCATCTCTATTTTCTCACCTCAAAAAATGAGGATAATGATGACAGGAATACTTGTTTCAGGAATACTTGTTTAGATTCACTGAAATGTGTATCTATGTGAATGCTTGACAAAAAGTAAAGTTATTTGAAAGTAATTTGTGCCAATATTATGGAAAAGAATTGTGACAATTCTGCTGGCATCAACCCACAAAAGACTAATTGACAAAAAGAGGCACTGGGAAAGAGGCTAAACCCCAGGCTGTACATATTATATGACTCCGTTTATCTCACTGTCAAAAGCCAGTTAAAATTAAACTTTAATGTGGCAAGTCAAGGTATAAGGGATGGAATGAGGGGGCATGAGGGGTTTTTGGGTTGCTAGCAGGTTTTATTACTTTACTTGGTTGATGATTATAGTGGTAGTTATATGTGATAATTAGTTGATATACATTTATGTTTTACACTGTTTCTTTATGCATGTTATGCTTCAATAAAAAGTTTAAAATATGATACTGAAGATGATTTTTAAAAATCACCCAAAATTCAACCACTCAGGTATAACTGCTATTAACATTTTGGTTTCTGCTCTTCTATTTTTTTCTTTTTATATACAAGTAAATGTACATAGACGCCAATCTTCTACCACCCCCCCCAAAAAAAACCTACAAAAAACATTTATAAATGTAGAAACACACAGTTATACACGTTCTATATTTTTATGTAAAGTGGGATTTTGCTACATATAGTATATTTATATAACCCATTTTTTAAATGAATATGAAAAAGACTTTGATGTTTTTCCTGATTACTAAAAAAATGCTCAATAAAAATGTAAATAATATAGAATATATGCAAAGAAGAAAGTACAATTCACTTTAGGCCTCATCACTCAGAAAAAAATGATGTCTTATAAATTTCCTAACGGGTATGACATCACAAGTTTTTCCCAAAGTACCTTAACAAAATAGAGTATCTGATTCTGTCCTTCAGATCCAATCTTGCAACTTAGTATAGTACAAATGTTGTTTTAAAGTAATAGGAGGCTTTTCTCTTAGGCCTAATGGGGTGTCTGCATCTGGGTCAAGTCACTGACACATGCCTGAAGGTGGCTCTTGGCTTTGTAAGTTCACAAAGTTAATATTATAATTAACTGTTATCTGAGAGTCAAATTCAAAAGACTAAAACTTACAAGATGCAAACTCCTATCTAGAATGCCATACATGCTCTCGCCTTTACACCTGCTGGAACCCTCTGCCTGGAACTCTCTCCAATTACTTATATGGCTCTCTCTTCATTCAGATCTCTACTAAATTGTTCTCATATCCAAGGCCTTTCCTGACTATCCTTTTCAAAATAGCATACCTCACTCCCTGACACCGTGAATCCCCTCTTTTATGTTTCTTCTCGGCACTTACCATTATCTGATATTATATTAAGCATTTAGATTTTAGAATATTAGTCAGGGTTTCTTTGTTTTGTTCACTCACGTCTGGCACACAGTATATGCCACAGTATATGCTCAGTCAATTTTTGTAGAATAAATGAAGTGTTCCCAAACGTGTCACAACAAGTTAATCGCACCTTTTGCTCCTTCTCTACCTCTAGAAAAATATCTTTGGGAAATGTGATCAAGAGCAGGAGGTATTATATCACCATAAGGGTATCACCATGGAGCATGTACTTACCAATAAAATACAGTTTTATTCTATTGGTGTGATTTTAGAGACACCTTCATCAATCAGTTACCAATTTGAGGCTCATGAGGTTAGAAAGGTTCTTGGAGCTCTTTTTAATATTTCAGAAAGTTTAATAAAACCCATGCGGTTATCCTTAATAAGACTGTGGGGGGAAAATGAAAATAGATAATCCAGAGGTTACAAAACTTTCTCAGGTCACACTGATTTAGTAATTTTTGTGATCTTATAATACTATCATATTACTGCTAATAAATCATTTGAAAAATGGATTAACATTGACCAAAAAATAGTAATAATATGGGCAGAACAAACTGTTTATTGTTTAATGTATATGAAGCTTATTTGGTAGACAAAATCTTTTAAAGACTCCACTGACACTGGGTAGGAGCAGATGAAATAAATTTAGCCTGATTAGTGAAGCATTTACAAACTTACTTTAGAGAGAGAGGAAGGGTGGAGGTCCTACCTCTGCAGAAGACTGCCTTATTGTATTATGTGATGATTTTGATGAGGAGCACGGTCAAAGGGTGACATTTTTTTTCTCCTCCTCCTAGTCTTTGGATTCCAGACTCCTATACACATAAACCAACCTCTGCAGCGGGTGCTTGAAGGTCTAGAGATGGTTTGAAGCAATAATTAGTTTCCTATAGTGCAAGTTCGGGGCTTTGCTTATTTTCATTAATAAGACTGGATTACAAAAAAAATAGCTTGTCATGTCAATCGCAAACTCCCTAAAATGGATAACCAACAAGGACCTACTGTATAGCACAGGGAACTCTGTTCAATATTATGTAACAACCTAAATGGGAAAAGAATTTGAAAAAGAATAGATACATGTATATGTATAACTGAATCATTTTGCTGTATACCTGAAACTAACACAACATTGTTAATCACCTATGCTCCAATATAAAATAAAAAGTTAAAAAAGGAAGATAGCTTATGCTTTCCTTCTCATTTGGTGATAAAGATTACAGCAGAAATGAATGAAATAGAGAATAGGAAAAACAATAGAGAAAAATCAATGAAATAAAAAATTGGTTCTTTGATAAATTAACAAAATTGGCAAAAATTAGCCTTGATTGACCAAGGGAAAAAGAGGACTCAACTTATTAAAGTCAGAAATGAAAGTGGGGACATCACTACCAACTTTACAGAAACAAAAAAAGATTAAAAGGAAATAATATGGACAATTATATGCCAATAAATTAGATAAGTTAGATTAAATGGACCAATTCCTACAAAGGCACAAACTACCAAAACTGACTCAGTAAGAAATACAAAATCTTAATAGACCTGTAACAAAAGATAAATAAAGAAATAAATTTAGTTGGTAACCAAAAAAACTATACACAAAGAAAAGTCCAGGCCTAGACAGTTTTACTGGTGAATTTAACCAAACATTTAAAGAATTAATGCCAATTCTTTATAAACTCTTCCAAAAAATAGAAGAGGAGTGAACAAGTTCAACTCATTTTATGAGACCACTTTTATGCTGATACCAAATCCAGAAAAAGACATCAGAAGAAAGGAAAACTATGGACTAATATCTCTTTTGAATATAGATGCAAGTCCTCAACAAGATACAGCAAACCAAATCTGACAACATATTAAAAGGATTATATACCTTGACCAAGTGGGATTAATGCAAAGTTGGTTTTTACATCTGAAAATTAATTAATGTAATATGTAATATTAATAAAGAACAAAGCACCACATGATCATCTTAGTAGATGAAGCAAACCCATTTGACATAATCCAATACCCTTTCATGATAAAGGCACTTTAAGAAATAGAAGGGAACTTTCTCAATCCAATAAAGAGCTTCAGAGAAAAGTCCACAGCTAATATCACACTTGTTGATGAAAGACTGAAGACTTTTCGCCTAAAGTCAGGAACAAGACAAAGATGTCTGCTCTCATCACTTCTAGTGTACATTGTGCTGGGGATTCTAGCCAGTGCATTTAACCAAGAAAATGAAATTAAAAGGCTTCAGGATTGGAAAGGAAGAAGTAAAACTGTTTCTATTCACAGATAACGTCATCTTGTATTTAGAAAATCCTAAGCAATCCACTAAAAACTATTAGAAGTGATAAATTCAGAAAGATTACAGGTTATAATATTAATATACAAAAATCAATTGTAGATAGGGGTAGGGGATTAATAGGTACAAACTACTATGTATAAAACAAACTATAAAGATATATTGTACAGCAGAGGGAATATAGCCAATATTTTATAATAACTTTAAATGGAGTATAATCTATGAAAATTTTAAATCACCATGTTGTACACCTGAAACTAATATAACATTATAAATCAACTATACCTCATTTAAAAGCATTAATTGTAATTCTATACACAAGCAATGAATAATCTTAAAATGACATGAAGAAATTTATTTACAATAGCTTAAAAAAGAATAAAATATGATAAATTTTACAAAAGAACTGTAAAACTTATACTCTGCTATCTGTAAAGCATTGTTAAAAATAATTAATGAACATGAAAATAAATGGAAAGACATTTTATGTGCATGTGTCAGGAGACAATGTTGGTAAAATGGCAACACTCCCCCAATTGATCTACAGATTCGATGTAATCCTTATCAAACTTACACTTGGTTTCTTTGCAAAAATTGACAAGCTGATCATAAAATTCATATGGAGATTTGAGAAAGCTAGAAGAGTCAAAATAATCTTGGAAAAGAAGAACAAAGTTGTAAGTTGAAGGACTTACACTTCCCAATTTCAAAACTTACTGTAAAGCTACAATAATCAAGACAGTGTGGCAGTGGCATAAGGACAGACATATAGATCAATAGAGTAGAATTAAGGGTCCAGAAATAAACCCTCCATTTATAGTCAATCGACTTTTGACAAAGGTACCAAAAAAAATTAAGTGGGGGAAAGAATAGTCTTTTCAATAAATGATACTGGGACAACTGAATATCTGCATGCAAAAAAAAAAAAAAAGAAGTTGGACCTATACTTCACATCATATACAAAAATTAAGTAAAAGTGCATCATAGACCTAAATGTAAGAGCTAAAAATATAACACTCTTAGAAGAAAATGTGGGCATAGATCTGTAACCTTGGATTTGGCAATGGTTTTTGAAATATAAAAACAGAAGTACAAGGAACAAAAGAAAAAATGGACTAATTGGACTTTATCAAAACTAAAACTTTTGTACTGCAAGAAACATAATCAAAAAAGTGAAAAGACATCCCAGTGAATGGGAGAAAATATTTGCAAATCATAAATCTAATAAGGGACTTGCATCTAGAATACCTAAAGGACTCTTACAACTCAAAAATAAAAAGACAAATAATCTAATTTTAAAAATCACAAAGGGTCTGAATAGACATGTCTCTAAAAAAGATATACAAATGGTAAATCAAAACCATACATAATGGGATACCACTTCATATATATATATATATATATATATATAATAAAAATATGGGTAAGTTCTTGCTTGGGAGGCACATATACTAAAGTTGGAATGACACAGAGAAGATTAGCATTGCCCCTGTGCAGGGATGACACGAATTTATGAAGAGTAAGTATTGGAGAGAATATGGAGAAATTAGAACCCCCATATGCTGCTGTTAGGAATGTAAAATTGTACGCTTTGGAAAACAACCTGGAAATTCCTCAAAAGGTAAACATATAGTCACCCTATGACCCAGCAACTCCATTCCTACACCCAAGAAAACATATGTTCACCAAAAAATGTTGTCCATGAAAGATCAGAGCAGCATTCTTCATAATATCCAAAGAATAGAAATAACCCAAATGCCCATCAGCTGATGAATGGATAAATAATAAGTGGTATAGCCACACAATGGAATATTATTTGGCAATAAAAAGGAATAAAGTACTGACACATGCTACAAAAGAGATGAATCTTGAAAATATATTAAGCAAAAGAGGCCATAAACAAAAGACCACATATTGTTTGATTGATATGAAATGTCCAGAAAAAATTCATACAGACAGAAGTAAATCAGTGGTTATCTAGGGCTGGGAGTGTTTGGGAAGTGATACCTAAAGAGAACATGGTTTCTTTTGGAGTGATGAAAATGTTCTAAAATTTATTGTGCTGTTGTTCACACAGCTCTGAGAATATACTAAAAACCATTGAATTGTACACTTTAAATGAGTGAATTGTGTGGTATGTGAATTATATTTTGATAAACCTGCTACAAAAAAAGTTAATAATATATTAACTGTAGACTACACTCATTGAAGAAGAAATTAATGAATTGAAAGACAGACCTGAGAAAATCACTCTGAATGCAACACAGAAACAGAAAACATGAAAGAGATATATTGTTTGAGAATCTCTGTCATATATCTTAGTGGAGTGCCAGAAAGAGAATATAAAGAATAAAGGAAAAGAAGATACTAAAAAAAATTGATCATGGCTAAGTAGTTTCCATGACTTAAGATAAACCAAAAGCCCGAGTCTGAAGGAGCTCATGGAGAAGGAGCAGTTGCAGAATAGGCAAAAAGAAAACCTCAAATGCTGATCAACAGAAAAATCATATTGCTTATAAAGGAATGATATTTAGACTGACAAAACAATTCTGTTCAGTATCAGTGGGTGCCACAAAGCAAAGAAACATCTTTCAAGTGCTGAGAAAAAAATCAGCTTTTACCTAAAACTCTAACTATTTAGCCTACCATTGAAGAATTAAAATAGAAACATCCCAGACATCTAAAAAGTAATTTTTACTACACATAGCTCTTTGCTTTTGAACTACTGATTGATCTAATTCAGCAAGAAGGAAATTAAACCTGGAAGAAATCTATGGAGTCAAGAAGCAATAGTAAACAACGAAAGTGTACATGTGCTGAATAAAATAAGAATGTCACCAAGCCCCATCCAACCATCTTATATTTCATATCAAGGTATCAGGAAATATGAGCAAACTTGATGTTGAACAGATTTGGAGTCTTAGGCTATATTGAGAATCTTTTTTTCTGGCTTGAAAAGATTGAATTTTTTAAGATGGAACTGAGATATATTTAACATGTTCCTCAGGTGTGTGTGTGCGTGTGTGTGTGTGTGTGTGTGTGTGTGTGTGTGTGTGTGTGTGTTTCAGGGAGACGCATGTCCAGTTTGCTAACAGGTCTTCCCTGTCTCCACTCAGGGAATTTGTGGTCACAGAAGACCAAATTATTGAAATGCAGGGATCAGAGCTGCCCCCATGGTTCTTCACCCACTCTCTCCCTTCTCCAGGTCTTACACTTCACTCTTCTCACTCCCATTCCCTGTTCTCTATCCCTATTGGCAGTGACCCCTTCACTGATTGCTAGACACTGGGTGAGGAGCAAAAAAGCTGTTTAGTATATCCATGTGGTGAGACCATTTTGGCAATTAGTTACATCTAATCTAGAGTCACTGACAACGATTCAACCTGAATTTTTGCCTCTTTATACACAGCTTGAATATGAGATGAACCGGCCACTGTTGGCCAGACTTTGGAGAAGCAAGTCTCCTGTAAATTACACAATGTACCTAGCTCAAAGTCTTGGAGAATACATGGATCATTGCTCTTCTAAAATGAATGTGATGCTGCTAAGTGCTTCTTCGGACCATCCACCAATTCCCTTTTGGGAAAACCCACTCTATCAGAGTCCAAGCAGAGGGCCTCACTGGATGGTAACTGTTGGTACAGTGAAGTATTATTCCTGCCTCAATGACCTGACGTATTGCCTCAAGCTTCGTTCTCTTCTTCAGGTCATATTATTTACTTTTCCCTTTTATGTTGTGAGGGACTACTGCTTTCACAGCACACCGCGTTCTGAGCACTGACGTCAGTGATCCAGTGGCTTCCATGCAGTGGCAGAGATCAGCACACAGTCCTATCGCTCATCCACTTGCACAATCACAAACAAAGTCAAGCAGACCCCTTTCCGCACTTGTGCTGTATTTATTCTTAGCACTCCACTGGGACTTGGCAACAACCAATGCAACTAGGAGATATTTTGTTTGTATTAGGTCAACAGTCATCTGAGATTTTCATCTATCTTGTTTGTTATGGAGCAGTGGTCCCTGTTCCAACATTCCATCCAAATCACAAATGGCTTGGATAAATCCATCTTGATAAATGACATGGAGAGCTGAATCACTGGTATTTATTTACTTTTGAAATTCACATTTAAATCAATATTAATAAAATGACATTGATGTGTGCCTACCAATGCTATATTCTTTGTTAAGAAAATATGAATGCAAACTCTCAAAGAATCCCAGTTTCCCTAAACTATCCAGAGATGTGTAAATATGTAGCTGCTTAGAAAGGCCATTCTCACTGCTCTTATAATTTCGATTATTCTGAGGAAGGTGTTATTATTTTTTCAAATATATATTAAGTTTAGTAGCTTTCTCTTTAAAGGAAGAGAATAGTGAAATTAGGTATACTCTGTAGCATGAAGTTAGGCTCTTATTAAAGTTCCTGTGTAGATCTCTAACCATGCTTCGTATTTTGACTCTCACCAGTGTCTTCTCTTTAAAAATATAGGTTTCCCATATCAGATATCCAGCCTCCTTCATAAGTTCTAGTGTCTTTGCAATATACCTCTCATTCTATCATCACACCACCCACCTCACTTTGTTGTGTAACACTTAATAATTTTCAGCCTCTGGTATCTACTTTGGTCTTCACAACAATCTTGTGAGGCAGGGACACCAGATATTGTGTGCCTTTCCATTTTACCTCTGGTGTGAAATGTTTTTCTTCTTATAATTAGTGTAATTATAGTAAAATTAATTATGCTTTAAGAATTTTGCAATGCCCAATGAAAACCAAGAGAAATGTTAAGGTGTTGTAAAAACAGACTTAGGAGTTTCTAACTTAAGAGTCAGAGCCATCCTACCTGTACAGTGAAATACACCTAATTGAAATAAACCAAGCTAATGGGAAAAAGGGTGGCATCTAGTAAATGCCAAAAAAGCCTGGAGCTACACATAAAACAATGCCCTATTTAGTTCGCTTCTTGGCCTCTTTATGTTTTTCATGCATGCCTCTCAGGCCACATGTTGATCTTTAATTACATTTCCTTTCTTCTCCCCCCCCACTCCACCCCCTCCCCAGGAATAGTGTGCCTTATTTTTAAAAAGTTTTACCTACATAACAATTTTAAGATATAGGTTGTGGAGGCCTTTGAGTACTATATAAGTCAGGGCAAGTACCTGCTAGCTGCTTTAACAGTCAAATTTTAAAATCTCATTTACTTAACACAACAAAGAATTATTTCTTACTCTTGTCACAGTCAAGTGCAGGCCAGGCAAATTTTCTTTAGTGGTATCTCAGAGATCCAGTTGCTTCCATATTGCAACAACAGGAATGCAAGAATTCACACATGCTCATAACTGCTTTGGACCCAGAGAAGCCTTGGGCATCATTTATGCTCATATTTCAATTGGCCAGACTGGTTATGAGGTCTCAACTCAAGTACAATGCTGAGAAATGTAGAGGAACATATTGAGTATTTGGTGAGTGCTGACTATATTTCCTATGAATGTGCAGAATGATTTTGACTCATAGAAAATTAGAGCAGAAAAAGATTTTAGAAGACATCTAGTTTAATCTATTTCCTTATAGCATCAGAGGTTAGAGAGGTTGAATGACTTGGCCAAATTTGCTCAAAGTGGCAGAGAGAGGAGTGATTATAATAAGTAATGTTTACTAGGCTCTTATTATGTGCCAGGCACTATGTTAACACATCTATGTGCCTTAACTCCCTGAACCTTCACACTGACCCTATGAGACAGACACTGTTCTTATCTTCATTTTAAAGATGAAAAATTAAAGCTTAGAGAAGACAGGTAAAACATCTCAGGTCACACAGTTAATAAACGGCAGAAGGCAGGTTCAAACCCAGTCTGCCTATCATCAAAATGCCAACATGTAGTCTTATCACTTGATGGCCAGTATTTTTGTTCTGATTTCCAAATCCTTCTTCTGATCATACCAACAGACTACATGGTTTGGGGGTTAAATATAAGAGACCTCATTAAAGAATTATGCTACAGGAACTTTAAGACTGAAACTGCTCCAGTATCTCTACTTGTCTAGAAGACAGGTTGAAGTTATTTGTGAGAGCAGGGAGAAAGCGATGCCATAAACATAGGCAAACTACACTAGAGTATCATGGTGAAACTTGCTCCTGGCTTTGAGTGAGGTTTTTCCATAAAGTATATGAGTATTTTCTGTCATGTGAGAAATACCCAATATGTAAGAAACATTAACTTACACCTGCAAGGTAGATGAATGGAGAAAACAGATGTTGCAGCATCTGTTTAAGAAGCAAATACTAAATCAGATATCATGGTCATTTCTTGTGGTTCTTGTTCTTCTATATGACAGCAATACTGGAAGTTTTACTCATAATTGTTCACATCTACCTATTTGATCAGGGAGTAGGCATCAAAGCCTAGAGTTTTCTTGGAAATGTTAGCTATTGTATCATCAATGCAAAATTCTTCATTTCTAGTGAAAAAGACAAAAATAGATTTATAAAATTGTTTCTCATTAAGATTAAATTACGATGTGTTTTGCACAGTACCTGGAATAAAGTAAGCACTCAATAAATGGAATCTCTTGCTATTCTTCTCACTATTATTATTACTATTATACATCTTAGCCTGTAAATCACTACAGAACCAGTTTTTCCTCACTTTTAACTTTGATGTTATTGCAAAATTCTTTATACCAGTATGGAATGAAAATTTCACTGGGGGGGTGGCTCTGACATAGAATTACCCATTCTATGTATTTAACTGAAATGACTGCTTGTTTGATTGACTTCACCATATTGCCAGATTGCTTTAGACCCAGCTTGCAATTGGATGCCACCAATAGGAAGGCATGGACCCACAAAGTTTCTAAAACACATGGACACAGGCCAGATGAAACATGAGATAATTAACTGAGTATCATTCCAAACGAGTGTTTTGGAGGAAAAATAATTTTCTGTTATCTAGTCTTTATGAAGTCTCCTGGGGAAGGAAACATGCTGTCCATGAAGAATTCGTCTAGTTGCCATCAGAAGAACTGGTAGGAGTCCCAACTCTTGTTACCAATTTGTTTAGTCCCTTACTTTCTTCAGAAGTGTCTGTTTTTTTTTTTCTTTTCTTTTCTACTATTAAATGGGGTAGTTATTTTGAGAGTTTAATAAGATATATAAGGCCTAAAAAAATTCCATATTCATATAAAACCCCACCATAATATGATAAGTGAGGTCTAAAAATTCAGTTGTGTAAAATATAAAGTCATTTTATTACATGATTAATGAAATGCAAAAAGTTCCAGGGTCCAAGTGTACAATCCACACTACCCAGGGCCTGCTGAAGTTTGGTGTTTTAAAGTTTCCTATTTAACTGGCCAGTTTGGGCCAAGAGAATATTTGGGATTCAGAGATCTATTTTCCTTTCCCGGATTTCCCCAAATGGTTTGAGATTGTTTACTATTTCCTCTTCTGGTGTCACTCATTTTTTTCTTCCCACCCAAATAA
The DNA here is from genome assembly GCF_003031525.2 of Neophocaena asiaeorientalis asiaeorientalis. Classification (NCBI taxonomy): domain Eukaryota; kingdom Metazoa; phylum Chordata; class Mammalia; order Artiodactyla; family Phocoenidae; genus Neophocaena; species Neophocaena asiaeorientalis. The sequence goes on along the minus strand of NW_020175410.1, from coordinate 11,023,984 downwards.
ACTTTAGCTTTTCCTGATTAAGAAAGGGCTGATCAGAGGATGGAAGTCAGTGCCAGTCATGTGCCAAATTCACCTTATGGGGCGATTTTCACTGTATTCCGTTAGATTTAGAGAGGTTAAGTAAGTGACCCACGGTCAATGTGTAATGGAGTAGAGAAAAGTTTGTTCTCCTATTTGTTCTTAGGGAAAGCACTGTGTTTACTTGAGGTAATAATTTGATATGCTGTAATTCATGCTGTGCGTAAACTGAGAGGAGGAATTGGCATTGTTAATGAAGGGATGGTGTGGCTTGGGGACGGGGTGGCGGGGGGGAGGGTGGAGAAAACATAAAAATGAGAAAGCCAGAAAAGAGAGTAGGAGGAAAGGGACTGGCAGAATGCTGTGCTCAGAGCTCCTGGTAATCCCTGGATCTTCAACGTGTGTACAGTATCCAAATATATACTTGAAGTCAATGGTATTCCTGTGGAAATCTGGGAAGGGGTTGAATTCCAAACCTGGGTTTCCACTAGGTTGATATGGGAAGAGCATAGATGAACACAGGCATTTAGGCCCCCTTCTGACATCCGAGCTGTTTGTGAAAGGTCCCAATACTACTTAATAAGATAATTACTCATGTCCACGTCATTAAAAATGTACACTAGAATCTCTGTGAAATGGTCTTAATTAACATCAATTTTTGAATCTGGCTCCATATAATCTATAGAAAATCTTAATTTGTCTTCTGTTTGATCTAATTCTAGAATATGGTTAAGTTTTAAGCCTTTGAGCTGAAAACACCACTTTTCCTTAAATCCTTTTAGATTGGAAACTAAGCCAGAATTCACAACTGTTTCCTTCATTGCACATCAAATAAGCAGGGATCTGTTGAGTAGCATTTTAAACCCTTAGAATTCTTTGTATGAAATTGAAACTGCAGAGAATGCCATTTTATGGAAATAAATCCATCCCATGGCCATTGCATGTAAATTTTCCACTTTGTTCTGAAGCCATAAAAGGAAAATTAGGGCTTCCCTGGTGGCGCAGTGGTTGGGAGTCCGCCTGCCGATGCAGGGGACACGGGTTCGCACCCCGGTCTGGGAGGATCCTGCATGCCACGAAGCGGCTGGGCCCGTGAGCCATGGCTGCTGAGCCTGCGCGTCTGGAGCCTGGCAACGGGAGAGGCCACAGCAGTGAGAGGCCCATGTACCCCCCCCCAAAAAAAAAAAGGAAAATTATTTTCAGCTTTTCATCTACATGTAGTTGATATACAGAAAAAAATCTTATTTTAATAGCATATTAAATATTTATTGTCTAGTTTATTAAAACATTCCCCAAGACCAGTGGTTCCTGCTTTGCCCAAATACCCGCTGAAAGATATCACACATTTTCACTGGTAACCATGACTTCCCAAGCCAGGATACTCCCTTAGAGATTGGGGCAGGCAGGGGAAGAAATGTGTCCATTTTTAAGAAATATGTGAAGAGCAGATCAGAATTTTCAGGGCTCTGTACAATTAGGAAGAGCTCCTTCTACCCATCTTGAGAATCTGACTGTTACGGGTTGAATTATGTCCTTCTAAATTCATCTGTGGAAGTCCTGACATCCCCATTACTTCAGAATGTGACCTTATTTGAAGATACGGCCTGTTTTTTTCTTGGTTTTTTTTTTGCGGTACACGGGCCTCTCACTGTTGTGGCCTCTCCCGTTGTGGAGCACAGGCTCCAGATGTGCAGGCTCAGCGGCCATGGCTCACGGGCCCAGCTGCTCCGCGGCATGTGGGATCTTCCCGGACCGGGGCACAAACTTGCGTCCCCTGCATCGGCAGGCAGACTCTCAACCACTGCGCCACCAGCTAAATCCACTACTGACTTTTTAAAAGAGAAAAAAAGAAATTTGTGTGTTATACATAATTCATAGATCTCTGAGTCTTCCAGTATTCTGGGTACATGTCTTATTTCAGCTACATACCCTTGCCATGTAGCTTTGGGAAGTTCAGCACCTTCTTTAATACTCGTGAGGCTCCTGGGGTGAGAGAAGTGTATATTCTTCTGGCTGCTGGTTGTCATCTGTCCCTCAGAATTCCTTCTTCTGGCCTTGCCTTAGCCACCCATGCATGTTTTGTCACCACTCTTGCTGACTGATCTCTCCCTTCTTCATCTTTGCTCCAAATGTGCATAAGCCACCTTCTCCTTCATTCCTCAAGGCAGCTCTACAACACAGCTGCTATTATCACAGGATTTTAATAAAGATTTGGGGATAATAGAAGGATCCCAGCACAGGTGAAGAAGCTAACTGAATGGCTGACTTCACTATTCCTAAAGAACTCGGCCAATCCCTACACAGGGGAGTCTATCAGGGCCATTTTCTCTTTAGCCGCAAATGCCTCAGGTTGCTGGGGTCTGCAATTTTCCATCTTCCCACTTCCTCATGTTTCCTGGAGTTCCTAATACTTCCTTCCCCTCTAGTTGCCAAGGGCAAGTCAAGAATCCCTGTAATGTTATAATGCAACACAGTTTAGCTCCTGCTTTTTCTGTTTCTTTCTTCCAGACTAGCCCACAAGCAGTTTTTGTTTGTTTGTTTGTTTTTTGCGGTACGCGGGCCTCTCACTGTTTTGGTCTGCCCCGTTGCGGAGCACAGGCTCCGGACGTGCAGGCTCAGCGGCCATGGCTTACGGGACCAGCCGCTCCACGGCACGTGGGATCTTCCCGGACCGGGGCACGAACCCGTGTCCCCTGCATCGGCAGGCGGACTCTCAACCACTGCGCCACCAGGGAAGCCCCACAAGCAGTTTTTTAACAGAATGACAGTAAGACCCAGAAACAAGTCTTCCCAAATAAAAGCGGTAAATCCTGCAACTCATTCAGAACACAGCTCCAGTGTGTTTAATTTTTTTAAAAAAGGCAATTTTGTTTTCCTCATATATAAACAAAAGTCCAGTTCTTTAAATTCGGCTTGGAGCTAGTTTAAGTTTGAAACCCAAGGAGTATTCCAGAGAAATGTCAGGACTTTGGATGGCCACAGAGGCTGAGCCTGGTGCAGATAGATTTTTTAATGGAAGAGTTTAAGTTTAACATAAGTTTAAAAAACTTATGTTTTTTAAAACATAAGTTTAATATTTAAACTTATGTCCAAGCCAGACCAAAGGAAGGACATAAGAATTTTCCCCCCAAGGTACTAGAGAGAAACAAACACCAGAATTTACAATTATGATAACTTTATTTACAAATCTTATGGCTTAGGGGCTTCCCTGGCACAGTGGTTAAGAATCCGCCTGCCAATGCAGGGGACATGGGTTCCAGCCCTGGTCTGGGAAGATCCCACATGCTGCGGAGCAACGAAACCCGTGCACCACAACTACTGAGCCTGCACTCTAGAGCCCGTGAGCCACAACAAGAGAAGCCACCACAATGAGAAGCCTGTGCACCACAACCAAGAGTAGCCACCGCTCACCACAACTAGAGAAAGCCCTCATGCAGCAACAAAGACCCAATGCAGCCATAAATAAATAAATAGATTAATTAATTTTTTAAAAAGCTTGCAGCTTAGAGATGTCGTATTTGGTGAAATAAATAGACATTTTAGAATGAATTGAATATTTAGTCAGGTAAAAGAAAGGGTAAATAGAAGAACCACAAAGCAGTATTATTAATTAAAAGTCTTGAGTTGTACACTAAGACATTAAACTTTTCACACTGGGATTAGAAAATCTAGTTATTTCCCCAAGAGTTTGCACCCCACTCTAACTGGAGATGGAATAAACCCCCTGGTGTAGGAGGTAGAATTTGAGGGGATTTATTTCAAGTTCGAGGGCATTTGGAAAAAGCAGACCTTTGTTATTAATGCTCAAAAGCATCCAGGTGATATTCAGGGGGGGCGGGGTGTGGGCGATGCTGATGATTAAGTAAAGCGATTACAAATGGTAGAGGAAAGAACTACCGGTCTTACCAAATGTAAAATCAAAGCCCTCTTTGGTGCCCTGAGTAGGGAATCACGTTTAAGCCAATAAGTAAACTGCAACTCAAACCACAATGAATGTATTGAAATTAAAGCTCTAGAGTAAAACCTAAGCAGCTGAAAGCAAATCGTTACCGTGTTAGAACGTTTCTAAGGTCCTCAGTGAGAGGAAAGTAGGGGAAAAAAAATGATCTTGAAAGTTATTCTGAAATTGGATTAATTTCCCATTCAAGAAATACAATTATATTCCCTTCAAAATGATTTTCCAAGTCAACAATACTTATAGAACTCTTCACAGTACCTAGAAATGACACACTCTTTTGTACACAGTTCTTTCAGGAAATCGATCTTTATTCTTTAAAGACCAAACTTGCATCCAGCATAGCCAGGAACTCAGGGGCGGACATCTTTGTGAATAACATTTTGCTCTGTCTTTCCGAAGAACTAGCAGAGAACTAAAGCTAAAGAGTGTGGGTTTGGGACTGGGGCATACCATGGGCCTCAATTCCACTGTGGACCCTTATTGCCAATTCCTGCCATTCTGAAAATGAGGTGTGCTTGGCTCCTTGCAGATAAAACCCCTTCATCTTTATAACTAGGACTTGTAGACATTTGCACAGTGGCATCAAACAAATTCTGTGACTTTGATTGCTCCCATACACATGTTGTTTCTCAAGCCCCACATCCTATAAAATGTCATTTGTAGAAACCTTTACCAGCACAGTTTTTGAAACCAGCTTTCCATCCTAATGCTTAAGACTCTGCCTGGATGGCGTTCTGGTATTCTGGATGGTGTGGCTGGCCAGCATCTAGGTTTTGTCCAGTATGCTGCCACACAGAACTTTTTCCTTCGCTCTACGTACTGTAGCCCCAGGTTAAGCAGTGCTCCATCCCCTTGCCAGCATGAATTCCCCAGACATTGTACCCCAGGTCAGCCCAGAGCTCCTGAGCATTCCTTTCACAGAGGAGAAAATGATTACTTTAGCCTGGTTGGAACATTTAAGAAGCCAAAGCCAGCTCTGCATCTATCAGCCTTATGCTGATCTTGTGGCCTCTAGCTTTGAATATGTGATTAATGCTTTGACTTACGCCACAGTTTTTTGACTTATGCTACCATCTAAGTCCCCATATTATACGACTCTCAGCTACATCTGGATCAGAGTTTTTATTTTGATTACCCATCTGCTACTCAATTTTCTCTGGGACTGACTGGCAGTACTGCTTCTTCCCACCCTTCTTTCCAGTGAATCGACATTTGTTCTTGGGTAGAAGTCTCCATGTCTGAGTCACTAATGCCCACTTCCTCCTTACGCTACCATAGCCAGCCCCATGTCGCTATCTCAGCTCATGGCAATCGTCTATCACTGTAGTAACTGCACCTTCTCCTTGTGGCCAGAGTCCCTCTGGCTCTCTCTCTGTTCTAGACATCTCTGATTTTGCTTTTTAAAAAAGCAAATCCACATCCAGTAACAATAATATTATGTAAGCTATGTTGAACACTTCTGAAGTGTCAATACTGGGCTTATTATCTCTAGGTCTCACGATATCCCCAAGGTAGGTCTCATTACCCTATTTTATCAATGAGAAAAATGAGTCTTGGAAAGCATACAACCAGAAGGTGGTGAAGCTGGAATCAAGCTGGGTGGGGTCTGGGATCAAAACCAGAGCACCTCCATTTTACCAAGCTGCCTTTGAGAAGAGCAGTATATTATCTTTAATCATCACCAATATTATTAACTCTGTTTACAGGTGAATATATAGAGACTTAGGCACACCATGAGTGAGGAATCCAATATGTGAGTCACATTTGACTCTCAAAACTTTGCTTTTTCCACTACAAGATGCTGTCTTTCATAATAGCACTTACTACCTTATAAGTTATATACTGGCTTTGTAAACACTCAAATTTCAGCCTGCAACCAGTTTAAGTGCCCCTATAATAAAGTCTCTTGTTATTGCATCTGAAACATGGCTTAGACGACCACCTTCTTCTCTTCTGTTTCTCTGCCTCCTTCTCAGCTTCCCCCTTCACTTGTCCTTGGAATGATTCATTTTTCCATCTTTTCGACAGGCATAGATTTTCCCTGAGGATGTTTACAGAACTTGAAATATCAGCCAGAATGCCAGCTTTAAATTACAGTGAGGAATGGAGCTATCAAGCTCTCTGGTGACTCATGTTTGTTGATCAGTACCCTCTCTCCTGTGGGCAAATCTATGTGGGATGTTAAATGTGTAATTGGGATATGGATTAACAAAATAAGAATTGGAACAAGAGAAATTAGCTGAGGTGACTGGGTGTGACAGCCTACAATGGTTCAATGCATCCATTTCTGCATTTGGAACTTTGCTGTCACTGGCCTGGGCTGGTTGAATCCTTGGACCAGGGCACTGACTCTCTTGGACAGTGCTACTGTAGAGTGTTGAACAGTTTTATTGTGCTTGATATACTAAACAATTTTTAAGAATTTTAAAACTGAGATATTCTGTAAATACAAAAATATTTATGGAATATGTGTAAAGTGTAAAGAACAAATACGGTGAAAATCCACTTATCCACTGTCCAGGCAAGAAACAGAACATGACCAAGAATGTTGAAGTTTCTGTGTGTTCCTTTCTCTTCTGTGTCCCATTTCCTTTCTCAAATAACGATGACCCAGCATTTTATGTTTATAATTTGATTTCTTTTCATAATAGCGTTACCTTTTCCTTGAATTTCTAAACAACAGATTGGCTTTAAATGAATGGAACCATGCAATATTTAATCAAATTTTTAAAAAATTCATGTTGTTTTATATAGCAGAAATCCATTAACTTTCTAGTCCATAGTAATTCATTGCAATAACACACAACTTATTTATCTATTCTATTGTTGATAGGCATTTGGGTTGCTCAGAGTTTGTTGAAATAATAAATAGTACTACCAGGTACATTTTAGGGTATTTCTCTTGACACGTATGTGCATGGATTTCCAGGAGTGGAATTCCTGGGTCATGGGGTATGCACATTTTCAATTTTATTAGAATATAGATTGTGTTCAAAAGTGGATGTAGCAGCTATTGGCACTTCTATCAGCTGTATAAAATCCATCTTTTTCCCACATCCTCACAAGTGTGTAATGTTGCTAGACTTTAATTTCCATTGTGGGTGTGATGTTTTATCTCACTGTAGTTTGAATTTACACTTCGTCATTTCTAATAAAGTTGAGCATCTTTTCGCATGTTTATTTCCATTTATGATTATTAATCTGTGAGTTCTTGTTCAAAATGTTGCCCTTTTTTTTGAATCATTCTCTTGTTAATTGATTTGTAAGAGAGGTTTTTTGGTTTACATTTAAAAAAAAAACATTTTGGTGATTAATCTTTTGTGGGTTTTGTGTGTCAAAAAATCATTTTTCCCAGTTTGCATATTTTCTTTTAATTATTGTTATATCTTTTGAATAAAACAATAGAATTTAAGTTTTCCTTTATGGTTTGTGTGTTTTAAGAAATCCTTCCCCATTTGCAGGTCATAAAAACACTCTCCTCTGTTGTTAGCTTTGCCTTTCTCATCTAAGATTAGTTTAATGGAACTGGTTTTTGAATATAGTGTGCGAGAGGGATAGAATTTTATTTTTCCACGTGTGGATCCCCAAGTGTGCCAAGATAATTTATTGAAAAGTACATTCTTTCTCTAATGACCTGCTACACACCTTCTGTCATATATTAAAGATCCATATACTAGTAGACCTGTTTAAAACTTTCTATTCTGTTTCATTTGACTGTTCCATAATCAGACCCTCTGTCTTAATTATCATGGCTTTATAATAATTCTAAGTATGTTATAAAATAAGTACCTTTTCTTCTTTTTCTTCTTGGCCCTTTGCTCTTCCCTATAAATTTAAAAACTGACTTGTCAAGTACCGCAAAATGCCTGTTGGGATTTTAATAGGAATATTATCAAAATCACCAACCAGTTTGAGAATAATTAGTGTTTCTATGGCATCAAGTCTTTTCATCCACGTACACGATGTATATATTTATGTTTACTTAGGTTTTCTTTGTCTTTCAGTAGAGTTTTATAATTTTCTTCATAAAGTTCTTGAACAATTTTGTTGTATTTATTACTAGATATTTTATAATTTTGATGTAGATATATTTAAAATTTTTCATTTATGCTTGTTGAAATTTATTTTTGCATATTGAGTTTTAAATTTTGTAACTGTGCTAAATTATCATATTAATTTTAGTAATTTATCTGTAGTTTCTTTTGGGTTTCTAACACACAGATTATATCCACAAATTAAAAATGACAGTTTCGGGGCTTCCCTGGTGGCGCAGTGGTTGAGAGTCCGCCTGCCGATGCAGGGGACACGGGTTCGTGCCCCGGTCCGGGAAGATCCCACATGCCGCGGAGCGGCTGCGCCCGTGAGCCATGGCCGCTGAGCCTGCACGTCCGGAGCCTGTTGCTCCACAACGGGAGAGGCCACAACAGTGAGAGGCCCGCGTACCGCAAAAAAAAAAAAAAAAAAAATGACAGTTTCATTTCTTTCTTTCCAATTCTCATACCTTTTATTACTCTTTTTTGTCTGATTACTGGCTAAGCACTCCAGTACAATATCATACAAATAATGTTAGCAGATACCCTTGTCTTTTTCTTAAGCTCAAAGGGAATGCTTTAAATATTTCGTAATTAAATACAATGCTAGCTGTAGGTTTTCTGTAGCTACCATTTGTCAGTTTAAGGATGTTCTCTTTTATTTCTAATTTATTTTCTTTTAATTTAGAAAAGGATGTGGAATTGTATCAGCTGCTTTTTCGATTTCTATTGAGATGATTATATTATTTCTCCTCTCATTAGTTAATATGGTGATATGCATTTATTTCTTATGTAAAATCAAACTTGCACTCCTGGGATTAACCAACCCATGCATTGTCTTAATACTCACACACATACACACACACAGTTCTGGATTGTGTTATTAATATTCTGATTTTTGTATCTGTGCTCATGAGCTGCAATTTTGTTCTCATGCTTCACTGGATTTTGTATCAAAGTTATAGTAACCTAATAAAGTGAGCTAGGGATATCCCCAGTTTTCTATACACTGAGATAGTTTGTGTGAGATTGAAATTTTTTTCCTTGAATGTTTGCAGACTTATTTCTTCTTTGACTGTTTACTGGAAATTGCTGGCCCCACTGACTAGACAACATTTTTATGTAGGAAGATTTTTAACTTCTGATTCAATTTTCTTTGTGGTTATGACTGTTTACATTTCCTATTTCTTCCTAAGTAAATTTTGGTAAGTTATACTTTTTCTAGAGGTCTGTCCATTTTATCTGAGTTTTTAAATGCATCACATAGAGTAGGCTCTTAGCCTATTTACTATTTTTTTAATCTTTGAAGGATCATAGATTATTTTATTCCTAATATTGTTTATTAGTGTCTTTTCACCTTTTCAAAAATTTATCTTCAGATATCTTTGCCCATTTTATTTGTTATGTTAAAGAATATTGATATATTTTTTACCCTTATATTTTTCCAGGCAATTTTTCTAGTCTCTTATAAAATTATTTCCTCTGTCAAGCAATGGCATTCAGGATTTGATATTATACTGGACACTTGAAAAATCACTTTTTCTCTCACAAGTACTTTAAATGCTTCTTAAGTATAAATTTGGATAGAACTCCACTTGGAAAAGGAATTAAGAAACCAGTTTAATTGAGGATTTAGGATATTAAATGTTCCCTTGTACAGTCTTAAGTAGGAGACAAATTGGGTGCTCATACAAACCTTTTACTTCTTTACCTCCATAAGCTTTTGCAGACAGGTCTGAACAGGTTGGTTTTCAAATCCTCTAAGCAATCTACCAGTACAAAACACAGCAACCATCAGAAAAGGACAAACAGAACCCTGGCTCCTTCAAACAGGGGGCAAAGATGAGGAGTGGCATTAGGTCTGAAGGTCAGAGAATCTATGTTTCCAAACTTATTTTACACTGCATTCCCTCACCTTCTCCCTGCTGGCTAATCAGAGCCATGTATTGGTATCCAGACAGGACCTGCCCTTGTTTGCTCTGCTTCAGTCCTCTCCTCTACCTATTCTCATATCTCTTTTGCCCAAAACATATCTATCCTAAAAATATATGATGTTCACCTGTTAGGGTTTCTGCCTAGCCTATGCCCCTCGTTCTTTGAGTTCCTTTCATCCTCTGACCACAACAGTGGCTCCTGCCACTTTGCTTGTTGTACACGATGCTTCTACTCTTACCATTGCTAATACGACCAGGACTGACACCTGACCAAAGCTGAGACACTCAGATCCCCTCTTCTGGAGTTTGGAACTGGGATTCAGAAGTTTTAGTGAGTCTCCAACGGTCTGCCTTGGACCTGGGTGGTGTAGGCTTTACGGTTGAGGATGTCTTTCTGTAGCAACCATGCTCAGAATTAGAGTAGCCATTCCATACATAGAAATGAAGATAGATGCACAGAGAAAAGCAAAGATTGTAGACCTTATTGACTGATGGGCTAGTTACAGTAACCTTTGTTGTTTGGCAACAGGTTCTTGCTTCCAGTTTCTCATTAGGCTCAGCTGTACTTTCCACACTTAAGTTCCAAGAACTGCCCTTGTATCCTTGTACAGTAAAAGCCCCAACCCCTTTTTTTTTTTACTTGGGCAAGTCAGTCAAGATTCTGTTTCTTGCAACCAAAAGAAATTTAACAAAAACATCTCCTCCATGAAGCCATTCTTTATTCCTCTTATTGAAAGAAAAATCTTTCTGTAAATGACTACTCAATTTTATTCCTCCACTCACTTACAAAATAGCCTATTTATAAAAAGCACTCCTATACTGCTACTTTCTATTTTTCAGTTGTAGACTTACATACTGACTTCCTGATAAGGAAGATGAGGACTTGCTTCTGTTCTTGGCCTCACTTCTGTATGGTGTTACGGAGTGCTCTAAATTCATTCTTTTACATGTAGCTGTCTAGTTTTCCCAGCATCACTTATTGAAGAGGCTATCTTTTCTTCACTGTATATTCTTGCCTCCTTTGTCAAAAATAAGGTGTCCAGGGCTTTCCTGGTGGCGCAGTGGTTGAGAGTCCACCTGCCGATGCAGGGGGCACTGGTTCGTGCCCCAGTCTGGGAAGATCCCACGTGCCGAGGAGTGGCTGGGCCTGTGAGCCATGACCGCTAAGCCTGCGCATCCGGAGCCTGTGCTCCGCAACGGGAGAGGCCACAACAGTGAGAGGCCCGCGTACCGCAAAAAAAAAAAAAAAAGTGTCCATATATGCATGGGTTTATCTCTGGGCTTTCTAACCTGTTCTAACCTGTTCCATTGATCTATATTTCTGTTTTGTGCCAGTACCCTACTGTCTTGATTACTGTAGCTTTGTAGTATAGTCTGAAGTCAGGGAGCCTGATTCCTCCAGCTCTGTTTTTCATTCTCAAGATTGCATTGGCTATTCGGGGTCTTTTATGTTTCCATACGAATTGTGAAATTTTTTGTTCTAGTTCTGTGAAAAATGCCATTGGTAATTTGATAGGGATTGCATTGAATCTGTAGATTTCTTTGGGTAGTATAGTCATTTTCACAATATTGATTCTTCCAATCCAAGAACATGGTATGTCTCTGCATCTGTTGGTATCATCTTTAATTTCTTTCATAAATGGGTGTTGAATTTTTTCAAAAGCTTTTTCTGCATCTATTGAGATGATCATATGGGTTTTTTTCTTCAATGTGTTAATATGGAGTATCACATGGATTGATTTGTGTATATTGAAGAATCCTTGTATCCCTGGGATAAATCCCACTTGATCATGGTGTATGATCCTTTTAATGTGTTGTTGGATTCTGTTTGCTAGTATTTTGTTGAGGATTTTTGCATCTATATTCATCAGTGATATTGGTCTGTAGTTTTCTTTTTTTTGTGATATTTTTGTCTGGTTTTGGTATCACGGTACTGGTAGCCTCATAGAATGAGTTTGGGAGTGTTCCTTCCTCTGCAATTTTTTGGAAGAGTTTGAGGATGGGTGTTAGCTCTTCTCTAAATGTTTGACAGAATTCACCTGTGAAGCTGTCTGGTCCTGGACTTTTTTTTGTTGGAAGATTTTTAATCACAGTTTCAATTTCATTACTTGTGATGGGTCTGTTCATATTTTCTATTTCTTCCGTGTTCTGTCTTGGAAGGTTATACCTTTCTAAGAATTTGTCCATTTCTTCCAGGTTGTCCATTTTATTGGCATAGTGTTGCTTGTAGTAGTCTCTTAGGATGCTTTGTATTTCAGCGGTGTCTGTTGTAACTTCTCCGTTTTGATTTCTAATTTTATTGATTTGAGTCCTCTCCCTCTTTTTCTTGATGAGTCCAACTAATGGTTTTCAATTTTGTTTATCTTCTCAAAGAACCAGCTTTTAGTTTTTTTCATCTTTGCTATTGTTTTCTTTGCAACTATTTCATTTATTTCTGCTCTGATCATTATGATTTCTTTCCTTCTGCTATCTTTGGGTTTTGTTTGTTCTTCTTTCTCTTGTTCCCTTAAGTGTAAGGTTAGATTGCTTATTTGAGATATTTCTTGTTTCTTGAGGTAGGCTTTTATAGCTATCAGCTTCCCTCTTCGAACTGCTTTTGCTGCATCCCATAGGTCTTGGATCGTCGTGTTTTCATTGTCATTTATCTCTAGGTATTTTTTGATTTCCTCTTTGACTTCTTCAGTGATCTCTTGGTTATTTAGTGTATTGTTTAGCCTCCATGTGGTTTTGTTTTTTACATTTTTTTCCCTGTGATTCATTTCTAATCTCATAGCGTTGTGGTCACAAAAGATGCTTGATATGATTTCAATTTTCTTAAATTTACTGAGGCTTGATTTGTGACACAGGATGTGATCTATCCTGGAAAATGTTCCATGCGCACTTGAGAAGTGCAATCTGCTGTTTTTGGATGGAATGTCCTATAAATATAAATTAAATCTATCTGGTCTATTGTGTCATTTAAAGCTTCTGTTTCCTTATTTATTTTCATTCTGGATGATCTGTCCATTGGTGTAAGTGAGGTACTAACGTCCCCCAGTATTATTGTGTTACTGTCGATTTCCTCTTTTATAGCTGTTAGCAGTTGCCTTATGTATTGAGGTGCTCCTATGTTGGGTGCATATATATTTATAATTGTTATATCTTCTTCTTGGATTGATCCCCTGATCATTATATAGTGTCCTTCCTTGTCTCTTGTAACATTCTTTATTTTAAAGTGTATTTTATTTGATACAAGTATAGCTACTTCAGCTTTCTTTTGATTTCCATTTGCATGGAATATCTTTTTCCATCCCCTCACTTTCAGTCTGTGTGTGTCCCTAGGTCTGAAGTGGGTCTGTTGTAAACAGCATATATATGGGTCTTGTTTTTTATCCATTCATCAAGCGTGTGTCTTTTGGTTGGAGCATTTAATCCATTCACGTTTAAGGTAATTATCGATATGTATGTCCCTATGACCATTTTCTTAATTGTTTTGGGTTTGTTTTTGTAGGTCCTTTTCTTCTCTTGTGTTTCCCACTTAGAGAAGTTCCTTTAGCATTTGTTGTAGAGCTGGTTTGGTGGTGCTGAATTCTGTTAGCTTTTGCTTGTCTGTAAAGCTTTTGATTTCTCCATCGAATCTGAATGAGATTCTAGCTGGGTAGAGTAATCTTCATTGTAGGTTCTTCCCTTTCACCACTTTAAGTATATCATGCCACTCCCTTCTGGCTTGTAGAGTTTCTGCTGAGAAATCAGCTGTTAACCTTATGGGAGTTCCCTTGTATGTTTTTGTCCTTTTTCCCTTGCTGCTTTCAATAATTTTTTTGTTTGTCTTTAATTTTCGCCAGTTTGATTACTATGTGTCTCAGCGTGTTTCTCCTTGGGTTTATCCTGAATGGCACTTGCTGAAATTCCTGGGCTTAGGTGGCTATTTCCTTTCCCATGTTACGGAAGTTTTCAACTATAATCTCTTCAAATATTTTCTCTGGTCCTTTCTCTCTCTCTTCTCCTTCTAGTACCCCTATAATGCCAATGTTGTTGTGTTTAATGTTGTCCCAGAATTCTCTTAGGCTGTCTTCATTTCTTTTCATTATTTTTTCTTTACTTTGTTTCGCAGCAGTGAATTCCACCATTCTGTCTTCCAGGTCACTTATCCGTTCTCCTGCCTCAGTTATTCTGCTATTGATTCCTTCTAGTGTAGTTTTTTTTTTTTTTTTGCGGTATGCAGGCCTCTCACTGTTGTGGCCTCTCCCGTTGCGGAGCACAGGCTCCAGACGCCCAGGCTTAGCGGCCACGGCTCACGGGCCCAGCCGCTCTGTGCATGTGGGATCTTCCCAGACCGGGGCACGAACCCGCGTCCCCTGCACCGGCAGGCGGACTCTCAACCACTGCGCCACCAGGGAAGCCCTAGTGTAGTTTTAATTTCAGTTATTGTATTGTTCATCTCTTTGTTTGTTCCTTAATTCTTCTAGGTCTTTGTTAAACATTTCTTGCATCTTCTTGATCTTTGCCTCCATTCTTTTTCCAAGGTTCTGTATCATCTTCACTATCATTATTCTGAATTCTTTTTCTGGAAGGTTGCCTATCTCCATTTCATTTAGTTGTTTTTCTGGCTGGGGTTTTAACTTGTTCCTTCATCTGGTACATAGCCCTGTGCCTTGTCTGTCTTTCTGTGAATCTGGTTTTTGTTCCACAGGCTGCAGGATTGTAGTTCTTCTTGCTTCTGCTGTCTGCCCTCTGGTGGATGAGGCCATCTAAGAGGCTTGTGTAAGTTTCCTGATGGGAGGGACTGGTGGTAGGTAGAACTGACTGTTGCTCTGGCAGGCAGAGCTCAGTAAAACTTTAATCCTCTGACTGCTGTTGGGTGGGGCTGGGTTCCCTCCCTGTTGGTGGTTGGCCTGAGGCAACCCAAGAGTGGAGCCTACCTGGGCTCTTTGGTGAGGCCAATGACAGACTCCGGGAGGGCTCATGACAAAGAGCAACCCCCTGAACTTCCGCCGCCAGTGTCATCATCCCCACGGTGAGCCACAGCCACCCCCCGCCTCCGCAGGAAACCATCCAACACTAGCATGTTCGTCTGGCTCAGTCTCCCCTGGGGTCATTGCTCCTTCCCCTGGGTCCCTATGTACACACTACTTTGTGTGTGCCCTCCAAGAGTGGAGTCTCTGTTTCCCCCAGTCCTGTTGAAGTCCTGCAAGCAAATCCCACTAGCCGTCAAAGTCTGATTCGGTAGGAATTCCTCCTCCCATTTCCAGACCCCCAGGTTGGGAAGCCTGACGTGGGGCTCAGAACCTTCACTCCAGTGGGTGGACTTCTGTGGTATAAGTGTTCTCCAGTCTGAGTCACCCACCCAGCAGTTATGGGATTTGATTTCACTGTGATTATACCCCTCCTACCATCTCATTGTGGCTTCTCCTTTGTCTTTGGATGTGGGGTACCCTTTCTGGTAGCTCCAGTGTGCTGTCAATGATTATCCAGCAGCTAGCCATGACTCTGGCGTTTTCACAAGAGGGAGTGAGAGCACGTCCTTCTACTCCGCCATCTTGGTTCCTTCCTCTGTTCTCTATCTTAAAGAATCTGGATCATCTTTACTATCATTACTGTGAGTTCTTTTTCAGGTAGACTGCCTATTTCCTCTTCATTTGTTTGCTCTGGTGGGTTTTTACCTTCCTCATCTTCTGTGTGTTTCTCTGTCTTCTCATTTTGCTTAACTTACTGTGTTTGGGGTCTCCTTTTTGCAGGCTGCAGGTTAGTAATTCCTGTTGTTTTTGGTGTCTGGCCCCAGTGGCTAAGATTGGTTCAGTGGGTTGTGTAGGCTTCCTGGTGGAGGGACTGGTTCCTGTGTTCTGGTGGATGAGGCTGGATCTTTTCTTTGGTGGGCAGGACCACGTCCGGTGGTATGTTTTGGGATGTCTGTGACCTTATTATGATTTTAGGCAGCCTCTCTGCTAATGAGTGTGATTGTGTTCCTGTCTTGCTAGATGTTTGGCATAGGATGTCCAGCATTGTAGATTGCTGATTGTTGAGTGGACCTGGGTCTTAGCGTTGAGATGGAGATCTCTGGGAGAGCTTTCGCTGTTTGATATTATGTGGAGCTGGGAGGTCTCTGGTGGAGCAATGTCCTGAACTCAGTTGTCCCACCTCAGAGGCACAGGCCTGACACCTGGTTGGAGCACAAAGACCCTGTCAGCCACACAGCGTTCAGAGGCCTGAGCAGTGGGAGCTGTAGCCCTGACTCCATCAAAGGCCTGAGGCCCATTTGGTCCTCAGCAGGGAGCTGCAGGATGGGCACTGGGGCCTCCTGAGCAACCTTCAGCACTGTCTGCAGCCTCAGGTTGAGGAGCAGTAACCTTGGGAGCTGGAGCAGTCCATTCACCATGAAATTCCTCCTCATTTGTGACCTGTTTCATTTCTCTAAGATTAATAATTGTGTTTTTAAAAATTGTGCTTAATTTTCTATGTACGTGTTATTAATTCAGCCACCGATTGTCTCTGATAGAACTTTAAAACTCTTCTAAATATGGCAAACACGTCAGCTGCTCTATAAGTTTGTTTTATTTTCTTGGTGATGTCCCAATGAAGGCTCTTCTTTTCCTCTTCCAACATGGATCAGTTGCCATCTGCACAGTTATTGTCCTGAAACTTCCTTTCACCTTTCTCCCATATGCAATTCTGTTTCCTGGGTCTCAAGTTTTCTTCATTTTTGGTTTTCTCTCTGATGGTTTGGAGACTATTCTCTTTAACCAATGTTCTAAAATTTCACAATGACTTGCCTGAATATATATCTTTTTTCATCCATTGTGCAGGATGTGTCCTTTCAATCTGCTAAATCATGACCTTAGTATTTGGAAATTTTCTCCTAGTATTTCTTTGATAGTGTCTTCTGTTTTCCTTTTTCTCTGTTCTCCTGTAGAATTCCTAGTAATTAAAGTTTGGACCTTGTGAGCTAATCCTGTAGTTTTCTTTTCTCTCCATTTTCCACTTCTTTATCTTTTAAACTTAACTTTCTAGGAGACCTCCTCATCTTTATCCTCCTAGACTTCTATTGAATTTTTAAAGCTGTCTTTTCTCTTCATCTTTTTGAACTTCCATGGGTTCTTTCTTATTTGGTTAGTGTTCCTTTTTATAGCAACTTGTTCTTATTTCATAGATTAATATTTTCTCTTAGATCTTTAAGCTTATCAGTTATAGTTGGGTTATTGTGTGTAGGTATGAAGTGTAAGTGTGAAGGGTTTTGTGTATAATTGTTCATAGCAGAGATTTCGCTCAAATATCTGATGATCCTGTGTTTATACATTTAGGAACAAGTTACTATAAAGTTGATTGGTGATTAGAAGTTCTGTATGAAGGGAACA
Organism: Neophocaena asiaeorientalis asiaeorientalis; assembly: GCF_003031525.2. Classification (NCBI taxonomy): domain Eukaryota; kingdom Metazoa; phylum Chordata; class Mammalia; order Artiodactyla; family Phocoenidae; genus Neophocaena; species Neophocaena asiaeorientalis. Next base: position 11,006,712 of record NW_020175410.1, on the reverse strand, counting down.
GCTTGCTGACTAGTGGGACTCCACTTAGGACAATGAAGCAAAAACTTGACTGTATCTTAAGAGAGTACCTCAGATTTTCTCTTGGGTTGGTCAGTTTTCCTAGGGAGAAATCTAATTTCCAGCTTGGGGGTATAAACATGATTGCCATTATTCTGGGAGTCCAACAAGCTTTTCCTGAAAAACTCCTCTTTTCAGTTTCAGAGCCTTATTCTTGCCTTCAGTTATACCTGAAGTTCCATATTCATAGTCTTTTGGTCTTTCTCACCAAAGTATAAGTGTCTGGTCTCCTGCTCAGGTTGGGGACAAGGGAATTCAGGCTTTAGAAGCAAATCTGGGGGTGTAATTGTTTCTCGTGCAGTCCTTCAACCAGTTCTTCTCTTTTCAGTCCACCACACCCAGGCTTATTTTTGATTTGGGTTATCTGTTTATTACTGAGCTATAAGTGTACTTTATATATTCTAGACATGGGTCATTTATCAGATATATGATTTGCAAATATTTTCTCCCACTCTGTGGGTTGTTTTTTCATTTTCTTGATGAGGTCTTTTCAGGTACAAAAGTTTTAATTTTGTTGAAGTCCAACTAGCTATTTTTCTTTTCTTGATTGTGCTTTTGGTGTCATGTCTAAGAACCTATTGCCAAACCCGAGGTCACAAAGATTCACACTTAACATTTATACTTTCTTCTAAGAGTTTTGTAGTTTTGGCTCTTACACTTATGTCTTTGATCCATTTTAAGTGAATATTTTATATGGTGTGAGGTAAGTGTCAAAGTTCATTCATTTGCATATGGGCTACACAGGTGTCTCTGCACCATTTGTTGAAAACACAATTCTTTCTCCATTGAATGGTTATGGTATCCTAGTGGAAAATCAGTTGGCTAGATAAATGAGTTTATTCCTGGATTCTTAATTCTATTCCATTGATCTTTATGTCTGTACTTATGCCAGTGCCACACTGTGTTGATTATTGTTGCTTTATAGTAAGTTTTCAAATCAAGAATTGTAAGCTCTCCAACTTCCTTCTTCGGTTGTTTGGGCTACTTTAAGCTCCTTGAATTTCATATGAATTTTAATATGAGTTTATCAGTTTCTGCAAAGAACCCAGGTGGAATTCTTATAGATTGCATTGAATTTGTAGATGAATTTAAGGAGTTCCTCAGCTCTTTCTTCCATGAAATGATTCTTGTCTAGAGTGATATCTATGCCTTCTTTCCTGAGATTATTTTTTTCTTTTTTTTTGGCTGTGCCACGTCTTTTGTTGCAGCACATGGGATCTTTGTTGTGGCATGCGGGATCTTTAGTTGTGGCAGGATCTTTTTTTTTTAGTTGCAGCATGCAGACTTCTTAATTATGTCATTTGGACTCAGTTGTGGCAAGCATGCAGGATCTACTTCCCTGACCAGGGATCAAACCCAGGCCCCCTGCATCGGGAGCATGGAGTCTTACCCACTGGACCATCAGGGAAGTCCCTTTCCTGAGATATTTTAGGATGAGTGCAGAAAAAAATCAAGTTCTGTGATTTTAACGTGTAAAACATTTATATAGAGGAGAAAATTGTAGGAATAGAGAAATACATGGTTTTTTAAATCTCATATTTTAAATTAGATATATTATTACATAATATTTTTCTAATGTTCAGTTTTTCTTAGGGACTGAATATGGAGCACAGAATTTGCAAAAGGGAAATTACCATATTTAATATATGCAAATCCTTTATTTTTGGGGGGGAAATAAAAGCCCTATGTAAGAAAGAAGGATATATGTAATTTTTAATTTAATTCTGGATGAAGATGAAATAAACTTTTAAAATGTTCTTTTTACTGGAGTGGAATTCTAGAAACTTCATAAAGCTAGGCAAAAATAATTATTTTCAAGAGGTAGTAAATATTATTCACAATTTTTTTTTTTTCTGCGGTACGCTGGCCTCTCACTGTTGTGGCCTCTCCCGTTGTGGAGCACAGGCTCCGGACGCGCAGGCTCAGAGGCCATGGCTCATGGGCCCAGCCCCTCTGCGGCATATGGGATCTTCCCAGACCGGGGCACGAACCCGTGTCCCCTGCATCGGCAGGCGGACTCTCAACCACTGCGCCACCAGGGAAGCCCTGTTCACACTTTAATATTAATATTGTTAATAGTGATAAGAATAGAACCATTATCTACATAACCCTTTTACAGTTTACAAACTAAGTTTACATACATTATATCTCTTCTGTATCTATATTTTTAATTTAAATTATCCACATCTTCTTTATTCATTTATCTGTCAAAGGGCATTTAGGTTGCTTCCATGACCTGGCTATTGTAAATAGTGCTGCAGTAAACACTGGATTGCATATGTCTTTTTGAATTATGGTTTTCTCTGGGTATATGCCCAGTAGTGGGATTGCTGGGTCATATGGTAGTTCTATTTTTAGGTTTTTAAGGAACCTCCATACTGTTCTCCATAGTGGATATATCAATTTACATTCCCACCAACAGTGCAAGAGGGTTCCCTTTTCTCCACACCCTCTCCAGCATTTGTTGTGTGTAGATTTTCTGATGATGCCCATTCTAACCAGTGTGAGGTGATACCTCATTGTAGTTTTGATTTGCATTTCTCTAATAATTAGTGATGTTGAGCAGCTTTTCATGTGTTTGCTGACCATCTGTATGTCTTCTTTGGAGAAATGTCTATTTAGGTCTTATTCCCATTTTTTGATTTGGGTTGTTTGTTTTTTAATATTGAGCTGCATGAGATGTTTATATATTTTGGATATTAATCCTCTGTCCGTTGATTCGTTTGCAAATAGTTTCTCCCATTCTGAGGTTTGTTTTTTCGTCTTGTTTATAATTTCCTTTGCAGTGCAAAAGATTTTAAGTTTCATTAGGTCCCATTTGTTTTTTATTTCCATTTTCATTACTCTAGGAGGTGGTTCAAAAAAGATCTTTCTGTGATTTATGTCAAAGAGTGTTCTTCCTATGTTTTCCTCTAAGAGTTTTATAGTGTCCGGTCTTACATTTAGGTGTTTAATCCATTTTGAGTTTATTTTTGTGTATGGTGTTAGGGAGTGTTCTAATTTCATTCTTTTACATGTAGCTGTCCAGTTTTCCCAGCACCAGTTATTGAAGAGACTGTCTTTTTCTATTGTATATCCTTGCCTCCTTTGTCATAGATTAGTTGACCATAGGTGCGTGGGTTTATCTCTGGGCTTTCTATCCTCTTCCATTGATCTATATTTCTGTTTTTGTGCCAGTACCATATTGTCTTGATTACTGTAGCTTTGTAGTATAGCCTGAATTTGGGGAGCCTGACTCCTCCAGCTCCATTTTTTTCTCTCAAGATTGCTTTGGCTATTTGGGGTCTTTTGTGTCTCCATACAAATTTTGAGATTTTTTTGTTCTAGTTCTGTCAAAAATGCCAGTGGTAGTTTGATAGGGATTGTATTGAATCTGTAGATTGCTTTGGGTAGTAGAGTTACTTTCACAATGTTGATTCTTCCAATCCAAGAACATGGTATATCTCTCCATGTGTTTGTATCATCTTTAATTTCTTTCATCAGTGTCTTATAGTTTTCTGCATACAGGTCTTTTGTCTCCCTAGGTAGGTTTATTCCTAGGTATTTTATTCTTTAGTTGCAATGGTAAATGGGAGTGTTTCCTTAATTTCTCTTTCAGATTTTTCATCATTAGTGTATAGGAATGCAAGAGATTTCTGTGCATTAATTTTGTATCCTGCAACTTTACCAAATGCATTGATTAGCTCTAGTAGTTTTCTGGTGGCATCTTTAGGATTCTCTATGTATAGGATCACGTCATCTGCAAGCAGTGACAATTTTACTTCTTCTTTTCCAATTTGTATTCCTTTTATTTCTTTTTCTTCTCTGATTGCCTTGGCTAGGACTTCCAAAACTATATTGAATAATAGTGGCAAGAGTGGACATCCTTGTCTTGTTCCTGATCTTAGAGGAAATGCTTTCAGTTTTTCACCATTCAGAAGGATATTTGCTGTGGGTTTGTCATATATGGCCTTCCTTATGTTGAAGTAGGTTCCCTCTATGCCCACTTTCTGGAGAGTTTTTATCATAAATCAGTGTTAAATTTTTTCAAAAGCTTTTTCTGCATCTATTGAGATGATCATATGGTTTTTATTCTTCAGTTTGTTAATATGGTGTAGCACATTGATTGATTTGCATATACTGAAGAATCCTTGCATCCCTGGGATAAATCCCACTTGATCATGGTGTATGATCCTTTTAATGTGTTGTTGGATTCTCTTTGCGAGTATTTTGTTGAGGATTTTTGCATCTATATTCATCAGTGATATTGGTCTGTAGTTTTCTTTTTTTGTAGTATCTTTGTCTGGTTTTGGTACCAGGGTGATGGTGGCCTCATAGAATGAGTCTGGGAGTGTTCCTTCCTCTGCAATTTTTTGGAAGAGTTTGAGAAGGATGAGTGTTAGCTCTTCTCTGAATGTTTGATAGAATTCATCTGTGAAGCCATCTGGTTTTATACTTTTGTTTGTTGGAAGATTTTTAATCACAGTTTCAATTTCATTACTTGTGATTGGTCTGTTCATGTTTTCTATTTCTTCCTCGTTCAGTCTTGGAAGGTTATACCTTTCTAAGAATTTCTCCATTTTTTCCAGGTTGTCCATTTTATTGGCATAGAGTTGCTTATAGTAATCTCTTACGATGCTTTGTATTTCTGCTGTGTCTGTAACTTCTCCCTTTTCATTTCTAGTTTTATTGATTTGAGTCTTCTCCCTCTTTTTCTGATGAGTCTGGCTAAAGGTTTTTCAATTTTGTTTATCTTCTCAACCAGCTTTTAGTTTTACTGATCTTGGCTATTTTTTTCTTTGTTTCTATTTCATTTATTTCTGCTCTGATCTTTATGATTTTTTTCCTTCTCCTAACTTTAGGTTTTATTTGTTCTTCTTTCTCTAGTTCCTTTTGGTGCAAGGTTAGATTTTTTTATTTGATATTTTTCTTGTTCCTTGAGGTAGGATTGTAATGCTATAAACTTCCCTCTTAGAACTTCTTTTGCTGCATCCCATAGGTTTTGGATCATCGTGTTTTCGTTGTCATTTATCTCTAGGTATTTTTTTATTCCCTTTTGATTTCTTCAGTGATCTCTTGATTATTTAGTAATGTATTGTTTGGCCTCCATGTGTTTGTGTGTTTCACATATTTTTCCTTGTAATTGATTTCTAATCTCATAATGTTGTGGTCAGAAAAGATGCTTGATATGATTTCAGTTTTCTTAAATTTACTGAGGCTTGATTTGTGACCCAAGATGTGATCTATCCTGGAGAATGTTCCATGCGCACTTGAGAAGAAAGTGCAATCTGCTGTTTTTGGATGAAATGTCCTATAAATATCAATTAAATCTATCTGGTCTATTGTGTCATTTAAAGCTTGTGTTTCCTTATTAATTTTCTGTCTGGATGATCTGTCCATTGGTGTAAGTGAGGTGTTAAAGTCCCCCACTATTATTGTGTTACTGTCGATTTCCTCTTTTATAGCTGTTAGCAGTTGCCTTATGTGTTGAGGTGCTCCTATGTTGGTGCATATATATTTGTAACTGTTATATCTTCTTGGATTGATCCCTTGATTATTATGTAGTGTCCTTCTTTGTAACATTCTTTATTTTAAAGTCTATTTTATCTGATATGAGTATTGCTACTCCAGCTTTCTTTTGATTTCCATTTGCATGGAATATCTTTTTCCATCTCCTCACTTTCAGTCTGTATGTGTCCCTAGGTCTGAAGTGGGCCTCTTTTAGACAGGGTATATATGGGTCTTGTGTTTCTATCCATTCAGTGAGCCTGTGTCTTTTGGTTGGAGCATTTTTTCCATTCACATTTAAGGTAATTATTGATATGTATGTTCCTATTACCATTTTCTTAATTGTTTTGGGTTTGTTTTTGTAGGTCCTTTTCTTCTCTTGTGTTTCCCACTTAGAGAAGTTCCTTTAGCATTTGTTGTAGAGCTGGTTTGGTGGTGCTGAATTCTGTTAGCTTTTGCTTGTCTGTAAAGCTTTTGATTTCTCCATCGAATGTGAATGAGATTCTTGCAGGGTAGAGTAATCTTCATTGTAGGTTCTTCTCTTTCACCACTTTAAGTATATCATGCCACTCCCTTCTGGCTTGTAGAGTTTCTGCTGAGAAATCAGCTGTTAACCTTATGGGAGTTCCCTTGTATGTTGTCATTTTCCCCCTGTTGCTTTTAATACTTTTTCTTTGTCTTTAATTTTTGTCAGTTTGATTACTACATGGTTCAGCACGTTACTCCTTGGGATTATTCTGTCTGGGACTCTCTACACTTCCTTGACTTTGTTGGCTATTTGCTTTCCCATGTTAGGGAAGTTTTCAACTAGCATCTCTTCAAATATTTTCTCAGGTCCTTTCTCTCTTTCTTCTCCTTCTGGGACCCCTATAATGCAAACATTGGTGCATTTAATTTTGTCCCAGAGGTCTCTTAGGCTGTCTTCATTTCTTTTCATTCTTTATTCTTTATTCTGTTCTGCAGCAGTGAATTCCACCATTCTGTCTTCTAGGTCACTTATCCATTCCTCTGCCTCAGTTATTCTGCTATTGATTCCTTCTAGTATATTTTTCATTTCAGTTATTGTATTGTTCATCACTGTTTGTTTGTTCTTTAATTCTTCTAGGTCATTGTTAAACATTTCTTGCATATTTTCGAAATTTGCCTCCATTCTTTTTCTGAGGTCCTGGATCATCTTCACTATCATTATTCTGAATTCTTTTTCTGGAAGGTTGCCTATCTCTACTTCATTTAGTTGTTTTCCTGGGGTTTTATCTTGTTTCTTCATCTGGTACATAGCCCTCTGCCTTTTCATCTTGTGTATCTTTCTGTGAATGTGGTTTTCATTCCACAGGCTGCAGGATGGTAGTTCTTGCTTGTACTGTCTTCCCTCTGGTGGATGAGGCTATCTAAGAGGCCTGTGCAAGCTTCCTGATGGGAAGGACTGGTGGTGGGTAGAGCTGGGTGTTGCTCTGGTGGGCATAGCTCAGTAAAACTTTAATCTGCTTGTCTGCTGGTGGGTGGGGCTGAATTCCCTCCCTGTTGGTTGTTTGGCCTGAGGCAACCCAACACTGCAGTCTACAGGCTCTTTGGTGGGGCTAATGGTGGGCTCTGGGAGATCTCACGCCAAGAAGTATTTCCCAGAACTTCTGCTGCCAGTGTCCTTGTCCCCGTGGTGAGCCATGGCCACCCCCGCCTCTGCTGGAGACCCTCCAACACCAGCTGGTAGGTCTGGTTCAGTCTCTTATGGGGTCACTGCTCCTTCCCCTGGGTCCTAACGTGCACACTACTTTGTGTGTGCCCTCCAAGAGCGGAGTCTCTGCTTCCGCCAGTGCTGTTGAAGTCCTGCAGTCAAATCCCACTAGCCCTCAAAGTCTGATTCTCTGGGAATTCCTCCTTCTGTTGCCAGACTCCCAGGTTGGGAAGCCTGACGTGGGCCTCAGAACCTTCACTCCAGTGGGTGGACTTCTGTGGTGTAAGTGTTCTCCAGTTTGTGAGTCACCCACCCAGCAGTTATGGGATTTGATTTTACTGTGATTGCACCCCTCATACATCTCATTTTGGTTTCTCCTTTGCCTTTGGATGTGGGACATCTTTTTTGGTGAGTTCCGGTGTCTTCCTGTCGATGGTCGTACCGCAGTTAGTTGTGCCGGTGCTCTTGCAGGAGGGAGTGAGCGCACGTGCTTCTACTCCACCACCTTGAACCAATCTCCTCTTCTGCCTCTATTTTAAATTAATTTATTTCACCACCACGACAAAGAGGCCCTTTTGTGTCTACATTACTAAATTTCTGTAAACGTGTGTTTTGGAGCTGTTATCTTCTGTCTGACCTATAATATTGCAGCATGTGGAGCAAGAGTTATTAACCTACTTTGTACTATGGACCCTTTGGCAGTGTGAGACAGGCTCCTACATCAGGAAAATATATTTTAAAACATAGAGTAGGATACATAGGATTACAAAGAAAGCCAACTACATTAAAATACTGCTATTAAAATATTAAAAACCACATTTGTAGTAATGTATGTATTTTTTAAATAAATATTTTAAATAGTAAGATCTTGTGACAGTTCTAATAACTTCTGTGGTTTTGAGGTAGAAAAGAATGCAAATAATATTTTAAGATACCTGCCAAAAGTTAATATAATATGAAAATAACTGCGATTTCTATTGGTGAAAAAGAAATAGATTTGTTACCTACATTCAAAATTGATGAAAATGCTAAATTTCAGTTAGAAGTTAATGAAAAGAATAATATAGCTTTTTTCCCATCCAAGTTCATGGACCCCTGATTTACATCCATAGACCCTTGAAGAAGAAAGAGAAATAGGAAGAGAAATTTATTTTGTTACAAATAAGATTCGAGAAAATCTTAACTCATCACTACATTGCTCTGTGTATGTGTGTGTGTGTTTTAGATTGAACTTTGATATTTAGTTCATACTCACAAAGTGGTTTGCACAGCCATAGGAAATACTCGGGCTGCTTTGCTTGATCTCTGTGAAACTGAGATTCTGGGAAAGACTTAGTACATATTAATATCCACTAAGATGTTTGGTTTTCTCAACTAATTTGTTACGCCATTTTTGTCAACTAACTAGTTATGTCACCCAGTTAAAAATTCAACATCAGCCGTTAAAAGAGATGACTGGAAACCCAGGAAATGATCTCTAAACGTATCTGATATTACTGGTTGAAACACACTTTTCAAATCTGCCAGTTTCTTACCTCTTTCCTTTTTTAATGCAAACAACTTCTGCACTAAATAAATATTTGTTCATTAACTAGTACAACACCTAGTGCTGCCTGAGGATTTCATAGTCCAAATTCAAGTTTAAAGTCAAGGTGGCCTTGACTGAGGTAAAGAAAAATGTAATGACAGGGAGGAGCTAGTAGGCAAGAAACAAAATAAACAAAAATAAGTTCAAACCTTTTCCCAGTGGCCTTTATGAGCAATACTCAAAAGACACAGAAAATGCTGAAATTTGGAATAGATCATGTTTTCCAGACAAAACCTTAGTTCAAATTGTAATATGCTTACAAACAAGCTGATTAACTGAAGAAATATAATTTTGTTTTATGAGGTCCCTCTGAATTACGTGTTTTATTGAGAATATTATGAAGGATATCTCTGTAGGGTCAGGATTAGAAGCTGCAAGTGACATTAAGAGGTAAATATATGGGCTTCCCTGGTGGCTCAGTGGTTGAGAGTCCGCCAGCCGATGCAGGGGACACTGGTTGGTGCTCTGGTCCGGGAAGATCCCACATGCCGCGGAGCAGCTGGGCCCGTGAGCCATGGCCGCTGAGCCTGCGCATCTGGAGCCTGTGCTCTGCGGTGGGAGAGGCCATGGCGGTGAGAGAGGCCCGCGTACCGCAAAAAAAAAAAAAAAAAAAAAGAGGTAAATAAAATTTTGCTTTGTTTTGCTTTTGTTGCCCTTCCTCCCTATGTGCATAGATACAAAATTAATCATAAAGTACTTTTGAGAATGTGACTTAACAAGAGCGTTGTGTAGGATTTCCTGGCTAAACATATCAACGTCTCCAATTTGTCCTTTGACCTTTATAATTTCATTCCTTTGGATCGTGAAGTATTTTTAAAAACATTACCATTTTCCAGATTTTTAAGTGTCTCTGGGAAGCATAAGTCTGGACACCTATTGTTAGTTATCATATAACTAGTAGAGGGTCAATTGATAGATAACTGACAGATTCTAGGATCCTGAGATAGCAAAGAAGTATCTGATAGGAAAGATACGGGGTGTGTATTCAGAATACTTGGACCAAATTCTTGGCTGCACTACTTTCACTGAGCATTAGTTTACAAGTCTTTGAAAAGGTATTGATTATAAAGTCTGCCCTTCATATGTCTTAAGGATATTATATAAAACTGCACTGAAATTAATAAATGCTACTTGTTCTTTAGTGCTTTGTGTGGGTCATAGAGACAGGAAGGCAAATAAACGGTGAGTGAAAAACAATATTAATTTTTGATCATTTTGCCCAAGAAGGGTTGGCAGGGCCCATTTTCGGGCTCAAAAGTACAAGAGAAATTTAAAATACAGTTTCTATTGGAAGTTTACACCTGGAGTGTATCATCTTTAATTTATTCATCCATCTAACCAAACTTCAGCAAATATTACCAAGCACCGATCCCATGCCAGGTGTCTAAAGAGCAGAGACTCAGGAAAAAACTGTCATACACCTACCCTCCTAGTCTAGTTGTAGAAGTCCCAGAGTTATGGATTTTATTATCTTCATTCATCGACTTTTCCTCCATTCAACACTTTCAAACCACTGTTTCCCAAAATGTTCAGGCCCTGAATGAAGAGACCCTTCTCTGTCAAAAAACCTAAGGTTCCCTCAAGCCATGGAAGAGGTAATTTTTGTGAAAGAACCTAGAAGATTATCTGACCAATTGTAAATTCTTAACACATGCATGCAAGTATTTATCATTTATTTATTTGGTGGGAGTGGCATGGAAAGTAGCATGAGTATCTGATATCTGGAGGGATATATGGCAAAGTGGTAGTAGGTATCCAGATTGAGAAATCATTAAAAACAAGCAATTGATCATTTTTATTTCAATGTCTCTTAAGGTGCCTACACAAAGGTTACAATAAAATTATCAAAATTAAATTAATTTTAATTACAGGAAAAATATCCAGTCCATACCACACATTGATCTTAGATGGCTCTTCAAAACCAAATGTGTGAACACAATGCATTACAATGTTACACAGTTTGAAGAACACTATTTTAGCATTTTCTTCTTTGTCTGTCCTTTCACTTCTCATTACCTTCACCTAGTCACAAAACTCCATTTGAAAAAGTGACACAAAATGTTAATAAAGCAACATAATCAGTGGAATGTTTTTCGTCTGCCTTTTGCATAATCAGAAATATTAGAAAGAGAACTATAGTAGGAATCAGGCAATTTCTGTGAGCTTGAGCAAGTCACTTAACCCCTCTAAATATCTGTAAAAATGACAGGACATTTAACTTGCTTACCTACCCCATGAGGTTGTTGTGAAAATCAAATAAAATTATTCACAGGAAGGCTCTTTTTTTTAATCAAAAAGTGCCGTACAGGTGTTGGATATTATTTTATTGTTAGGTTGATTGGTATCGTCTGTGCTCAGTCTGATATTTTGTTCATTGTGTATCTTCGTCATTGTACCCCTTTTAAAAGCTGCTCCATGGAATAGAAATAGATCTCCTTTTATTGATCGTTATATCTAACTGTCTAGTGGAAACGTAGTGCCATGTATGCTGGAGCTACCTCCGTCATGCCTAGGACAGAGTGGTGTAACCTTGTTATAAAGAGTGTCACTGTTCGCAGATTACCTGAGGATCCAGCCCTGTCTTCTGTCTGCAGGATGATTCATAGCGCCTGCTATAAAGGGAGATTATAATGCTGCAATCAGAGAACAGAGCTCCCACTTGCATTACAGAACAGGCCATACATAATTCTGTTCACAGGATGTACCATCTTCCCTTAATGGTCTGAATAATGTAGTAGCAGAACAACAGAAGAAAGTAATTTGGGAAATAAAACTAACCTGTTAGTAAGTGATGCATAACACTGATAGTTCCCAAGCTATTCTTTGTTCTCATTACATTTTTATCTTTCTAGGAGAGAAATTAACAGCAGTAATATGTATTTTATGTATGCAAGCTATATAACACCCTATAAAGAGTTTTTTATGAAATATACTTTAATCCCTAACACCTCTTAATAAAGTGGGAAGAGCATGGTCTCATTTTAATCTTATAGAAAGGAAGATAAGTTTAAAAAATAGGTTAAAAACCTTGCTCAAGATTATATACCTCATTAGTAGTAATGGTGAATCAAACCCAGGCCTTTGATTCTGTGTTTCTGTTTTTATATTTCCCCAGCAGACATGCTCTAAAAGTTTATACAACACTGTGAACATTCTGGATGGTCATTAACTATACATTAGAGAGTTCTGATTTGAAATAGCCTTTCTCCACCAATGGTACAATCCTGAGCAAATTAAAAGCAAAGTAAACACAATATCACACAAAAATAAAAACATCACCATAATTATTTTTAAAAATATTCTGTCAAAGGTAAAATTCCTGATTTTCTAGTTGGATATATATCAGTTCATTGACTAAAGTATCAAAGTTGTTATCATCTGTTTCAGTTATTGTTTAATTACTCCTGTTCTGTAAGTGGTACAAAATGTACTCCTTTTATTTTAAGAGGGAGAGTTGCAGAAGATTAGCACTGAGCCCAAAGTACATTCTTCGTTTCCCCAGTGATAAAAAAGCCTCAGCCCTAAGGACAGTTCTGCCAGCTGAAGTAGCCAATTCAGCGAAAGGAGGAGGATTTTGCCTTCCAGTTTAGAGTCTTTATTATAGGTACTACTAAGGCAATCCCATTCATATTTATCTGTGAACTCTGTCCTTCCTTACATGAGAGGGCAAAGCAGAGGCACTGCTTTTATGACGTCAGCGAAGTCTTTGCTAATGGCTATGCCCCATGCTTATGTAATATAAAGCAGTGCCAATGCTAGGGAGATGGCAGAGAGGGTTGCTTTAAAATTGTAAAAGAAGTTTCTGTGGAAAGGGTATTTTATGCATCAAGATACATTGTCCTTACTTTCACATTATACTGCATTTACACAGCATAAGTAAGATGGAGATTTGGCAGTTATCTAGCTAATGTGATCAATGTTAATGGACAATCTGGTTAATTTGGCTTTTAAAAGTAGATTCTTAGCAACAAGAAGTGAAATGCCAAGAGAGCTCTTAAATGAATTTTCTTTAATTTTTAAGGTAAATTGCAGTTCCTGATTTTATTTTCCAATTACCACATGATGATTTCAATAGTATAGTTGCAATAATAACAGTTTATTCTTAAGGAGTCCCTTGCATTCAATTAGTTCAAAGTGGATTTGGTTATACTTAGGTTATCAGTTTCCATCCAGCCTCATGAAATGAATATGAGCTGCAAACATTGGTAACTCTGATACTTTTATTATCCTTATTCTTCTCTGAATTCTAGTTGTAGTAACTTCTGATTTCTTTGACAAATTTCATTTACTCTGTGTGTGTGTATGTATGCGTATACACTGACAATTCTTCATACATTTAAAAGCATAAAATTTTTAATTCTTCTTACTCTCAGCTAGACTTATCTTCTTTCACTGTTGACTATATTGCTTATTTTTGTCAAAATGTTCACTCACTCATTTAAGTGAATATTTATTAGACACATGCTAATTTTATGCAAAGCCCTGAACTAGGTTTTTGTTTGACTCACATGAAATTGCCAACATACAACCACTTTTGACCCATAAAAACCTCAATCTCATATGGTTCAATCTGATATATAAGAGATTACATGAGTATTAGGGAAAAATGGCTAGCGTGAAGAGGGAAGTTTTTTTGGACATAGTGACATTTAGAATTTGGCTTGGCATTATTAGATTTCAAGAGAGGTACAGTAAGGGCTCTGTTCCAGAACATAACTGGGATGTACAAGAGTATAGAAGTAGAAAAGTATACAATGTGTCAGAGACTGGCAAGTTGTTGAGTTGGCCTGATGCCTGTGTAGAGTGAGATACAAGCCTGAAAAGAAAGCCTAGAGTAAGTTCATGTGGGGCTTACACAACAACTGGTTAAGGAGGCTGGGCTTTTTCTATTGAGAAATGTGAACTCATGGAAGAATTCTTATAAAGGGCATTAAATAATGGAGGCAATGCCCAGAATGGACCAGAGGTGGAAGATCACAGAGCGGGAGTCCAGGAGAAAGGTAGTAATGGCTCAGATGAGAGTCGACTAAGTTGGGAGATGTCAATCCTGCGAAAGAACTGTCAGGCACTGATTACACAGGATGGACAAAAATCACCTGTGATTTTACATATTGAGAATGATGCATGGGAAAATAGTGCTGCTGCACAGATGACCATGGCAGAAGGAGGACCTGGTTCCTGAGAAAAGATTCTGACTTCTTTTCAGAATAGAAAAGATAGAGGTGCGGGCAAATACATCCACATGGAAAGGTCTAACTCAGAGCGGAAGTCAGGAATGTAACATGGGAGAAGAAAATTTAACCCATACCAGTGGATGTCACCAAACCAAGGGAGGAAACATACAAATAGAAAAGAATGCCAAAGACGGAAACCTGGATGATAACAACTTTGCCGGATGAAAGGAGAGCTAGAGGATACGGAAGACATGAGGGAGACTTCCATTTCTGGGGCTAAGGCAGATCAATTTGTTGGGACTAATACCTCACTGAACTAGTGGTCTATATCAAATATAAAGAACTCCCACAACTGAAAATTCTGGATCCAATAATAATCTTTTAAAATCTTAAAGACATTAAAATAATAAAGAATTTTAAAATAAAGAATAAAATAAAGAATTATGAGGCCTGTGAGGAAAATGGGGGCCCAGAGATTCAGTGCCATTACCTTCAGGGCCTTTGCCAGTTTCTGCAAACTTGAACTTTGATTTTTGACATCAAGTCCCAGGGCTTGCTCAATGGGGAGAATCAAATAGGATCCCTCCCCACATTAAGCTGAGATTCCAAAGGGCCAGATCATTGTAGAAACGGTGACAAGAGGTAAACTCATGTACCATGACCACCCAAAATAACCCCAAGTGTCTGTATTGGTGGTACCTACATGCCAGAGGGGAATAAAATCTTTCCCTTTGAAGTTATGTTTACAAAGTAGTCCTTGTGCTTCACATCATTTAAGTAGTTCAAAAAATATCAAGCTGTGAATTTAGTTTAATTTTGATCTAAATTGGTCTTAGGCTAGTAATGCCTCTGGGATCCTGACAGAAGTATAAATGAAAATGCTTTCTGAAAGAAGGTACCTTCATTCAAGACCTCAAAGATTCTCCACAAATAATGTTTCAAAGATAATATGCAGCCCACTGTCTAAAATCACAAAGCATATAAGAAAACAAGTTATTATCCACAAGAAAAAGTGAAAAGAATAGCAGAAACAGAGACTTAAAACAGCAAATGAGAATTATTAGGAAATAATTGACAATAATTATGTTGTAGAAGTTTAAATAAATAAAGGAAAAGTTGGCAAATACCTGCAGGGAATAGGAAACTAAAAAAATTAGCATAGCAGATTTTTAAAAGAATCAAATATAACTTTTAGAAATAGAAATTGCAATAACAATTATTAACAACTAAATGGACAAACTCTTAAAACTCAACTACAAACAACACAATTAAAAAGATCTGAATAGAAACCTCACCAAAGAAGATATACAAGTGCTAAATAAACATATGAAAAGATGCTCAACACCATATGTTATTAAGGAATTGCAAATTAAAACAACAATGAGATACTACTATATACCTATTAGAATGGACAAAATCCCAATCTAACAATACTAAATGCTGGCTGGCTAGGATGTGGAACAACAGGAACTCTCATATATTGCTGGTGGGAATGCAACATAATACAGCCACTTTGAAGACAGTTTGACAGTTTCTTACAAAGCTAAACATAGTCTTACCATACAGTCCAGCAACTGCACTCCTAGGTATTTCCCTAAATGGGTTGAAAACTTATGTCCACACAAAACCTGTATGCAAATGTTTATAGCAGCTTTATCTATAATTGCCAAAACTTGGAAGTGAACAAGATGTCCTTCAGTAGGTGAACAGATAAAATGTGTACTTCCATACAATGGAATATTATTCAAGGTTAAAAAGAAATGAGGTTTTATGTAGTGAAAAAACGTGAAAGAATTTTAAATGCTTATTGCAAAGTGAAGGAAGTAAGTCTGAAATATGATATTTAGGAGAAAGCAAAGTTGTAGAGACAGTAAAAAAATCAGTGGTTGCCAGGGGCTCAAGGGTGGGGAGTGAGGAGGAGGGATAAATAGGTGGAGCATAGGGGATATGGGGGCAGTGAAACTATTACTGTACTACTGTAATGGAAAATACATGACATTATGCACTTGTCAGAACTCATAGAACTGCAAGACATGAAGGGTGAGTCCTAACATGAACTATGGACATAATCACTCAAAGTTCATAGTTTACATTAGGGTCACTTTTGGTGTGAACCCTAATGTAAACTATGGATTTTGACAAATGTATAATGACATGTATTCGCCATTATAGAATCATACAGAGTAGTTTCACTGCCCTAAAATTCCTCTGTGCTATACCTATTCATTTCTCCCTCCCTGCTAACCCCTGGTAACCTCTGATCCTTTCACTGTCTCTATAGTATTTTTTCTTTTCCAGAATGTCATATAGTCGGAATTATATAGTACAGAGCCTTTACAGATTGGCTTCTTTCACTTAGTAATATGCATTTAAGTTTCTTCCATATCTTTTCACAGCATAAGACTCATTTCTTTTTGATGCTGAATAATATTCCATTGTCTGAATGTATCAGCATGTATTGATCCATTCACCTACTGAAGGACATCTTAGTTGCTTCCATGTCTTGGCAATTACAAATAAATCTGCTATAAACATTCATGTACAGGTTTTTGTGTGGACGTAAGTTTTCAATTCATTTAGGTAAATATTAAGAAGCATGATTGCTGGATCGTATAGTAAGAGTATGTTTAGTTTTGTAAGAAACTGACAAATTGTCTTCCCAGTGTCTGTCAATTCCCACAAGCAATAAGTGAGGTTTCTATTGCTCCACATCCTAGCCAGCATTTTGGGGTCTTTTTTTTGTGTTTTGGATTTTGGCCATTCTAATAGGTGTGCAGTAGTACCTCACTGTGGTTTTAATTTGCAGTTCTCTCATGACGTAGGCTGTGGAGCATCTTTTTATATATGTATTTGCTATCTGAATACCTTCTTTGGTGAAGTTTCTGTTCAGGTTGTTTGCCATTTTAAAATCAGGTTGTTTTCTAAGTGTTGAATTTTAAGTGTTCTTTATATATTTTGGATAAGTCAGATATGTGTTTTGCAAATATTTTCTCCCAGACTATGGATTGCCTTTTCATTTTCTTGACATTGTCTTTTGCAGAAAAGTGTCTTTTTCATTCATTTTAATGAAGTCCAACTTATCAATTCTCGCTGTCATGGATTGTACCTTTGGTGTTGTATCTAAAAGAACATCACCAAACCCAAGGTCATCTAGGTTCTCTCTTCTGTTATCTTCTGGAAGTTTCTAACATCCTTTTTATTGGAGTTTAATTGGCATAGGAAAGAGAGAACAGATTAGAGACAATTTGGGGGTGCGGGGGGAATGGCTAAGAGTTTTGCAAAAATGAAGGTGGGGAAAAAAGGTACTGGAGGAACAGAACCATTGACTATGCGCCCACTAAAAATTACATCTGTGCACGAATTAGGGGTGGAAAATGAGGAGCTAAATTGTAGAGACTGTTTTTCTCTTTTCCTATTGCTTAATGATAATGAAAGAGTTTTAACATCTGGTCAGGGATCCATTCACTTTCTTCGAGGGTGTTGAGAGAAACTCCAGGGGAAAGAAAAAGGCAGGTTAATCCAGTCTAATCTCTTTGTCAACTGGAACTCCAGATAAATACACTAATAATATTTGCTAAAGGGAAGGGTTCTTATCATAGAAAGCCTTAGCACAATGTCCTTGCTAAGGATTACTTAGTAAATAAACCTAGAATCTAGATCTAGGATGCATGGTTCCCTGAAGAATCTCACATAACATATAGAACTCTCTGGAGTATAAAATGAAGATATTTCATAACTTAAGCAGTCCTCATGCTGTATGAGGTAAACCTGCAAAACCTTATCTGAAACTTCATCTATTATTCTGGGTCAGAGAGAACACGTCTGATGTGGGGTAAAAGGACCCATGGAGCCACCTTTGATGTCCCAGCCTTCTGTCTGCTTTGTCCATGCCTCTTGATTGCCCATATCCTGCAGTTATTAGTAAAGTCTGTTACTGAATAAGCATTCTTCAAGTGAGTCTGATTTGACAACGTGATCTTGTGTATTAGCCCACTCATATCAATAAAATCAGTAAAAAATCAATAAGAAGAGTTAAAAAATTAAATGCATGGTGCCATAGAATGCTTTATTCATTGAGCCATGTTAGTAGACTCAGGTGCAATGAAATAGGCAGCAAATTATTAGCCCTTAGAAATTATTTTGCAACATTCTAGGATCTATGAATATCTGTGTTAACGCTGTTATAAATCAATATATATGATATAACAACTTAAGAAAATACCCTAGAAAAAGATTGTAAGAACATATGCCAAAATATTATTAGTAGTTATCTATGGGTAGTGCCATATGCGGTAATACTTTTTAATTTATTTTCCCAAAATATTTTATAATTGCAGGCATATTTCCTGTTATAAATCATAAAAGGTAAACTTTAAAAACTATAATCAATCTTGTATGATGCAAATTTATTGCAGCTATGTTACAAAGATACCCAGCAAAAAGACTGAACAGAAATATAGCATATGTTACCTAAGATTTTCTTGAAATTGTTGGGATTTGAATGATTTGTTCATACTTTTCAGTGTTTCTAAAATTTCTATAATGAGGATGAATTATCTTTGTAATAAAAAAAGCTAATTTTTGATGGGAGTGTGCATTATGAAATAGATTTGAACAGAGCATTTCTCCCTTCGTTCTGCCCCTTTTCAACCCAGTTATACCTATAAAATAACAGTTAATGTTTAATAGGCATAGAAAATGTTCAAAGCTTATGGATTTCAGCATTAATAATGAATTACCTCAAAGCCACCCATTTCCTTTTGTTCCTATCAGATTCTCTAAAATTGCTGTTGATTCTATAATCCTATATATAGTTATTTAATCCTACATATACATATTTTATTTTGGCTATTTGCAATGATGAAGAAATTAGTCTCAGAATTTAAAAACATATCTTCTTCATCGCCATCTTAACAATTAGCTTTTTATATGTTTTCTTTAACCATTGTGACCAGTATTGAAGAAATGTGACATTTCTGGTTTCCATCTCTAAAAATATAAGGCAGAGTCTCCTCTCTTTCCTCTTCCATCATGCTTGTAGCACTACAGAAACTTTCTGAGAATAGTTAGTCCTCTGCTTATTTTTGTTTTCTTGCAAAGCAGTTTCAGAGAAATGGACCAGGAATGAACTAAAATGTTCAGTCTAGTGCCAGAGCAAAAAGCATAGACTCAAGCACATGGAATCATACAGCTTTGCCAAGTTCCATGGATACAGACTAACCTTAGCTTGTATCTGCTTAAAAAGACAATGGAGGGCTTCCCTTGTGGCGCAGTGGTTGAGAGTCCGCCTGCCGATGCAGGAGACATGGGTTCGTGTCCCGGTCTGGGGGGATCCCACATGCTGCGGAGCGGCTGGGCCGGTGAGCCATGGCCGCTGGACCTGCGCGTCCGGAGCCTGTGCTCCGCAGCGGGAGAGGCCACCGCAGTTAGAGGCCTGCGAACCGCAACAACAAAAAAAAGACAATGGAAGTACATAAATCCATCACTAATCTTTCACTCATTTATTAATTCATTTATTCAATCAATAATCCCTAGCAACAAGTATGGGGGCAGGATTCAGGGGCTGTACGATGGTGAGCAAGACCAACACAGCCCCTGATATTACTGAATCTTACATTTTAGTGGGAGAGGGGGAAATTAGATGAAGGTAGTCAAAAGGTACAAACTTCCAGTTATAATATAAGTAAGTACTAGGGATATAATGTACGACATGATAAACATAATTAGGACTGTTGTACGTTATGTGTGAAAGCTGTTAAGAGAGTAAACCCTAAGAGTTCTCATCATAAGGAAAAAATATTTTTCTGTTTCTTTAATGTTGTATCGCTATGAGATGATGGATGTTCATTAAACCTATTGTTGTCATCATTTCATGATGTATGTAAGACACATCATTATGTTGTACACCTTCAACTTATACAGTGATATGTGCCAATTATATCTCAATAAAACTACAAAAAAACAATGAAAAACTAATAATCACAAAATTAAGGATACATTTATAACCTGTGATGATGACTACAAAGGGTCTTATGGGAAAGCAGTACAGGAGAACCTGATGTAAGCTGTAAAGTCCAGAAGGGCTTCTTTGGAAATGACATTTAACTAAGGCTGGAGGTATGAGTAGGAGCAGAGAGAATGTCTGAGTCAGAGGGAAGATGGGAGAAAGCCCTGAGAAAGGAAATGGTGTGGAGTGTTGGGAGGACCGTGGAAGGCCAGAGTAGTTGAACCAAGTAAGTAAAGGAGCCTGGAATGGAGGAGAGTCCAAGTGTCCAGGAACTCATAGATGTTGGCATTTTATCCAAGATCAGTGAAGCTTCATTCAAGGATGTTGATCACGGGAATAACCCTCCTGGAGAAATAATAGCTATTATTTCCTGACTCACTGCCGTAGGAAAAGAATGAAATCATCACACAGTGGACCTTAATGCTTCTTACATAAGCTAATGCTGGATACGTTTTTAGGGAGCTAAATTGTACTCAGTGTTTTCAGAGTAATAAGCCAAATACATGAACTGTTCTGAAAACAGATGAAGCCTGACTATTTTGACTAAATATAGAGATAGAGTCTAGACTCTATCTGTTGATAGGGCTTAGGGAAACATAATGAGAATCATCATGCCATAATAGAATAATACGCAAGGCTAAAACAAATCAGAACTTTCACAACACTGATGAAAAACAACTAATTTTATTGATGTCAGAAATACATTATTAGCTGAATCTTCTTACGATCTTATGATGTTTGTTTCATGTTGTAACAGCTTCCTAATAGTGTAATCAATTATGTCTTTCTGTTTTGCTACTGAAGCCTTTTCTTTCCTCCACACATAGTTTAGTAAAATTATCAAGTGTCAGATAAAACTCTTTTTCTGTAGTTTTATAATATGCATTTGAAGCACTCATTCTTTGATGCTGTTGGGTATATAGATGAAAGGTCCTTAGAGGTACTCTTTATTCAAAGCCAGAGAACTATTTTCTATAGGATAGTTATTGACTATTTTGCCTGGTATCAAGCCCTGACTACAAATTTGCATAGTGTTAATGAAGTAATTCATGTTGCCAGGAAAGCACCAATATTACTGGATAATACACATGTAAATACATATACAATGCCAGTGTGTTATATGGAAAGGAGATAAGGACAAGCTATAAAATATTGGACTCTGTTCAGCCTCAGGACAGAGAACCAGATTAAATGTTAGAATTGTAGGGCTCCTGTTCGTCCCCAGTAGTGTGGGAAGAAGTGATTGGACTTAACCAATGCTAAGACTGTCTTCGTTTTATACTTCAGTTTTTAGAATCAGGGTGCAGTCCAGGGTCTGGAACACCAGACCAGACCGGAGCCAGTAAAACAAGTGAATCAGGTGAGTTGCATTAGGGCTAAGCTTGGAAACGTTAGTATAGGGAGCACAGTGCAGGTTTGCAGATATCACTGATCACTACCCGTCTGTGGTTAATTTATCACTAGTCTTTGGTAAAATGAGAAAGAGAAAGACAATATAATGAGTTTTTCATAGGATAAATTCTTTAGGGGGGTTTATTCTGAATTTGTGTCCTTCTGCTCTTACATAGCATAATGGTAGCAGAAGATGATTTTTAAAAAATTAATGGTCTTTACTTGGCAAAATAAAGAGTGGGTAAGATTATATCAGTCTGCAAAATATTTAAACATTGATATTTGTTTATTTAACGTGTCAAATCTAAAACTCTAGGATCCACTGGTATTGAGAACATGTAACAGTAATGGTCAGGAAGATAGGAAGTCAAACAGGCCTGTTAAGCCAAAAATCTGGAATGCCCATAAAGTCAGATTGTTAAGATATGTACATTGGAAGCACTAAAGGTTGGAACCTGGAGGCTCTGGTGCAATTCAGGCCTACAGGCTTTGGCTGGGACAACAGGCAAAACACTTTATCAACAATACAGCACCATCTTATCAGAGCAGACTCTGGCTCTAGTGCTTGCGTAGGACTCTGGGGCTGCTGTGCCAGGAGCAAATCTATTGCAGAGAGAGATGTGGGTTACAAGGTGCGGGGAAACTAAAATGGGCCTAAGTGACCAGGGAACTCTGGACACTCAGGACAGTTGCTTTTTACCAACTAGTGTAGAAGTCTCTAATACTTTAGCAACTGATATGGCCTTATAATTGACTGAATATCATCCCTAGGTGTTTAGAATGGAGCATTCTCCCTTAAAAACCAGCAGGGAGAAAGCCTGAGGGATTTCATAAGCTGGAACTACTATTTAGTATCAGCTCCTTTCCCAGACAGTTTTGTGAACCAGTCCTTAATGTTGAGCCTTACTTGTTTCCAAAGGAAGGTCTGGCTTGCATTTGAACTAACTCCTGTGCTGGAGGATACCGTAGAAGCCAGTTTGATTCCATGATATTAGCCCTGTTCTTATTAACCTAACCATGGATCTAAACTCCCAGACGGACTCTGCCTTTGTAAATCGTGAAGAAGGCCAGCTCAGTTTCCCCATTCTCCTTCCTCTCCAGGTACTAACCATGCTCGGTTTGACCTCATGGTTAATAACAAATAATTTTTTCAATGAATCTTGTTTTTCTTTATTTCTAGAGGAAAAAATGAAGGCACAGGAGAATATGATCTGTCCCAGAGCCATTGGGATATAGCAAGACAATAGACTCCAAGGCCCTCGATTCCCAATGTTTATACTGCCTCCCACCAAGATCATTTTTATATTTAACTCCTCACTTTTCCCAGAACTGTTCACCCTGTAGGAGCCCTCTTTGAAATAAACCACTATAATTGTTCAACTCATGTCCTGATAAAAATGCCCTTCTCTGCAGCAATAAGATAATGTTCTAGAAATTGTACCTATAATCTTTAAAAAGGGAGCCAATGATACTAAATTTACAATCAAATCTCAAATGGTCCTTCATTGTTCTGTGATTGCTGGGTTGGAAACATTCATGGTCTCTTCAAGGAATTATAATGTAGTTATAATATACTTTAATATCCTCAAATAAAAAGTTTAATATCAATGCATTATAATTAAAATGCATTATTAGAGAATCTCTATTTGCTTTTGCTATATCTAACATTTTTAATTGGCAACATGTTGCTATCTCTAATTGCTCTTTCTCAGAATTACTGTATGAGATGAATGAAAATTATGCTTGTGTACATTATCCTTTTTTAATAGGAAAGGAATGGAAATTCAGATGACTTGTTTAGATCACATAAATGAAAGGAAAAGGCTGGGTGTGAGGGACTTCTGCTTCTGGCAATAAGACAACACTAGAAGGCCTGAAAAATCCTAGACATGTTGGATAGTTGACTCAAAGAAAGAAATGAAGACCCTAGGTTCCAGAAATGTAGTGGAAACAGAAGACTAGAGCACTAAGCTGCTGCTGTGAGCTGATGCTGCAGCAGGGTGTGGGGTGAGTGAGGACCTTGCTCTTGGTAAACTAGAAGTCTGGCTTTAATATACACAAGAGGACAGTAGACAAAGGATTGGGCCTGTTTCAGGCTGAATGTTTATGTCCCCCTGAAATTCATATGTTGAAGGCTTATCCCCCAATATGATGGTATTTGGAGATGGGGTATTTGGAGATATTTATGGTTAGATGAGGTCAGGAGGGTAGGGCCTTAGTTTGATCAGATTAATGTCCTTTTAAGGAGAGACATCAGAGAGCTAGCTCACTGCCTCTCTCTCTCTCTCTCTCTCTCTCTCTCTCTCTCTCTCTCTCTCTCTCTCTCGCTTCCTACTCTGCCATATGAGGACACAGCAAGAAGGTAGCCATCTGTAAGCCAGGAAGGGAGCTCTCACCAGAACCTCATCATGCTGACACCCTGATCTTGTACTTCCAATCTCCCCAAATCTGAGAAAGTAAATTTCTGCTGTTTAAGCCCCCCAGTCTATGGCAGCCTGAGTAGACTAATACAGGGATCAAATAAGAAAGAAAGTTGGAACTAGTTCCCACATAAAGCTGATATCCTGAAAAGACTGCATCATAAGTGAAAGGGTGGACTGAGAAACATATTTGTTCCCTAGCAGAGGGAGACAATAGATACATTCATATATGTTTCCACTTTGATTCTGGGTAGAGAAACCAAAACAGAAGCGTTACCTCTGATAATTTAATACCACAAACCTGTGCCTCAAATAGATTTAGGGTTTGAACTTAGCCTACGCAAGAAGGTTAAACTCTCACCTCAGGTTGAGGAATTAATATAAAACTGGCCCTAGGCCAAAAGTACCCCAAGTTCCTGCCCCAAACCAAACACTCTAAAGAAACACTCCCACAATACAGGTCATATGGAGTTCTCATAGGAAAAAATAGTCATGCTAAAGAAGAGAGCTCATGATAAAAAAATTACAGGCCACACAAGGAAAACATTCACTATGAGTGAGAGTGAGCAAAAACAGCAGAATTATCACCCCCAAACTTGAGATAATAGAATGATAATCTGAAGCAGAATATAAATTATGTTTAAAATAATTAAGACATGAAAGAATTGAAACTCTAAGGAACAAGAAAATATGAAAAAATAGTAGATACATTAGATAAAAGGATAAGAAAGAAAAACATAGATAATTTTATTTAAAACTGATGAGTGAACAGTAGATTAGATGTTTGAAGACTGGTGAACTGGCAGCTCTAACTAGGATCTCAAATAGAATGTAGCACTGGGAAATTATGAGATGGAAAAAGAAACAGATTCAGATTTAAGAAACATGGAAGGTAGAAATAGAAGGTCCCCATATACCTATTAGGAGTTCCAGAAGGACAGAATAGGAAAAAGGGGGAAGAAGCACCCTTGAAAGGCTGTGAGAATTTTCCAGAAATGAAGAAATACATGAATGCATAGAATCAAGAACCACATGATTTCCAAAAACAATAAATAAAAAAGAAATCTACACCTAAATACATCACAGTGCAGCTGTAGAACCTAAAATCTTAAAAGCAGCAACAAACAAGAGACACTTAACCAACAAAGGCACAAAAATTACACAAAAACAAAAATGTGTCAATAGCAAAAATACAGATCAGAAAACAGTGGAATAATACATTCAAAGTGTTAAGGGAAACTAACTATCAACCTATATCTGTATACTCAGCTAAATTGTTATTTGAGAATCTATTTCAAGCAAAGAACTAGAAAATGTTATCGCTTAAAGACCTTGCTAAAAAGAACTACTAAATGATATACTTTATAAAGAAATCAGTTGAATTCATACAGAAGGAGTGGGATAAAAGAAACAGTAATGAAAATTACATTCATAAACATGTGGATATATCTAAGCATCAGCAATGACAATAGTGACAAATTTAAGGATACAAAAACAAAGCAAAACAGAAATACTAGAAAACTATAGAATGCAAACCCCCCCCTCCAAGTTTGAAGTTAAAGCATTCTAAGACCCTTTTAATTTTCAGAAGGGAGTAAATATTGACTGAGTTTAGATATTGCTATGTAAATAATTCATGTTAATAGTTTAAAGATATCACTAAAGGATGAGAAATAGAATGTATAACTTTTAAATCAGGGGCAGTGATAAAGAAAACTATCAATTAAGTAGACTCCTGAAAAGGATAAGAAGAAACAAAAAAATATGCTAAATAGAATGCATATGGTGGAAGAAATCAATCCATGTATATCCATAATCATAATAAATGTAAATAAATTAAATTCACTTGTTAAAAGAAAAAGTGGGTTTTTAAAAAATCAGCTCCACTGCTTATAAGAGATGCAGTTAAAATATGACATAAAAAAGCTGAAATTAGAAGGGAAAAGTCATTCTAGGAGAATGCTAACCAAAAGAAAGCTGGTATCACTGTAACATATCTGACAAAATAGTTTTTAAGTAAAATTTAAAATGTATATATTAGGGGAAAAAGCACACTATATAGTGATAAGGAACAAAAACACCAAGAAGATACAAAAATTCTAAACTTAAAAATAACCCTAAAATAATAAAAATAATTGACAAAATTACAACAAAAAATTGACAAATACATAATCATATTGTAAGACTTTAATGCAATTACTTCTGTAATTCATAAATCAAGCAAATAAAAAATTGTAAAGATTTAGAATGTGTTTCAAGAAATTTAACAAGTTCCATCTAATATACTTATATAGAATTCTATATCCAATAGTTAAAGAACACACATTCTTTTTTTTTGGAATTTTGAATTTTATTTTATTTATACAGCAGGTTCTTATTAGTCATCAATTTTATACACATCAGTGTATACACGTCAATCCCAATCGCCCAATTCATCACACCCCCACCCCCATCCCCCACCACTTCCCCCCTTGGTGTCCATACGTTTGTCCTCTACATCTGTGTCTCAGTTTCTGCCCTGCAAACCAGTTCATCTGTACCATTTTTCTAGGTTCCACATATATGCATTAATATATGATATTTGTTTTTCTCTTTCTGACTTACTTCACTCTGTATGACAGTCTCTAGATTCATCCACGTCTCTACATATGACCCAATTTCGTTCCTTTTAATGGCTGAGCAATATTCCATTGTATATATGTACCACATCTTCTTTATCCATTCGTCTGTCAAAGGGCATTTAGGTTGCTTCCATGACCTGGCTATTGTAAGTAGTGCTGCAATGAACATTGGGGTGCATGTGTCTTTTTGAATTATGGTTTTCTCTGGGTACATGCCGAGTAGAAGAACACACATTCTTTTTAAACACTTATACATCATTTACAAAAATTGACCACATAATGGTTTCAAAACAAGTCTTAACAAACACCAGTGGATCTAGATTTCTACATCATGTAGATATTTTAAATCTCAGTGCAGTAAAATGAAAAACAAATAGCCAAAAGACAGTCATCCTTCTCTGTTTAGAAATTTTAAAACGTACTTCTAAATAATTTATGGGTCAATGAAGAGACTGTTATGTCAAAACTTGTGTGTTGGGGCTAACACAGTCTTTTAACTCATTAATTGCATATATTAAGGGAAAAAGACTGAAAATTAAGATCCGTCTGTATAATTTTAGAAGGTAGGGAAAAAAACACAAGTCAGCAGGCAACACAGGAAAGATGAGCTTTCCATTCTTTGTAAATGTGTGGTAGTGACTTACCCCTAATTGACAACTGAAGGCACTTGACCCATACCTACACTACTCAATGGTTAAACACTCAAGTTAAACTGCCTTCAAATTCTGGTTCTATCATTTATGAGCTATGTGGCTATGGGCACACTGACTTCCATTGGCCTCAGTTTTCTCATTTGTAAAATAGGAATCATAAAACATGTGAAGCTCTCATCATCCTGGTATTTATTATCCAAGATTTTATAGGAAAATAAAATGTGTCATAATATGAAAGTATTGACTAATGAGTTACCTCTTCAACTGACCTCCCACTCAAGCACTTTGGTCCTTCCCATCAATGTAAGTCAGACCCTCACTGAGTGTACAAAACGTCTGCACTTTCAGATAATGGTAATAACCATTAGGAATCATAATGCAAATGACTGTAAAATCAAAATGCAAATGGTACAAATGATGCAAGATGTCATGATGTCAATAAAAGTGGAAAAATATTTGAATTACACACAAAGCCACAGACAAATAATTGGCAGAGTTAAAAACATGTTAACACTCCATGGGGGAAAATAAAAATTAACCAGAACAATAATATGATAGGTATTTCAAAGAAGAATAATTTTGATATCAAAGTTCTGAGGAAATTCATGAAAAACTGAAATAATTTTGCAAAATCAACCCTCTTTACGATCATGCTGAAAATATAAATATAAAGTGAAGAATATTGTATTATGCAATCATGTAGTTTTCTTGGAAAAATATGTCTTTCCCCCAAAAACCCCATTTGAATTATTCTTTCTTAGTTTTAAGAATTAGTGCAAACTTAGTTATAATATATATGTGTTGTTGACGAAGGATAGCTAAACGTTTGTCATAATGTTAATCATTTTTAAAGATAATATTCTAATCACTTCCCCCCTGTAATTTGCCATGAAATCATAAATTCCACTTCAACTGAGATCTTTTAACTGGTTTTTCCCAGCATCAATTATATTTTGATAAGAAGGACCTCATGAACCTACATAGGAGGTAATTGTGAACCTTAATTAAGATAATTTATGTAATTACAATGTGCCTGGCCTATAGTAAGCATTCAATAAATATTAGTAATTAACTATCCTGTGCTAAGTCATCAAAACTTTAAAGACCTCCATGCAGACTCTCAATGTACTTTTTCAACATTGTTGCCCAATATTGTCCTTCATAAACTTCAGATCTTGTCCAAACTAAACTCTTCTCCATCTTCCACACATCAACACAGTCCATCTCATATTCTTTCTTTGCCCCGAATATCTTTTCCCAAAATCTGCACATCTAGATTTTTCAAGGTTCAGCTTAAACACAACTTCTTGCAAAAGTTCTTTGCTAGCACTCCACTTGGAAACAATCTCTTCTTCCTTTGTATTATGTATTCTCATAGTAAAATGTATACCTCTGGGGTGGCACTTACCACATTTTCTCAAAAGGGGTTATTGATGTCTTGATTCCCTTACTCGACTGCAGTCTCTATTAAGAGCAGGTCCCATGTTTGAGTTATTTTATTCTCATAGCACCTTGAACTTTGATTGGCACATTATATCCATTCGTCTACCCATTCATCCACAGACATTTATGGAATGCCAAAAATAGTTTTTAATTACTGTGTATTCATTGAGTGAATGAATTTAAGATAGAGCAGTTTATTAAGTAAGCATAATAGGAAATTTTCTTTTGATACTTGCCTGCAAGATCTCTTCCCAATCTTTTCTACACTATGAGAACATACGGTATCCTGGATATGTATCGTTCCAGAGATGCACTTGAGGGAGTAGCATGTGTATTCATTACATCACATATAACCTTTTCAGGTTTACAATCAATCTTGCTTGGAAGCCTGGTGTCATTTAAAAAGTACAGCAGTGTGCTGGAAGGAGAGACGATCTGAGCTGAGTACAGTCTGTGAATCCAAATACCCTATTTAAAAGTCCAAATATGAAGAAAAGATGTACTAAACACAAAATTTTCCTTCCAAGTGATTGAAAAGGGACGGTACATTGACGCTTTGTTGGGTTTCGATGCATTGATTTTCTCACTACCTATTTTTCTCAGGTTTGTCAGGTACTTAAGAGTCTATTTCACGTTGCCGGTAGACTCCTTTTCCCATGTTTCTTAAAACTATTTATGATTAAATCACCCACATTGCTTCCAGGCTCTAATGATTCTCCTCCTGCTAAACCTGGTTTTTTTCTTTACTTTATTCTGTTTCTCACATCTTTATTTTCCATTACACTGCTTGTTTTCCCTATCCCCATCAATTTTTCTGTTTTTTCAGTCTCTGTACATTTTCATATTTGTTCATCTATTTGTTTATTCATTTAACATACAGTTACTGGGCACCTTCCAGCATCAAAGAGTGCTCTGGTCAGAGTCCGTGTCCCTATGCTTAGGGAGATTGCAGTCTAAAGTGGTGATGGGAGACTGGGGAATGTAATTTCACATGACATAACGAGGAAGCACAGGGTACCACTGTGCATTTAATTGTGTAGGCATCTCTACCAAAATGCTGAAGAAGTACATTAATTATGGAGTAAATTTGATAGCTAAGAACTCTTAGAAAAATTGGTATTAAACTGGGATTTTAAGTCAACGATTGGTGAAAAGAGGAATTCCAGGTATACCAAGTAGAATAGCAAAGGCAGCAGGGATGTCAATTGCAAACAGGCTTAGATGGACATTATTTCTCAGTGTTGTCTATGGACCAACTGCATCAGAATCATCTAGAATGCTTAAAACATATATGGACCTTGCCTTTAAATCTATTGACCTGGAGTCTCTGAAAGTAGGTAAAATCTGTCTGTAGCAAGCACCTTGGATTATGTATAGGCATGGCAAAGTTGGAAAGCATTATATAGCGTAAGGGAGCACTTATCTCTATACTACACAATTTAGCTGGGCACTTGACTGCCTAAAGACTATTTTCCCCAGCTTCTTTTGCAGTTCTGTGTGTCCATGACTTTAGGTTCTGAATGATGGATGCTAATGGAAGTGATATGTGTATCTTTGGAGAAATGTTCTAAAGAGACAGTATGCCTTTCTTATTTTTTTTTTTTAGATTTTTTTAACATCGTTATTGGAGTATAATTGCTTTACAATGGTGTGTTAGTTTCTTCCTTATAATAAAGTGAATCAGCTATACATATACATATATCCCCATATCCCCTCCCTCTTGTGTCTCCCTCCCACCCTCCCTATCCCACCCCTCTAGGTGGTCACAAAGCACTGAGCTGATCTCCCTGTGCCATGTGGCTGCTTCCCCCTAGCGATCTATTTTACATTTGGTAGTGTATTATATGTCCATGCCACTCTCTCACTTCGTCCCAGCTTATCCTTCCCCCTCCCTGTGTCCTCAAGTCCATTCTCTACGTCTATGTCTTTATTCCTGTCCTGCCCTTCCTTCCTGCTGATAGAATGTGGATGAAATGGCTGAGACACTGGCAGCTGACATAGACCATGAGATAAATTTGGGAATGGAAACATACATGACATGAGAACAAGATAGAATGCTCTGGGGAATTGAAACAATGGAAGCCATTCTGGACTGAACTATCCCCAACTTCTTAGACTTGAATGAAAAATATACTTCTGTCTTATTTAAGCCAATGCTCTTGGGGGGTTTTAGCATCATAGTCCTAACTAATATTCTACTGCAATCTGCAAATCCTCCTTCCTTCCTAATGGTGTTCAAGTGATTATTTTTTGCTACTCCTCGAGGCATATAACACTGTTGACCACTCCTCTTCTTTCAAACACTCTCTCCTTTGGACTTCCGTGATACCATATCACCTGGGTTTTTATCCAAACTTTCCTCTGCCTCTATTTATTCCTTAAATCATAGCTCTCAACCATGGCTGTATATTGCAATCACCTGGGAAGTTTTGAAAGAATGTGGTGCCTAGGCCAGAGATTCTGATTTAATTGATGTGGCGTGGGGTCCTGGCATCACGATTCTTTATAAGCTTCCTAGTGACTCTAGCATGCAGCCATGGTTCACAGACACTGCCTTCAGTACTGCTGGGCCTAAGGCCATTGTAGACTCTAAATTCTTATTTTCTGCTTTGCACGTTCACCCAGACCAATCTCATCTGCTCCTAGTTTCAGTAAGCATCTACATACTGATGACTTTCAAACTGATATCTTCTAGACCTCTCTCTTGAACTTCAGACCCATATATGTTACAGCCAATTGGACAGCTCCAATAGATATGCCATTGACAACTCATGATTATTGTATGCAATTTTAATTATTTCTTTACCCTCCCCTAAATATTCTTGTTCCTCTTCCTGTGTTTACTATCTGTGTGAATAGTTATAAGAGTTAGAAATTTCATCTTCCTCCCCTCTTCCCCTCATTCTCTTAGTGACCCTATATAATCAATTGTTAACACTTAATTTCTACATTTTAACGTCTCTCACCTTCATTCACTTCTCTCCATCTCCACTGCCATTTCCTGGTTAAAGCTACTATTATTTCTTGCCTATACTGGTTTCTCTACGGAGTCTTGCCCCCTTCCAATCCTTCTCTGCAAAGCAGCTGGAGTGAACATTTTAAAACACACACCCAATCATGACACCTCTTTGCTTAGGACCCTTTAGGGGTTCTAAGGGTTCCATCCCTTTGCTTTGGGATGGAAGCCAAATGTCTTTGCCCGGACCTTCAGATCCTTCATGATATACCCCTGCCTTACCTCTCTGAACTCACGGCTCATTATTCCTTTCCACCCTTATGCTACTCTATAGGTATAGGGGATTGTTGGTAGTTTCCTAAATTCTGTGCCCACCCCCCAGTTGTACTAAAACGTCCTGCTTTCTTAGCTGATTGACCAAATAGTTCCTAAACTTCCCTGGATGCAAGGAACTGTGTCTTTATTGCCACTTGTTTATGTAGGCTTTTACACAATGTTTGGGTATAATTGACTCTACAACAAATATTATTGCCTACCTTCTATGTTCTAAATGTCATGGAGCTTACATTGTGGTGGACTCAATTAATATTTATGGGATGAAAAAGATTATTATTTTATATATGGGCTCGGAGAAGTTTGATAATTTACCAAGCATCACAGAAAAAAAAAAAAAAATGTGACCAAGGCTATGTTTGAGCCAGGTTTGCTGGCTCCAGATCTCATGCTCTTCCCACACTAACATGTACAACTTCTAAACAAAGATGATTTGTGAAGAGACTATAATAAATATGCCATTTAAAGCAAACCCCTCTAGTACTTTGAAGTATTTTCTAGCTTGTCATGGATTTCCTGTTTTTTCTAATTAGTCTGTGACCACTAACTTGCTTATAAAACAGCATTCTGAGGTTGTGTTCATCTAAAAGCAAAACAGTTGGTCAATTAAACCAATTTGATAAAAAGAAATAAATTTCTTGGAGGGACACCAGTTTTCTTTTTAAATAGTTAATTTGGCATCAATGTGGGCATAGCCTTACACTCCAGGAATGTTTTCTCCTCTTTCCATTTGGACTTGGAATTTGAAAGTGTGGCTTTTCTTGTGCTTTGCTTCCTCAAATTACACAAAAGATGAACAAGGTCACAAGGACAGGCAGCTATAGGAACTAGATAAGTAAAGCAAACAAGTGGAGATGGTTCTGTGTAATAAATACAACAGCATATACATGATGATAAATGTATGTTGTGGTGATTTTGAAAAGAAATGCAAGACAATGTGGATGGAGGGAAGAGATGAGTGCAGAAATGGTTGACCAAAAAGAAAGAAAGAAAGGAAGACCATATTCTGGGAAAGAGAACAGATGAAATAGAAAAATTTCAGTGGATTCTACTTATGCTCAGTTCAGGATAAAGAGAAAACCTTATCTTGGGGTGGCAAGGTGACTACAGCAACCGTCTTGCACTGGAGCCTGGGACTGAGTATATTCACTCTATAAGGAATTTCCTCTACAGGTTGAGGAGAAGCAGAGGAAAGGGTAGAAAAATCCACTCCTAAGTGGAATGAGTCATGTATGAAGCTCATTCTCAAACTTCCATGCAAGCTGTTTGCCCCAGAATCACACCATTGGTGGTGACCATCAATATCTGGGAGAACAGCAACCCCAGATCAAGAAGGCATCATTGTCCTTTAGCACAGGGGCTGAGGGGTAGACCGAACCTAGATGCTTCCCAGAGGTCTCCTTTACCTAGAGGCAAGGCCTCAGAAATCTGAAAGGTAAAATGAAATATCTACGTGGACTTATCAAAAAAATCATTTTTTCTTTTAGCCAAATGGGTTTGGTTTTCTGACACTTTCAATCAAAAAAGCTAGGGCTTTTTCAGTTGCCTCTAAAACTTATAAAAGATTGTTCAATCTTGCTCAAAACAAGAGAAACAAATTGAAATGGAAAGACATGCCATTTTTCAACTATAAGATTAAAAAATCCAGACATTCAATAGCATGCTATGTTGGACCTGCTGTGAGGAAGTAGGTACCCTTATACATTACTGATGAAGTATAAGGTGTTTGCAATGTTTACAAAGGGCAATGTGGGACTACTTGTTAAAATTAAAAATGTGTGAACTTTTGCCCCAGCAAATCCACTTCTAGACATTTATTCTATTAATATATTTTCACATCTGAAAAACATCATATGATGAAGATATTCATTACAGTATTGTTTGTAACAATAAGAGATATGAATCAACCTCTTGAGAAATATGAATCAGCCCATCAAGAGGTTAAATAAAGTATGGTACCTCTATATGGTGGAACACTGTAAAGATGTTTTTAAAAATTCTAGAATTTTTATTTTGACGTGTTATATTTCTAAGGTACGTTGTTTTGCCAATCAATTAATTTTATGCTATCACTTCTGTAAAAAAGGAAGAATATATATTCATACATATGTAAATCTCTGGAAGGATATGCGTGAAGCTAATGAGTCATTACATATTTGAGAAGCAGGCATGGGAATTTAGCATATGGGGGACAAGGTTAGAAGGGAGAATTTTTTTACTGAATATTCCTTTATTCTTTTTATTTTGGAGCCATATAAATATATTACTTATTCAAAACTTTGGTAACTTCCTTTTAAAGAAAATAATAGCATCCTAACTAATTCATCGGAACAAGGATGTGTGTAGAGATTCTGGCAGTGAACTGTTGATGATATATATTGTCCTATCTTCCACTTTCTTCTTCCACTTTCTAGAATTTCTGGTCTATTGCAGTTCTGAAAGATCAGGGCTGCAGTGCCCCAAAGAAATATTCCTTGATTAAGATGGCCCCTACAGGACAAACAGAGAATTTTTTGTTACTTTGTTCCCCCTTTAAAGGGAGAAGAGTTTAGAACTTATGCTTGGGGTTTCTCTTTGCTGTTGCTAGAAATAAAATTTTGATAATTACTGATGTAAGCACTGCAAACAAAGCCATTTTATAGAGAGCAGATGGAGATGGCAGTGTGCTGAAGAAGAAAATATACCTGGATTCTGATGCTCTCCTTGTCACTCATGCCAAAAGTCCCTAACCTCTTCAAGCCTTAGTTTCCTCGCTTGTAGATAATATTACCTCCTTTATAAATGTGTTGCTTTTTAAAGCTCGCACCTGCTACAGGTCAGTGATGTCCAACCCCTAAAACAATCTCAGGTCCCCCAAACTCACTCCAACAGGAACTGAGCTCAACAAAGACCACATCAAACAAAGAAAAGCTTTCTAGAATAAAGAACCAGAATGGCCAGATTATCTCATTAAGGCACTCTAAGACATAATTTGGGTAATATTCTAGTTATCACTATTGTGTTTCCCATTTTCTGCATTTACAATGGAGTTTTTAATCATAATTATATTGTCCTTTCTCTGTCAGTGAATAGTCTGGGTATTTCTTGAGGGTGATTGATGTTATGATTTACTATAAATTGCTATAATATTTTATGTACAGTAAATATAATTATTCACTATAAATTACTATAATTTATTATTCACTATAAATTACTATAATTCTTGGGAGGAGCCAAGCCTAGATCCGACCAAGAATGCATATGACCTAGATATCCTAGATGTGAAAATTAGGTTGCCTTCCTCTAGCAGGGGGATGAGTGATTTTAGATTTTTCTGTAGATATGAGCATTTCTTAAGATATGTATATGGGAAGAAGGATAAGCATGGACATGCTGCATACCCATTTCAGTACTCATTCATTTTCCTTTTTGTTGTACAACTCCAGTCTTCCTCAAGATAGGCATAACCCTAATCTCTGAACCTTAACCCTAAACTTCAATCCATATAGTGTGAGTAAAGTTGACTCTATCTCTGGCTCAAAAAGAAAAATTGACTCAGACCTGGACCATCAGAGCACTGTAATCTTTACACCCAAGAATATGAACATATAATCCAATTCAACTTAATAATAAGTGGATCTGGTCCAGAACTTTTTTTTTTTTGCGGTACGCGGGCCTCCCACTGAATACACTGAAGACCCAGTGTATTTAGTAGAGAGTTTTTCACTTGCAAGGTTAGAAATCCCAGCTCACGGAAACTGAAGCAAAAGGAAGAAATTCGTTATTCACATAACTGGACATGGATGTTCTAGGATTTCGAGATCTCTCTCTCTCTCCCTCTCCCCCAGCCCTACCCCGCCCTAGCTCCTCTCTGTCTTAGACAGGCTTCTTTCATGTGGTGACCCCTGGCAGTTTCATACTTATAACCTCACAGCTCCAAGTTTAGCAAAAAGTTCTGGACCAGGGCTTCGCTGGTGGCGCAGTGGTTGAGAGTCCGCCTGCCTTGAAAAAAAAAAAAAAAAAAAAAAAAAAAGAATGAGGAATTTCTTTTTGGGCTAATACAAACTTATCTTCAACATATGTTAAGAAAAATATTTTAAGTGCAGACATTTGTGTAATATATATAAACAGGCAGGAGAAAGGAAATGTCTTTTCATATTTGCTCGTATGTGTATGGATGTCTCAGGAAAGAGAAAAAATACTGAGAGGAGTAGTTATCCATGGGGAAGGGGCAGTGGAACATGGGATTTAGGAGACAAGATTGGGAGGGAGATTTTATCACTGTATACCTTTTATTTTACTGTATTAAAAAAAATTTGGAACTACACAAACTCTTCACAAATGTTTTCAATGCATATTTTTTAGAAAAGTACAATAACAACACAGCAGAGTTCCGGAATTCTAAATTATATGTGAGGTGCCAGTGTGAAATGTCAGTCGCATAAATTGAAAGAGCAGGTTTTCTTCCATCTTCTAGAATTTCAGCTTTAAAGAGACCTGTGCTACACAGCTGAAAAGAGATATCCCATGGTAATGGTGGCACCTACAGGACACATCCGGAACCTTTCATTTGTTTTTTTCTTTCTTTTTTTTTATTCTGAGAGTTCGTGGTGGAGCATGAATGGAGGTGGTGATTGATCTTCCCTTGGAGTTCCTGAACAAAAGCAGTTTGCTAATCACTGTATATTTACTGTCAGATACACATGGATACAAATACTGTCCCTATCATTTACTGTCTGCATAGCTTTAGGCAAAGGCACTTATATCTTTTAAAAGCCATAGTTTCTTCACTTGTAAAATGTGGATGATTGTGACCTTGTTATATTGTTGCTTACTAATATTTTAAGTGAATTGTGTCACCTAAGGTATATCAGTGCTGCCCTCCAAATGGCCTGTGGTTGCTCAATGCCTAAGGCAACCCCAAGCCTCTGAACCTGCATCAACAGGAAGTTAGATGCTAAATAAATACAGCCCACAGAAGAGGCTATGGGAATGCAGTCCTCGAGCCTCCCTGGCCAGCAAAGGAAGGGAGACTGGAGAGAGGGAGATTGAGAGAGGGGAAGAGTGAGAGAAAGAGAGAGAAAGCAAGTGAGGGCACCGTTTGAATCCTTGTGTCCAGGCATACTGGAAACTCTCAATTTATCCCTGATTTTTCAGTTGTAAAGACAATAAATCCCTTTCTCTAAAGCCAGATTGAGGAGTTTTTGTTTTTGTTTTGCTTGTAATTGAAAGACCCCTAATCATTTCTAATGCTGCATATTAAAAGTTGCTCTACCTCACTCATAATAAAACTATGAATTTAAAGTGAGATAGCGTTTTCCACCAATTATATTGACAAAAATTAAATTAAAATTGATCACATACTATGTTGGCTGAACTGTGAGGAAATATTTT
Organism: Neophocaena asiaeorientalis asiaeorientalis; assembly: GCF_003031525.2. Lineage (NCBI taxonomy): Eukaryota > Metazoa > Chordata > Mammalia > Artiodactyla > Phocoenidae > Neophocaena > Neophocaena asiaeorientalis. Next base: position 10,969,536 of record NW_020175410.1, on the reverse strand, counting down.
ATTTTACTAGTGAGAATGTGTTTAATCATCCCTAAAGAAGGTAAAAATCTATTTGTTAAACTGCAAATACATGTATCTTTGACCCAGTAATAACACTATTGTGTACTTTGTCCCACAGATATATATCCTGCCTGCAAAATGAGGCATGGACAAGGTTATTCACTGCAGCATTGTTTGGAAATTCAAACAATAAGAATCAAACTAAATGTTCCTCAAGGGAGAATCAGTTTCATCCACACAGTGGAGGACTCTCTCTTAAAAGGAATAAATTTCTTTAGGAATTGATAATGGAAATCTCTCCATAATATATAGCTATGTAGAAGAAAAGAAAAAAAAAAAAGGAACAGAAGAATGTGAATAAGTGGCATTAAAAAGGGAGGGGAAAGAAATCTATGTTCATAGTTGCATACATATTAAAATCTCTAGGGGCTTCCCTGGTGGCGCAGTGGTTGAGAATCTGCCTGCCAATGCAGGGGACACGGGTTCGAGCCCTGGTCTGGGAGGATCCCACATGCCACGGAGCAACTGGGCCCGTGAGCCACAATTACTGAGCCTGCGCGTCTGGAGCCTGTGCTCCGCAACAAGAGAGACCGCGATAGTGAGAGGCCCACGCACCGCGATGAAGAGTGGCCCCCGCTAGCCGCACCTAGAGAAAGCCCTCACACAGAAACGAAGACCCAACACAGCCATAAATAAATAAAATTAAAAAAAAAAAAAAAAATCTCTAGAAGAATAGACAAAAATGAATACCATCATAAATGCTATGTAGAGGAAATTGGTGGATAAGAGACAGGGATAGAGGGAGTTTTTTTCAAATAAGATTTTTATGTACATTAAAATTTTTGAAACCTATAAATGTATAAGCTATTCAAAAATGAACTAAATATAATTTCAGGAGAAGGGAACCCTAACATACGTTGGAGCTATAGAACTCTAAACTCGTGAGTGGGGGTCCTTAGACTGAATTGTATGTAGACTGGACTCCATCTTCTAGAATTTCTGATTCTTTCCAGCCTTAAGAGATCAGGCTGCAGGGCTGGAAAGAAATACCCCGTGGTTAGTAGCGGCACCTACAGGAAAAACAGAATATTTCAGTTTGTTTCTTTGTGCTTTCTGGGAGGAGGAGGGGATGGGTGGGAGAATATCAGAATAGTTTAACAGGGCACAGGGCAGGAATGGTGATTTTTCTCATCAGAGTTGCTAGTTATTGTGAGCATAATTTGTCATATAAGCATATTGAAAGCTTAGACTTAAGAGCTGGTTACAGATAGTGGGTTTGTCACTCACTCTTTGATCCTCCCCGGCTGTATGGCTGTTGGTAACAGCACTTAACATCTCTGAGCCATAGTATTTAGTCTTGTAAAACAAGAAATATGCTATATATATCGCAGGTTAATGCCTCATGGTGTTTTTTAAATTTATTTTATTGAAGTACGGTTGATTTACAATATTGTGTTAATTTTTTCACAGCAAAGTGATTCCATTATACATATATATATTCTTTTTCATATTCTTTTCCATTATGGTTTATTACAGAATTTTGTGTATCATTCCCTGTGCTATACAGTAGGACCTCGTTATTTATCCATTCTATATGTAATAGTTTGCATCTGCTAATCCCAAACTCCCAATCCATCCCTCCCCCCTCCCCCTTGGCAACCACAAGTCTGGTCTCTACATCTGTGACTCTGTTTCTGTTTTGTAGATAAGTTCATTTGTACCATTATTTTAGATTCCACATATAAGTGGTATCATATGTTATTTGTCTTTCTCTTTCTGACTTACTTCACTCAGTATGAGAATCTCTAGGTCCATCCATGTTTCTACAAATAGCATTATTTCATTCTTTTTATGGCTGAGTAATATTCCATTGTATATATGTGCCACATCTTCTTTATGCATTCATCTGTCAATGGACATTTAGGTTGCTTCCATGTCTTGGCTATTGTAAACAGTGTTGCTATGAACATAGGAGTGCATGTATCTTTTTGAATTATAGTTTTTTCCCAATATATGCCCAGGAGCCTCACGGTGTTTTAGGAGACATATCTTGCTAGAGGAGCTCAAAATCTGGCAAACAACAGCCTGTGATTATTTAATCTTTAAGGCAAACCTAAACACCCCAAGCCCATTCCAACAGGGAGAGAGATGCTTATGAGATGTACCCCACAGAAGGGACTTCCTCCTCCATAGTCTCCAACTCATAGGGGCTGTGGAAATACAGGACAAAGGTGATGATTCCAGATAACAGGCCAGAGCAGTCAGGTTAGCTAAGGAGCTCACATTACCTCCAGGTCGGGGCCACCTTGCTCTTCCTGTCCTGTGCATCCTGGACCAGAGACCACTTTATGCTGTTTCCCGTTCTCCTCCTTACTAAATGGGCGTTTTGTTGTTATTACTCTGTTCTTTCTCTGTCCTTTCATGTGTGCCTTTTGGTTATACAGGAACCACAGGTTGCTGGGCCAGGAGGAGCCACATCAGGACCTGACCAAGAAGACTGCACATCACCCAGAAATCTTGAACTTGGAGCAATAACCACATGAGTTGCTGTGCGGTTTCCCTCTGGGAAGGGGGTGAGTGAAGTTTCACAGCATGCAATTATGGCTTCGTCACAATTACAGCATGGCTGTTTTTTAAGGTGTGTGTGTGTGTGTGTGTGTGTGTGTGTGTGTGTGTGTGTGTGTGTGAATAGAAGGGTATGTGGATGTTGAGCTGTCAGAGGAGTGGATTACCACACAAATCCGCAGTGTTCACCAGCCAGTGCCTATCGATTCTTCTCCACCTAACACCACTTTGACCTTTCACTGGACAGCCAGAATCCCCACCTCTCACTCAATCCATCTAGTTTGGGGGGATTTGGGCTCTGTCACATGACTCAGGCCTGGCCAGTCAGAGCGCTGCATCCCTTGTCCAATGCAGGTCTGTGAACATGGGGCAATCAGAGCCTGTTTGAGGAGAGGGTCAAGACAGAAGGAAACTGAAGCAGGAGAGGAAGAGGGAAAGGAAGCAAGTGAGTGAGCAAGACAGAAAGAGAAAAAAAGAGAGAGTGAGAGAGAGAAATCACAGGCCTCAGTAACACTTATGCCTTTGGATTAAGGCCCACTGGAAATTCTACATCTACCTCCAGACTTTTTAGTCATGAGAAAACAAACATCTTCTTGCCAAGGCCATGGAAGTTGGGCTTCCTATCACTTGCCATCAAAAGGATTCTAACTCATTTAAATTGCTCTTAAACCAAAAGAGGCTCAAACTCACTTATAATAAAAGAAACAAAAAGTAAAACTGAGATACCATTTTTTTCACTCTAAGATTGATTGGCAAAAATCCAAAACACACTGTGTTGGCCAAGCTGTGGGGAAATAGACAATTTCATACATGGCTGGCAGGTACATAAACTGGTATGAGCCCTGTGGAGGGCAATTTGGAAATGTCAATAAGCATTGCAAATGCATATATCCTCAAATACTTTCAGATATATTCACACACATGCAAAATGAACTATATGCAAAGCTACTTATTTTAGCATTATTTTTACTGGCAAAAGAATTGACTTACATACTCATCGCTAGAGACCTGAGTGGATAAATTTAGGTGCATCCATACAGTGAGAATACTCTGAAGCTATAAAAAAGAGAGAGAGAGAAAAAAATTTTTATGTGTTGATATACAAGATTTCCAAGATATAGTATTAATGGAATAATCAAGATGGAGAAAAAATGTTATAGTGTGCTATCATGCAAAATAAAACAAGGTAGTTTTTTAAAAATATGTTTTCTTGTATATGAATAAGACATACTCTGGAAGTACAAAATAAACTAATAACTGGTAACTTTTGGCATGGACTTGATGAAACGGAAGTTTTTTCCACTATATTCTTTTTACACTTTTATTTGTTTTTGAGCCATTATAAATATATTACCTGTTCAAAAATTAAATGAATTAAAAATTGAAAAAGTCCTAACTAGAACCCAGGAGCTACATACAAAACAATAAAAACAGGTTATGGATGCTGGCACTGAACTGCATAAATTGGATGCAACTTCTTGAATCCTTCTAGAATGTCTGAGTCTATTGCAGCTCTGAGAATTGTGCTGCAAAGCTGGAAACAGATGTTCTATGATGAGGGTGGCATCTACAGGACAAACTGAGAATTTTTGCATTTTTCTTCTGTTTTTCATTATTTTCTTCTGACTGACAGAAATTTAGTAGTGCATGGAGGAAGGGCAGTGAGAATTAATTTCCCACTAGAGTTTCTAGATATGAAGGTTTTGCTAATAATGATAGAGATATTGCAAACAAAACTATTTTAATATAAGGTACACAGGGAAGCAGTATGAAATAGAGGGATAAAGGTAGACTCTTCTGGCTACAAATATTGGCTTTGTCACTCCCCAGCTGTATGGCTTTGGGCAAAGCCACTTCACATTTCTGAGCAATAGAATTTACACTTATGAAATAAGAATAATACTTACCTTATGGGGTTATTGCCTCATAAGGTTTTAAGAGAGATTCACAGCCAGAAAAACCTTAAACCCAACAAAGAGTAGCCTGCCATTGTTCAGTCTCCAAGGTCATTCCAGGCCCTCGAACCTAATCCTTCAGGAAATGAGATGCTAAACAAATGCAACCCATAGAAGGGGCATCCTTGCCTAAGGTCACCACCTCAAATGGGGCCAAGGAAAATAAGGAGAAAAGAGAACCTTCCGGAGTGGCCACATTATGACTAACGAGCTCACTTCACTCTAGGGTCAGGGGTCTGAGAAAGTGTTCCAGGTCAGAGACCACTATGGGCAGTTTCCCACTTTCCTCTTTTTCAAATGGAAGGTTTTATTTCGATTGTCATTATCTCTCCCTATGAGTGTATAATGGTGAGTTATGGTTTTCATTTAATCACAGTTTGCTGGACTACAAAAAGCCATATTAGGACCCGACCGAGAAGAATACTCATAACCTAGAGATTCTGGATTAGAGCAATAACTAGTTTATTTATGAGTTTGAGGTTGTTTATCTCATCTCCTTCTGGGATGAAGATGAGAACAGTTTTTACTGTGATTAGTATAGCTGCATTATTTTGTTTTTGTTTTTTTTCTGCGGTACACGGGCCTCTCACTGTTGTGGCCTCTCCGGTTGCGGAGCACAGGCTCCGGACGCGCAGGCTCAGCGGCCATGGCTCACGGGCCCAGCCGCTCCACAGTATGTGGGATCTTCCCAGACCGGGGCAAGAACCCCTGTCCCCTGAATCAGCAGGCGGACTCTCAACCACTGCGCCACCAGGGAAGCCCAGCTGCATTATTTTGATATGGGTGTCTTTAGAGATACATGCATGGATAGAAGGGTGTATGGTCCTGTGACTCAGGCCTGGGCAAATGGAGCAGGACATCCCTCTGTCCACAGTGATAGCTCAAGGACAGGTACATAATACAACTGAATTCAGTGAAAGTCAGACCTAGGGCTTTGTGCTGAGTTTGGAGCTTGAGGATGAAAGCCTGGTGCTGCCTGGGGCCACTACGAGAGGAGAGACTGTCTGAGAATAAAGCCAAGCAAAGGGAAAATGCAGAGAGAGAGAGACAGAGACAAAGAGACTGAGAGAGAAAGATACAGAGGGACAGAGACAGAGAGGGGTAGGTCAGGTTTGATGACATCCTTTGAGTCTTTGGATCAAGGCATGTCTGTAGATATACTCACTGACTTTTATGTGAATCATTTCTTCTCTGTTGCTTAAACCAGATTAAGCTGAGTTTTCTACCACTTGAAATTGAATGAGTTTTTATTAACTTATATGAAAAGATGATATATTCATTCATTAAGAAAAGAAATACGTAATACAACTACACAGAGACAACACTTTTCGCCTACTGTATTGTCAAAAATCCAAACTTTTGATAGCACATGGTTGGACAAGCTGTGTGATAAAAGTCATTCACATGTAGGACTAGAGGGAATGTAAATTACTACAATCCCTAAGTGGTGGGGAGATTAGAAAATCTATAAAAATTATAAATGCCTCTGCCCTTTGACCTCGTAAGTCCACTTCTATGAATTTATTGTAAACATACACTTGTACCAGAGAAAGACCAATGTTCTGGTTATTCTTTGTTTGCTTCTGCACCTCATCTCCATTTTCACTCTTTTTTTTTTCAATAGAGGTTGACCTCTATTGAATGCTTCACACAGGTTCTTCTACCCTCTGACTTCTTTCTAGGTTGGATTAATGTATGGGTGGACCATCCACAAGAGATTGGAAAGGAAAGAAGAGAGAGGTCAAGGTATGCATTCCACTGACTCCTGTTTTGACAAGAGTGATTCTGGAAGAGCTTTTGTTCCTCTGTCACCACAGCTAATATCAAATGGCCTCTTCCATGGCTATGGCCATCACCAGAGTCTGATGACATCAGTTCTTCCTCATCGTCCCTGCAGGCCAAATGCTGATAACACATTTCTGCTGCAGCTAATCTCTGGGTATTCACCATCTCTTTTCAGTTCCTTTAACTCTACTCATCTGTGATGGTTAATGTGCTTCAACTTGACTGGGCCACAGAATGGCTAGATATTTGGTTAATCACTACACTGGCTGTTTTTGTGAAGGTGTTTTGGAATGAAATTAGTGTTTAATCAGTAGACTGAGTGAAGCAGATTCCCTCTATAATGTGGGTGAGCCTTATCCAACCAGCTGAAGGCCTGAATGGAATAAAAGGCTGACCCAGTACCCCAGGTAAGAGAGAATTCTCCTGCCAAAGGTCTTTGAACTAGAAGATCATCTCTTCCTCATTTTACAGCAGCTCCTGACCTTCAGACTCAAACTGGGATATTGGGTCTACAGATTTTGGATTTGCCAGGCTTCATAATCATGTGAGCCAATTCCTTGTAATAAATCTCTCTCTCATATATATATATCTAACTAATACATCATCCCTCTCAAAATATCTCCGTCATTAAATCCTCTTCAGTTAAACCCCTCAAGTATGCTATTTCTTTCCTGTGGGGACCTTGACTAATACAGTAATTGGTATCAAAAATGGTTCAAGGATAATTAAAGAAAACTGAAGATACTATTTAGCTCTTTTAGACTAGCAAAGATGAAAAATACTAAATGGCTGTCAGTGATTATCAGCAGAGGTTTGGATTATGAGGGAACTTTCACATTTCTAAGCTATTCATGTTTGTATTTTTTAATGCTTGAATTTTTTTTCTTTTCTTTTTTTAACATCTTTATTGGAGTATAATTGCTTTACACTATTGCGTTAGTTGCTGCTGTATAACAAAGTGAATTAGCTATACGTATACATTTATCCCCATATCCCCTCCCTCTTGCGTCTCCCTCCCACCCTTCCTATCCCACCCCTCTAGGTGGTCACAAAGCACCGAGCAGATCTCCCTGTGCTATGCGGCTGCTTCCCACTAGCTATTTTACATTTGGTAGTGTATATATGTCCATGCCACTCTCTCACTTTGTCCCAGCTTACCCTTCCCTCTTCCCATGTCCTCAAGTCCATTCTCTACATCTGTGTCTTTATTCCTGTCCTGCCCCTAGGTTCTTCAGAACCTGTTTTGTTTTTTTTTTTAGATTCCATATATATGTGTTAGCATATGGTATTTGCTTTTCTCTTTCATACTTACTTCACTCTGTGTGACAGACTAGAGGTCCACCAACCTTACTACAAATAACTCAATTTCATTTCTTTCTATGGCTGAGTAATATTCCATTGTATATGTGTGCCACATCTTCTTTATCCATTCATCTGTCAATGGACACTTAGGTTGCTTCCATGTCCTGGCTATTGTAAATAGTGCTGCAATGAATAATGCTTGAATTTAAAAAAACAAGAAGGATATATTGTGCAACACAGGGAATATAGCTAATATTTTATAATAACTATAAATGGGGTATAACCTTTAAAAATTGTGAATCACTTTTGTACACCTGTAACTTATATAATACTGTACATCAACTATAGTTCAATAAAAAAAAGAATACATTTTACGGGCTTCCCTGGTGGTGCAGTGGTTGAGAGTCCGCCTGCCGATGCAGCGGACACGGGTTCGTGCCCCAGTCTCGGAAGATCCCACATGCCACGGAGCGGTTAGTCCCGTGAGCCATGGCTGCTGAGCCTGCGCGTCAGTAGCCCGTGCTCCACAACGGGGAGAGGCCACAACAGTGAGAGGCCCGCACCGAAAAAAAACAAACAAACAAAAAAAGAATACATTTTTAAAAAATGGCTCAAAAAATGGCTCAAGGAAACAAACCCTCAAAATGGGATTCCAAGATTCCATTGCCCATATCTCTGATAAGCTCACAGATATCCTCTCCCAGGGGAAAGTAGGATAATAGTAATCCCTGATATGTAGCAATATCATGATTACTCAAGATAGCACTGTTGTAGGATGCAGTACAAGTGGATGGCAAGGCAAGATCAAATGACTAAGGCTCTTAATTGCTCTGGCAATGATGGTGATTATAGTATGTGGCCTGGCTGCTCCTGACTGCCTTGGAGAGCTTACAAAAAGGAGGAAAAATCTAAGCTTAAAGACTTTTTTTTAATATATAAATTTATTTATTTATTTGGCTGAGTTGGGTTTTTGTTGCTCCATGTGGGCTTTCCATAGCTGTGGCGAGCGGGGGACTACTCTTTGTTGCAGTGCATGGACTTCTCATTGCCCTGGCTTCTCTTGTGGAACACAGGCTCTAGGCACGCGGGCTTCAGTAGTTGTGGCATGCAGGCTCAGTAGTTGTGGCTCGTGGGCTCTAGAGCTCAGGCTCAGTAGTTGTGGCGCACAGGCTTAGTTGCTCCGCAGCATGTGGGATCTTCCCGGACCAGGGCTCGAACCCGTGTCCCCTGCATTGGCAGGTGGCTTCTTAACCACTGTGCCACCAGGGAAGTCCCAAGCCTAAAGACTTGAACCTTCAAGTTGAAGAACAAGAAGAAAATCAAAAAGCCTCAATGCTGGCCTTAAAAAGATTATTTTCGGGCTTCCCTGGTGGCGCGGTGGTTGGGAGTCCGCCTGCCGATGCAGGGGGCGCGGGTTTGTGCCCCGATCTGGGGGGATCCCGCGTGCCACAGAGTGGCTGGGCCCGTGGGCCGTGGCCGCTGGGCCTGTGCGTCCGGAGCCTGTGCTCCACAGCGGGAGAGGCCGCAACAGTGAGAGGCCCACGTACAGCAAAAAAAAAAAAAAAAAAAAGATTATTTTCTACAGGGCACACATGACCAAAAATTAGGTCCAAAAACTAACCATATGTGTAACAGAGAAATAGCACTGTTTAAATGTTCAGCCTCTTCAAGTTATCCCAAGGCAGTAGTTAATGAGGGTGGGTGGGATTCTGAGACCTAGAATAGGAATATTTGGAAAAACTAGACATGAGGCTGAAAATTTGGAACACTGAAATCTCCTTGAATCTTCCTTGTCTGAGTAAGCAACCCAGCTCTTTCCCAAGGAAGCTTGGCTTTCCTTTCATAAATTTCCTTTGTTGACTTAACTTGGGACAGTCACCTCACAAGGGGAGCCAGCTCTTCCCCCACCCATCCTCACCATCCCTTATTTACTTCCAGATCCATAGTGAGAGTTAAATGCCAGCACAGCCCAAAGAGAGAAGAGTAAGGTCTTCTGCAGGAGGAGATAAAGTATACTTGCCCATTTGTATTAGCAGGAATCTAGGAAACAAACACAGGTATTGCTTCTGAGTGTGTTAGATGAAACATAAGGTTTCAGGCCAAATGTTTTGATATGAATCCTCACAAAGGATTTGTGGTTTAGTGTGTTGGCTCAAGCACCTGAGTGTGGTTCTCTGAAGCCTTGGCAATGCGCCTACCGTGAGGCTGTGATGCTGGAATTTTTGAGCAAGATGTACAGGGCAGACTTCAAAGGTTAAGTTGATGAGAATGTTGAAGTGGATCTATTGTATTTATACATAGGTAGAAGAGCCACCTCCCATCCTCAATCATAAGCAGCAAGAGAACTAGAAGACATTTATTTACTGAAGCATTAAGGAATGCCTTGATGAAGGGAGCATCAGCATCTTAGAAAGCAACACGGATTTATTTTTTTAATTGAAGTATAGTTGCTGTATAATATTATATGTTACAGGTGTACAATACAGTGATCACAATTTTTAAAGGTATACTCCATTTATAGTTATTATAAAATATTGGCGATATTCTCCATGTTGTACAGTATATCCTTGTAGCTTATTTTATAGCTAATAGTTTGTACCTCTTAATCCCCTGTATTGCCCCTCCTCCTTCCTTCTCCCCACTAGTAACTACTAGTTTGTTCTCTATATCTGTGAGTCTGCTTCCTTTGTTATATTCACTATATATTCACTGTTGTATTTTCATATTCCACATATGTCATACAATATTAGTCTTTCTCAGTCTGACTTATTTCACTTAGCATAATGCCCTCCAAGTCCATCCATGTTGCTGCAAATGGCAACTTTTCATTCTTTTTATACTGAGTATTATTCCTTTGTGATATGTACATATACCACATCTTCTTTATCCATTCACCTGTTGATGTACACTTAGGTTGCTTCCATATCTTGACAATTGTAAATAATGCTGCCATGAACATTGGGGTGCATGTATCTTTTTTATTTTTTTATTTTTTTTATTTTGAGGTACGCGGGCCTCTCACTGTTGTGGCCTCTCCCGTTGTGGAGCACAGGCTCCAGACGCACAGGCTCAGCGGCCATGGCTCACTGGCCCAGCCGCTCCGCGGCATGTGGGATCTTCCCAGACTGGGGCATGAACCCGTGTCCCCTGCATCGGCAGGTGGGCTCTCAACCACTGCGCCACCAGGGAAGCCCCGTATGCATCTTTTTTGAATTAGTATTTTTGGTGGTTTTTTTGGATATATACCCAGTAAGGAAAGTGCTGGGTCATATGGTAGTTCTATTTTTAGTTTTTTGAGAAACATCCATACTGTTTTCCACAGTGGCATTCCCACCAACAGTGTACAGGGTTCCCTTTTCTCCACATCCTCACCAACATTTGTTATTTGTGTTCTTTTTCATGATAACCATTCTGACAGGTGAAAGGTGATATCTCATTGTGGTTTTGATTTGCATTTCCCTGATGATTAGCAATGTTGAGCATCCTTTCATGTGCCTGTTGGCCATCTACATTTCCTCTTTGGAAAAATGTCTATTTAATTCTTCTGCCCATTTTTTAATCAGGTTGTTTATTTTTTTGATGTTGAGTTGTATGAGCTTTTTATATATGTTGGATATTAACCTCTTATTGGTCATATCATTTGCAAATATTTTCTTTCATTCAGTAGGTTGTCTTTTTGTTTTCTCATTGGTTTCCTCTGCTGTGCAAAAGCAAAAAGCACTATTTAAAAAGCTAGATTTAGTAGGCATGTTATAATGATGAGATATGCATCTATAGAATTGGTGCTGATTTCAGTGGGAATAAGAAGATTCTGGGATGGTAGATGCCAAGTGGCTCTGCTTGACCATCAGAGATTAAATGGGAGTGATTACTTTAATAAGTCACAGGGTCTGGGTGGTAATCAGAATATTTTGACTCATAGATCCATTAAATATCATGGCTAATTGGAGCTGCTAAACAGGAAGTAGCAAGCACTATAAGTACCTTAGAAGATACCTGATGCCATACAGTAAAACATAGAGTAGGAGGTAAACCCCGTGAAAGCACAGAAGCCTGCTCTATGGATGAAGTTTCCAGCATTAACTGGTCTGGACATCTGTGTGAGATACAAGTTGTTACACTTGGCCACATCACTGCAAATGAATAGGGACAATATATAGTGAGCTTTGGGCTTCCCTGGTGGCACAGTGGTTGAGAGTCTGCCTGCCAATGCAGGGGACATGGGTTCATGCCCTGGTCTGGGAAGATCCCACATGTCGCGGAACGGCTGGGCCCGTGAGCCATGGCCGCTGAGCCTGCGTGTCCGGAGCCTGTGCTCCGCAACGGGAGAGGCCACAGCAGTGAGAGGCCCACGTACCAGACACACACACACACACACACACACACACACACACACACACAAATATATATATATAGTGAGCTTCTTTGGAATTTAGTGCCAAGATATTCCATGTTTGGCTGCATTGCTCCAGACCCCTTTTTTGGGTAACCCATAAGACAATCAGTTTTATTGGGGCCTAGAGCAAGAGATGGTCAAGGCCAAGGCCAGTGGCATACTGGTCAGTGTTTAATAACCAGCTCTCCAGAAAAACAAAAATGCCTAATTTGTAGCATTTGCTACCTTTTATGGTGTAAGTACTCCCATCACGGCTAATTCTGAGCTACCAAAGTGACATCAACTAACTCACAATATTCCTGAAAATTTACATGTTCGTTCTCACCAGCCAGTATGAGCTAGATCCAGCACACCGTACATCAAGGCTAAGGTGTAACTGCCTTGCTCTTGGGACTTACCATCCAGCAGACCCACTAGTACATGACAGTGACAGATAGGGATGCTATATGAATGGTCTTCAAGACCTAACATCACAGGGCAGATCTGGAGGGTTTTGAATGAAAGCCTCTTTGGTCACAATCTATTATCCATTTAAAAAACACTCCTGGCTTGCTACTGGTCCCTGGTTGAAACTGAATTTCTGACCAAAGGACACCAAGACGCTATGTTATCCAATCCCCTGACTCATAACCATTCTCTACTCTTCTATACCCTACTCTGAGCCCAAGCACTTAAGCTTTAAGTGCATCACCAAGGCTTCCTTGCCCTCTGGCTTCCACTTGGAGTTGACCAATGCAAGGTCACTGGAAGTCAGGAGGAGAGGGAGGTGAGGGGCTTATCCTTGCCTTCCCCTACTCCTTCCCTGCATAGCTGTGATTTTGGAAATGCCTATGTTCCTCTATGGTCACAGCTCCTGGCAAGGAGCCACCTTCCCCAGCTCCAGCTCTTGCCAGCCTCAAGTAACACAGTTTTCTTCTCTTTCACGTCAAGCTTAGGGATGGTAAAACAACCTCCTGTGGATTTTAGCTTATATCTGATCTTCACCATCCCTTATAGATTCCCTTAATCTTTCCTGTCCCTCTGTAAATCATTGCTTCATTACACTCTCAGTAGTTAATTTTGAACATATCCTCTGTTTCCTGCCGGACTCTGGTTGATGCAAGGACTAACAAAGAATTATTCATTATGGCTCTATTTGCAACAGGCAGTAGGGGAAGTACACAGAGGACAGGTTTGGTCACAGAGTGCCTGCATTTGGGTCCTGATTCCATCACTCACAGTTTTGTGACCGAAGGCAAGTACTTATCCATTCTGTCTCAGATTATTTATCTGTATAATGGAAATAACAACTGAACTTAATGGATTGTGGTGAGGATTACGTGAGCTGATATAAATAAAGAACATAGAAAAATGTTATAAGTGCAAGATGAGTGATAGTGTGGTAAGAAGAATTTCTAAAAGATAGAGAGATTATCTGAGTGGATCTGATCCAATCATATGACTCCTTAAAAGGAGAACGATTTCTCCTGCTGATAGCAGAAAGGGAAGTCAAAGGGATTCCAAGAGTGAGAAGGACTTGATGCCATGCCCCTGCTGGTTGGAATATGAGGGGCCATGTGAAAGGAATTGTGCTACATGTGGGATCGGAGAGTGGCTCCTGGCTGACAGCCCGGGAAGAAACCAGAACCTTAGTCCCACAACCCCTAGAAACTGAATTCTTCCAACAACCCAAGTAAGACTGGAAGCGGAGCCTCCAGGTAAAAGCCCCACTGGGCCAACAATTTAACTTTGTTCTTGTTGGTCCTTGAGCAGAGAACCCCGTCAAATTCACCTGGACTTCTGAGCTACAGAACTGTGGATAATAAATGGAGTTAAGTCACTAAGTTTATGGTAACTTGTTATGGCAGCCTCAAAAAGCAAATACAGATTGCTATTTTTATTATTGTTAATAAAAGATAATTAACAATAAAACTGGAATCAACCTAAATGCCCATCAATAAATAATTGTACATTTGTACAGTGTTTAAATTGTACATTTGTACAGTTGTTTAAAAAGTGTAAAGAAGCTCTTTATGCACTGCTATAGAAAGTTCCTATATATGTGTTTATGTGGGAAAAAAACCCAAAGTACAGAATAGTCTATATAATAGTCTGTATAATATGCTACCCTTTGTGTAAGAAAAAGAAGCAAGATTATAAATTTATGTGTGTGTATGCGTGTGTGTGTGTGTGTGTGTGTTAAAACTCTCTGGAATGATACAGGAGGCTAATAACTGTGGTTACCTGCTTTGAGGGGTCATGAATAAGAACTAGACAGATGGGGGTGGCAGTGGGAGGGAGATTATTATGTACCTTTTTATACTTTCTGATCTTGGTATCATGTAAAATATTCTCTCTTCAAAAAATTAGAAAAGTCTTTTAAAACAAGGAAAAATGCATATTAGAGCTACAGAACTCTAAACACACGGGTGGGCTTACCAATATGAACTATCAGCCACGTAAATTGGCTTCTTCTATCTTCTAGAATTCCTGGTCTATCGCAGCCCTGAGAAATAAGAGCTGACGAGCAAGAAAGAGATTCTATGGTTATGGTGGCACCTACAGGACAAACTGAGAATTTTGGTTTGTCAATTTCAGTTTTTCTCTGAGAAAGCTTGGAAGGAATGAATGTTGAGTCCCCAGTGGAAGAGCTAAGCAGAAAAGTTTTAATAAGGACTGATGAAATTATCCCAAAGACATACTTACACAGGTCACACCAGGTGGGAAGTGCAGAGTAGTGAGATAAATACAGATTGCAGAGCCTCATGCACTTGGCTTATTATTTTCTCTGTGTCACCTTAGGTAAATGAACTGCAGCCTCTCTGAGCATTAGTTTCTTCACATATTTAGTTTCTTCATATGCACAAACCTGGCCCTTTTGCACAGTTAGAGTAATATTAGAAAGAATACAGGTAATGTGCTGGATATGGGGCCCGGCATAGTTCTCATAGCCAGTAGCCAGTGTATTCTTGTACTTCATGTATCCTTCACTATCATTGCACTCACGAGGCTCACCTCCCTATAAGACTCACCCTGTTTCAACGCACTCCCCACTTTGATGCATATTCAGCTTTTCTCAACTTTCCATAAGCAAGCACATCACACCAAGCACAATTTAGCTTTCTTGAATCTCTTAATATCAAACCTGCATAGCCTCATCTCCCCACTTCTCACTGCACTCATGATTTGGGGTCATTTTTTTAAACTCTTGGTGTATCTGTTTCATTTTTCTGGAAAAATACTACGAATTATGTTTAAACATTTTTTAACCTAACTGACACTAACGTGTATTTATCCACATAATAAAATGACATTTTCTCCTTCGGGACCATAATTAAACTTGAGCCTGACCTTTCCTCACCTTCAGGGTATAAAGGTTCTTCAGAATCTCTGTTGGCCTTATGTCTATATGCACAGCACCACATTTTTAGAGTGATATGCTCTCATATGTGTGTAAGGCTGAAGCAAAATAGAATCTGAGATCAAGAGCTGAGAGAAATTCATTAGTAATTTTATACTATGAATATATTTTAAAGGTTTTGTAATTCAGTAAGTAGAAATATTTACTAGGGTAACAAACTAGGCAGGAATGATTATTTAAAGAAAATAAATATAGAGTTATGTTTAAGCCTAAAATAGAAGGAGGGTAATTCCCTGCTCCCATGATGTTTAGACCAACTAGAGAAGAGAAAACTAGACAGTAAAGGATGTGATGATTATGGTTGAAGTAGTGCAGGATCCAGAAAGAATTAAGAAAAAACAAGGGTAGAAAGAATCATGTTTCCAAGCAGATGGTGCTGCATATCATAAATATTGTGATGAAGCTAATGACCCAAGGGGTTCTGGGCCGGTCAAATGATGCTCTAAAGGGGCATTTCAACAATCCAGATGACAGGAATTACAGAGAGTGACTAGTCATGATTACTGAAAAATCTGTGCTGTAGTGGACATAAAATAGGCTCAACCACAGAAAAATGAAAACATAATACAGCAAATATAGTAGTAATATATTATATTGATATTAATGATAAAAATTGCTAAAGAATTCAGGCATCAAATTAGAGAATCATAAACCACATGGCAATATATGGATATATGGATATCGTGTTCCTTGATATTACTGAAGTTAAAAACAAAGTGAGGGTTGACATTCAGGCACCATAAAAGTCACTACACAGAGACAGTCATTACTGAAATCGATATTTACAGGATGGAAAATTAGGTGACCCCAAACAACAGTTTAAGAGCTAAACTGCAGAAAGATTATAGAAAAGCAAAACAATACTGATGAAACTAGGATAGCCTGGGCATAAAAAGTACATGTGAAATAAATTGTTGTTCAGACAAGCAGAGATGAAATGAAGATCAGAACATTTATAAGGCAGGATCTCCCCAGGAAATAATTACAATTATGGGAGCAACTAAAAGTACAGGTGGGGTGTAATGATATCCCAGTTGAGATAGGCACAGTTAGGACACAGACTACTGAAAGATGTGGAGATTATTGCGTACCAGAGTAGACTTAGAGAAATAGAAGGAAAAAAGCATATAAGAAATCTATTAGAAAAGACAAGAAAAGATAAAAAACAAGAAAAGAAAAGAATAGAAAGACACCCCCACACACACCCACTGCAGACTTTATTACAGACGTGAAAAGCATTATATCTATCTTATGGACTGGCAACCCCTGAGACAGAATAACAGACCACATAAGGACAAATGGCTGTCATGCAGCCCCAAAACAAAGAGCCTCTGCCATTCCAACAACCAGAGAGAAGGAATGAAGTATCACAATCAAAGAGACCAGGGAAAAGCTTAGAACAAGGATAAAGAGCAAACCTAGAGCTCCAAACTAGAGAATTGGCATTGTTTTATCTTCCCATATTAGAAAATGTTTTTCAGGCTTCCCTGGTGGCGCAGTGGTTGAGAGTCCGCTTGCCGATGCAGGGGACACGGGTTCGTGCTCTGGTTCGGGAAGATCCCACATGCCGCGGAGCGACTGGGCCCGTGAGCCATGGCCGCTGAGCCTGCGCGTCCGGAGCCTGTGCTGCGCAACGGGAGAGGCCACAACAGTGAGAGGCCCGCGTACCGCAAAAAAAACAAAGAAAAAAAAAAAGTTTTTCTATTTAATCTGTTAAAATGTAATTGAACTAAAAACGTTAGGATTACTAGATATGTGACCACAGGTATCAATAGTTTCAGGAAAAATGGCCAAGTATACATAAAGGAAAAAGATAAGATTTAAAATGTTTGGAAGAACCACATCAATAGGAGTTTTGGTAAAATGAGATCTAACACCAGCTAGTTGCCTTACTGGAATTCATGAAGTATCCCTTAATACCAAACTCTGAATGCATCATTGGAACAGACAGAATTAAGAAATTACAAGATATTGGAGAAAACAAAATCAATTTAGCAGTATATATAGTTCTATTGGAGAGGCAAAATTGGTACTAATGACATTACTCACATTGAGTTGTGAAATGTCACATTTTTATTCCCTTGAATAAAGTTTATTCTTGTAAGTTTTGTAGAATTTATTCAGTGCTTTTATTGTGGGAAATTTTTCTAGAAATTTGCCCATTTCATCTAGGTTTTCAAATGCATTGGCATAAAATTTTGTTGTTGAGGTGGCAGTAGTCATGGCATCTCAGTGGTTCCTTTTTGATAAGTTTTTGAAAAAATTATAAACTCACAAGAAGTTGCGAAAATAGTACAAAAAGGTCCTGTATACCCGTCACCCAACTTCCCCCAATAGTAACACTGTACAATGTGAAAACTAGGAAACTGATATTGGCACAATACTACTGACTAGATACAGAACTTAACTTGGACTGCATCACTCTTTACATGCACTGATCTTTTTCTGTGTGGGTATAGTTCTATGAAGTGTTTTTGTTTTTGTTTTTTTTAACATCTTTTTTGGAGTATAATTTCTTTACAATGTTATACAGCAGTTCCGTGAAATTTTATCACTTGTATAGACTCAGGTAGCTGCTATCACAGTCAACATATGGAACTGTTCCATCACAAAAAGACCCTCCATTGTTCTACACTTTTATAATCATACCCCCTCCCTAACCTCTGACAGTCACTGATCTGTTCTCCATCTCTATAATTTTGTCATTTCAAAATTGTATAAATGGGATCATATGGTATGTAACCCTTGGATATTGGCTTTTCTTCACTCAGCATGGTTCATGATATTGAACATCTCTTCATATGCTTATGTGCACCCATATTCCCTATTTGGTTACGTGTCTGTTTCAAACTGGATTTGGTGGGTTTTGTTTTGTTTTTCTAGCTGCATTGTTTGTGTTTTTACTGGTAAACTCACAGAGTTCTTTATATCTTTTGGATCCAAGACCTTTGTCAGATATGTGATTTGCAAATATGTTTTCCCAATTGGTGGCTTATCTTTCTAACCTCTTAACAGGGTTTTTCACATAGCAAAAGTTTTTAATTTTGGTGAAATCCACTTTATCAATTTTTCTTTTATGGATTGTGCTTTTGATATTATATCTAAGAACTCTTTGCTTGCCTTAGGTCACAAAGATTTTCTTTCTGAAAGTTTCCCTCTAAAAATATTATAGTTTTACTTTTTACACGTAGACTCATGTTCCATTTTGAGTTAATTTTTGCCTAAGGTGACAGGTTTGCATCAAAGTTCATTTTTCTTTCTATGAGGGTTCAATTGTTCCAGCACAATGTGTTAAAAATGCTGTCCTTCTTTCATTGCATTGGTTTTGCACCTTCGTCAAAAATCCGTTGGCCATACCTGTGTAGGTATATTTCTATGTTCTCTATTCTGGTCTACGATCTATGTGTTTATACTTCTAAAAACTTGTCTTGATTACTGCAGCCATACAGTAAGTCTTAAATCAAGGTGTTCTGATTTCTCTAACTTTATTCTTCTTTTTCAAAAATATTTTAGCCAACTCCAGTTTATTTGCCATTCCATATGAATTTTTTGTTAAGATTGGACTATGTCTACAAAAAGATTGTAAGAATTTTTATGTGAATTGCACCAAATCAATAGATAAATTTAGGAATAACTGACATTTTTACTACATTGAGGCTTCCAATTTATGAACATAGTGTTTCTCTTCATTTTATTGGTGCTCCTCTTATATTATCAACATTATGTACTTTGTAGCATATAGTCTTGTAACTCTTTTGTTAGACTTGTGCCTCGTATTTCATTTTTTGAGAGATTTTGATTGGTTTTGTTTTTTTAATTTTGGTCTCCAATTTATTCATTACTAATATATAGAAGTATGATTGAGTTTTGGGTGTTGACCTTATATCCATTGAACCTGCTAAACTAACTTATTAGTTATAGGGTGTTTTTTAATGTAGACTAGGTCTCTAAAGACTATACCTGTGTGACAAATTCAGCCCATTTTCTGTTTTTGTAAATAAACTTTCATAAAAGCATGCTAATTTGTTTATGTTTTGCCTATGGTTGCTTTCATGCTACAATAGCAAAGTTGAAAAGTTGTGACAGAGACCATTATGCCTGTTTACAGCTGAAAATATTTACTATCTAGTCCCTTTCAGAAAAAGGTTGCTGACAAGGTTATGATGTGATATAGACAATCATGTAATATGCAAATAGAGACAATTTTATTTCCTCTTTTATTACCTGTATGCCTTTAATATCCTTTTCTTGCCTAGCTACACTGCTTAGGACTTACAGCAATATGTTGAATAAGAGCAGTAAGAGTGAGCATTTTTTCCTCATTCTCAATTTTAGAGGGAAAGCATTTGGTTTTTCACTGTTAACTATGATGTTAGCTGTAGGGTTTTGTAGATGCTCTTCATGAGGTTGAAGAAATGCCTCTTTATTCCTAGTTTTCTGAGAATTTTGTTGTGAATCGGTGTTGAAAAGTTTTTCAATGCTTTTCTGTACCAGTTTATATAATTGTGTGGGTTTTCTTCTTTACCTATTAATATATTGAATTACCTTCACTTTCAAGTATTGAACTAACCTTTTTTTTTCTGGAATGAATCTTACTTAGTTGTAATACACAATTTTTATACACATAAGCTATAAATAGCTTATATACATATCATATGTACGTAAGATACAAAATTCTTATATATTACTAGATATAATTTGCTAATTTTTTTTACGTTTTTTATGTTTGTAGTTTTCATGTTTTGTACTGTCTGTCTAATTTTGGTATGAAGGTAATACTAGCTTCATAAAATGAGTTGGGAGATGATTTCTCTTTTTTTATTTTCTAGAAAAGATTGTATAGAATTGGTGTTAATTCTTGTTTAAATGTTTGGGAGCAGTGTCCACAGACAGCATCTTGGCCTGCAGATTTTTTTTCTGGAGTTTTTAATTACCAAATTAATTTATTTGATAATTATGGGGCTCTTCAAATAGTCTGTTTCATCTTTGGTGAGTTTTTGTAGCTTGTGGTTTTCCAGGAATTGATTCCCTTCATTAAATGGTTGAATTTATGTTTGTACAGCCAATGGTAGGGTTTCCTTAATATCCTTTTAATATCTGCAAGGTTTGTAGTGATATTCCATTTTTCATGCCTGATATTGGTAATTTGTGTCTTCTCTCTCCTTTTTCTCTGTCAGTCCTGTTAGACCTTTATCAATTCCATTGATATTTTTAAGCAACAAGATTTTTATTTGATTGATTTTTCTCTACTGTTTTTCTGTTTTCAATCCATTGATATCCATTGTCTTAATTATTTTCTTTCTTCTGCTTGCTTTAAGTTAATTTTGCTCTTCTGTTCTAGCTTCCTGAAGTGGAAGCTAAAATTATTGATTTGAGACTTTGTTTTCTTTTTTAATATTAGCATTTAGTGCTAACAGTTTCCTTCTCAGCACTCTTTAGCTGCATTCCACACATTCATTTGGATATTTTTATTTTTATTTAGTTCAATGTAATTTTTTATTTCCCTTTAGAGTTCTTCTTTAACTCAAGGATGATTCTGAAGCATGTGGTTATATTTACAAGGGTTTGAAGATATTTCTCTTTTCCTTCTAATAGATTTCTAGTTTGATTTCATTATAGCCACAGAACATATTTTGTGTGATTCCAGTACTTTTTAAGTTTGTTGGGACTTGTTTTAAGACCAAGGGTCTGGTCTTGGTGAATATTCCATGTGCAATTGAAAAGAATTTGTATTCTGCTGTTGTTGGGTGGAGTATTCTATAAATATCAATTAGATCCCATTGATTGATGGCATTTTTCAGTTCTCCTATATCCTTGCTGATTTTCACTCTACTAGTTATACCAGTTACTGAGAGGAGTGTTGAAGTCTCCACTTGTAAGTTTATCTATTTCTCTTTTATAGTTCTGTCAGTTTTTGCTTCGTGTATTTCGCAACTTGGTTGTTTGGTGAAAACACATTGAGAATTGTGATGTCTTTTTGGTGGATTGACCCTCCTTATTGTGTAATGTACCACTTCTTTCTTCTTTGCTCAGAAGTCTACCTTATCTAAAAAGTCTACTTTATCTAATATTAATATAGCCACTCCCATTTTTATTAGTATTTGAATGGTATACTTTTTCTATCATTTTACTTTTAACCTAACTATATCATTATATTTAAAATGAATTTCCTGTTAATAGCATATAGCTTAGTAAGTTATAGTTTTTATCCAATTTCTTACTGTGTTATTTAAGTAGATATTTACATATGAGACAACAGTATAATTTTTCTTTCAACTGTTTAATAATAATTTTAAAGACTCATAAGAAGAATGATATTCTGTTATATTTACCCATTTCATTGTTCTTGCTTTATTACTGATGTTCCAGGTTTTTTCTATTACTATTTTCTTTCTGTTGTAACAACTTCTTTCAGCAATTCTTTTAGATCAGGTCTGCTGACAACAAATTCTTTTATTTTTTTCCATCTGAGAATGTCTTTATTTCATCTTTATTTCTTGAAAGGTATTTTTGCTAGATATAAAATTCGGGGTTGATAGTTGTTTCCTTTTAGCAATTAAATATATTTTGCCACTTCCTGCTGACCCCTGTGGGTTTTTTTTTTTAATTGAAGTGTAGTTGATTTACATATTTTTAAATTTTATTGAAATATAATTGATTTATAATGTTATGTTAATTTCTTGTGTACAGCAAAGTGACTCAGTTATATATATAACTGTATATATATATTCTTTTCCATTATGGTTTGTCACAGAATATTGATTATTGTTCCCTGAGCTATGCAGTATGACCTTGTTGTTTATCCAGCCTATATATAACAGTTTGCCTCTGCTATAATGGGAGTTAGGGATTAGCAGTGACCCCTATGGTTTCTAATGAGAATTTCTCTGTTACTTGAATTGTCATTTAAAATATGTAGTTTCTCTCTGGATCTTTTAAGATTTTTTTCTTCCTTGTTTTAGTTTTCAGAAGTTTGATCATGATGTGTATTAAAATGAACTTCTTTGCGTTTATCTCATTTGTGGTTTACTCAGTTTCTTGAATCTGCAGTTTATGTCTTTCACCAGATTTGGGAAGTTTTTCACCATTTTGGTTAAAAAATTTCTCATCCCAACATGTTTTCCTCCCTTTTACTAGGACTCTGATGATACAAATGTTATACATTATGTTATTGTCCTGTAAGTCCCAAAGGTTCTGTTCATTTTTTTCAATTGCCTTTTTGTCTCTTTTTCAGATTGTGTAATTCTTATTGATCTATCTTCAAGTTTACTGAAGATTTTTGCATCTGTTCATGAGAGGTATGGGTCTGTAGTTTCCCTTTCTTGTAATGTCTTTGTCTGGTTTTGGTATTAGGAAATACTGGCCTCATAAAATGAGTTAGGAAGTATTCCCTCTGCTGTTATCTTCTGAGAGAGATTGTATTGGTGTAATTTCTTCCTTAAATGTTTGAAAGAATTCACCAGTGAACCCATCTGTCCCTGGTGCTTTCTTTTTTGGAAGGTGATCAATTGTTGATTAAATAGAAACAGGCCTATTCGTATTGTCTATTCTTGTGTGAGTTTTAGCAAATTGAAGCTTCCAAAGAATTTATCCATTTCATGTAGGTTATCAAATTTGTGGGCATAAAGTTGTTTATAGTATTCCTTTATTATTCTTCTAATATCAATACACTCTGTAGTTATGTCTCCTCTTTCATTTCTGATATTAGTAATTTCTTTCCTTTCTCCTTTTTTCTTAGTAAGCCTGGCCAGAGGCCTATCAGTTTTATTGAACATTTGAAAGAGCCAGATTCTGGTATAATTTATTTTCTCTATTAGTTTTATGTTTTCAATTGTATTGATTTTTGCTCTAACTTTAATAACTTATTTTCTTCTACTTATTTTAGATTTAATTTGCTCTTCTTTTTCTTAAATATACAGCCATACTTAGAAAACTCTAATTCTGTAATATGATGGTGTGTTAACCACTTAACTATAGTATAAAGGTTAAAGAAAGAGTATTAAGAACAACTATAGCTACTATAATTTGTGACAAATATACAATATAAAAAGAGGTAAGCTGTGATGTCAAAAATATAAAAGGGGAGGGAATAAAAGGGTGGTTTTTAATATACAATTGAAGTTAAGTTGCTATCAGAATAAACTGGAATGTTAATCTATAAGATGTTTTGTGTAAGCATCATGATACCCACAAAGCAAAAACCTGTAGTAGATTCACAAAAGATAAAGAGAAGAGAATTAGAGTGTACTATCATGGAAAATCACCAATTCACAAAGGTAGACAGCAAAAGAGGAAAAAAGGAACACTGAAACTACAAAATGGCCAGAAAGCAATTAACAACATGACATTAGTAAGTCATTACATATTAATAATTACTCTAAATGTAAATGATTGAATTATCTAATCAAAAGGCACAGAGTGGCTGGCTGGATTAAAAAACAAGACCCAGCTATATGCTGCCTACAAGATACTCACTTCAGCCTTAAGGACACATATAGGCTCAAAGTGAAGGGATGGAAAAAGATATTCCATGCAACTGTGAACCAAAAGAAAGTGTGGGTAGCTATACTTATATAAGCTATATAAGCTATACTTAAAGTTACACTTGAAGCTAAAAATGGTAAGAAGAGACAAAGAAGGTCATTATTTAATGATAAAGTGATCAACTCATCAAAAAGATATAACAATTGTAAATATATACACATGCAAGATTGGAGCACCTAAATATATTAAGCAAATACTAACAGATCTGAGGGGAGAAAGAGACAACAATACAATAATAGTAGGGATTCAGTGCCCCACTTTCAACAATGGATAGATCATCCAGATGGAAAATCAACAGGAACACACTAGACTTGAACTATACTTTAGACCAAGTTGACCAAATAGATATATAAAGAATATTCCAACCAATAGCAGAGAACACACATTCTTTTCAAGTGCACATGAAATCTTCTCCAGGATAGATCACATGCTAGGCCACAACACAAGTCTCAAGAAATTTAAGAGGTTAGAAATTATATCAAGCATTTTTTCCAGCCACAGTGGTATGAAACCAGAAATCAATTACAGAAAGAAAAATGGGAAAAGTGCAAACATATGGGGACTAAACAACATGCTACTAAAAAACCAATGGGTCAATGAAGAAATCAAAGAGGAAATCAGAAAATACCTCAAGACAAATGTAAATGGAAACACAACTTTCCAAAATCTATGGGATGCAGCAAAAGCAGTTCTCAGAGGGAGGCTTATAGTGATACAGGCCTTCCTCAAGAAATAAGAAAAACTCAAATAAACAACTTACCATCTAAAGGGATTAGAAAAAGAAGAACAAATGAAGCCCAAAGGCAGCAGAATTACAAAAATAGTAAAGGTCAGAGGTAAGAAGAAGTAAAATAGAGACAAAAAAAGGAAAGATCAATGAAAGCAAGAGCTGGTTTTTTGAAAAGATAAACAAAGTTGATAAATCTTTAGCCAGGCTCATCAAGAAGGGAAGAAAGAGAGGGACTTCCCTGGTGGTCAGTGGTTAAGAATACTCCTAGCAAACAAAAGTCCAGGAACAGATAGCTTCACTGAGGAATTCTACCATACACACAAAAGAAGAACTTAAACCTGTTCTCAAACTATTCCAAAAAAATTAAAAGGAGGGAACACTCCCAAATCCATTCTATAAGGCCACCATTATCCTGACACTAAAACCTGATAAAGGCAGTAAAAAAAGAAAGAAAATTATATGCCAATATCTTTGATGAATATAGATGAAAAAATTCTCAATTTCAACAAAATATTAGCAAACCAAATTCAATAATTTATAAAAAGGTTCATACACCATAATCAAGTGGGATTATTCCAGGGGCGCAAGGATGGTTCAATATTTGAAAATTAATCAGTGTGATACACCACATTAACAAAGAAGGATTAAAAAAAAATCACATGATTATCTCAATCAATGCTGAAAAAGCATTTGACAAAATTCAACATCCATTCATGATAAAAAAAAAACTCATCAAAGTTGGTATAGAGGGAATATATCTCAACACAAAAAAGGCCACTTATGACAAATCCAAAGCTAACTTCATAGTCAACAGTGAAAAGCTAAAAGCCTCTCCTCTAAAGGAACAAGACAGGGATGCCAAAGCACTCTTGAGAAAAAAGAACAAAGCTGGAGGTATCATGCTCTTGGACTTTAGACTGTACTAAAAAGTTACAGTAATCAAAATAACAGGGTACTGGCACCCAAACAGACACATAGATCAATTGAACAGAATAGGGAGTCCAGAAATAAACCCACACACCTATGGTTAATTAATCTATGACAAAGGAGGCAAGAATATGTAATTTTAAAAAGGACAGTCTCTTCAATAAATTGTGCTAGGAAAACTGGACAGGTACATGTAAACAAATGAGATTACAATATTTCCTCACACCATATACAAAAATAAATGAACAATAATTTAAAGACCTAAGTGTAAGACCTGAAACCATAAAACTCCTAGAAGAGAACATAGGCAGAACACTCACAAATTGTAGCAATATTTTTTTTTGATCTGTCTCTTAAGGCAGAAGAAATAAAGGCAAAGTAAACAAATGGGACCTAATTAAACTTAAAGCTTTTGCACAGTAAAGAAGACCATGAAAAAATGAAAAGACAACCTACTGAATGGGAGGAAATATTTGCAAATGATATGACCTACAAGCGGTTAATATCCAAAATATATAAATAGCTCATATAACTCAGTTTCAAAGAAAAACAAACAACCTGATTAAAAATAGGTAGAAGAGCTGAACAGACATTTTTCCAAAGAAGATATATAGATGGCCAACAGTGAAAAGATGCTCAACATAACTAATCATCAGAGAAATGCAAATCAAAACCACAATGAGATATAACCTCACACCTGTCAGAATGGCCATCATCAAAAAGAACACAAATAACAAATGTTGGCAAGGATGTAGAGAAAAGGGAACCCTTGTACAATGTTTATGGGAATGTAAATTGGTGCATCCATAGGGAAAACAGTATGGAGGTTCCTCATAAAACTAAAAATAGAAGTAGTTTGATCCAGCAATTTGACACCTGGTAAATATCTGGAAAAAAAAATAAAAACACTAATTTGAAAAGATCATGCTCCCCAATGTTCATAGTAGCACAATTTACATTAGTCAAGATTTGGAAGCAACCCAAGTGTCCATCAACAGATTAATAAATAAAGAAGATGTAGTATATGTATTCAATGGAATATTACTCTGCCATAAAAAGAAGGAAATTGTGTCATTTGCAACAACATGGATGAACCTGAAGGGTATTTTTTATGCTTAGTGAAATAAGTAAGACAGAGAAGGACAAATACTGTATGTTATCACTTATATGTGTTGTTTAAAAAGTAAAATGAGTAAATTATATAGCAAAATAGAGACAGACTTACAGATATATAAAACAAACTAGTGGATACCAGTGGGAAGAGGGAAGTGGGAAGGGGCAAGAGAGGGGGTATGGGATTTGGAAATACAAACTACTATCTAAAAAATAGATAAGCAACAAGGATATATGGTACAGTACAGAGAATTACAGCCATTATTTTGTAGTAACTTTAAATGGTGTATAATCTATAAAAATGCTGAATCACTATGCAGTGCATCTGAAACAAACATAATATTGTAAATCAACTATACTTTAATTTAAGTTAAATAAATAAATAGAAAATCTTGTCAGACAAGGATCAGGAAGACTTCAAACTGAATGTAAAGAAGACAATAAATAGTTGTCAACATCAATATGACAGCAATGTTGAAACTGTCTGAAAAAAAAAATTTTAAAGCCATGATAAAATGCTTCAACAAGCAATCATGAGACTGCTTAAAGTAAATTTTAAAAGCATATAAAGCTTCAGGAAGGAAATGGATAGTCTCAGCAAAGAAATACAAATTGATAAGCGTAATCAAATTATATTATTAGAACTGAAAAATACAATAACAAATTAAAATTCAGTGGATTTTTATTCATTCAGTGGATGAGCTCAACACTAGAGTGGAGAGGAGAGAGGAAATATCTGTGAGTTGAACAACTGAGATTACTCCAACTGAACAACAGAGAAAAATAGACTTAAAAAGTAAACAGAGTCAGAGGGACCTGTAGGACTATAAAAGAAGAGCTAACATTTGTGCCAACAGAGTTATATATAGAGAGGATAAGGAGGGTAGAGTTGAAAAAGTACTTTAAGAAACAATAGCTGAAAAAATCCTGAATTTGGCAACAAACGTATATCTGTAGATTCATGAAGTTCTGTGAACTCCAAACAAGATAAGCCTAAAGAAATTCACACCAATATACATCATAAATAAATTTCTAAAAACTAAAGATAAAGAAAAAATGTTGAAAGCAGTCAGAGAATAACACCATACCTACAGGAGGAAAACATTCAAATGATAGTGGACTTTTCATCAAAAACCATGGAAGCCAGAATGAGATGGCACCACACATTTCAAGTGCTGAAAGAAAAGACTTGCCAACCCAGAATTTTATACCAAGTGAAAATATCCTTCAAATGGTGAGGAAATCAAGACATTCTCAGGTGAAAGAACACTAAGAGAATTTGCCGCTCACAAACCTACCCTAAAAGAATGGCTACAGGAATCTCTCTAAATAGAAAGGAAATGATAAAAAAGAACCTTCAGATATTAGGAAAGCGGGACAACAACAACAAAAAACCATGGTAAACAAATATATGGGTAAATACAATAGGTATTTCTTCTCCACTGAGTTTTCTAAACTGTTTGATGGTTGAAGCAAAAATTATAACACTGTCTGATATGTTCTCTATGTTCAGAAAATATATTTTTTAAATTCCATTATAAATGGGAGAGGAAAAGGGAACACAAAAGAAGGTAAGGTTTCTATATTTCATTTGAACTGGTAAAATGATGACGCCAGTAGACCATGATGGGTTATATACATATAATGTAATATCTAGAATAACCATTTTAAAAAGTACACCAAAAGAGATGCACTCAAAGACATGATAAATAATTCAAGATAGAATTCTAAAATGTGTTCCATTTATTCACAAGAAGGCAGGAAAAAAAAATAGAGAAACAAAACAGAAATAAGGGGAAAAAAAGAGTAAACTGCTGATTTTAATTTTAACATACAAATAATTACATTGAAAGTAAATAGTTTAAATATATAATTAAAAGATAAAAATTTACAGAGTGAATTATAAAATAGAACCCACTATCATCTGTCTACAAAAAAACTCACTTCAAAAATAAAGATAGAGACTGGTTGAAAGAATAAACATAAAAGATATATTATGCAAACGTTAAAGGAAAACAGGAATGACTCTATAATACCAGATAAGATAGACTTCCTCTGAAAGAACATAACCAGAGACAGAGAGGGGCGGTTATATAACAATAGAAGGGTCAATCCACCGAAAAGAGATAGTAATCCTAAATGGGTAGGCACCAAACAACAGAGCTGAAAATTATGTGAAACAAAACCTGAAAGAACTCAGAGGAGAACTAGACAAACCCACAATTATAGCTGAAGACTGTTACACACTTCTCTCAACAATTGATAGAACAACTAGACAGAAAATCGGCAAGATATAGAACTCAACAACACCATCAACCAACAAGATCTAGTGGACATTTAAGGAACAATCCAAACAACAAAAGAAGAATACACATTCTTTTTAAATGCACATGGAAGACATACAAATGTCCTGGCTCATCAAACCAACCTCATTTATAGCACTAAATGCATACCTTAGAAATCAGAAAAGAAAAAACTTAAATCAAATTTAAGCTCACCTCAATAACTCAGAAATAAAGAGAAAAATAAAGAAGCAGAGAAAGGTAAATAATAAAGATAAGAGCAGAAATCAGTAAAATTGGAAACAGAAAAACAATAGAGAAAATGAAACAAAAGTAGCACTGCTAATACACAAAACAATTTGGATAAATCTCCCGGGAATTATGCTAAGCGAAAAAAACCTAATCCCAAAAGTTTACATAATGTGTAATTCCATTTATATAAACATTCTTGAAATGACAAACTTTTAGAAAAGGAGATTAGCTGTTAAAAGGGGCTAAGGAGGGGGTGCAGGCAGGAGGAAGTGAGTGTGGGTATAAAAGGGCAATATAAGGGGTCCTTTTGTTGATGGAAATGTTCTGTATTTTGAGTGTATCAGTGTCAATGTCTTGGTTACTCTACCGTATTATATAGTAACATTTTGCAAGATGTTCTAATTGGGAGAAATTAAGTAAAGGACACATAGGAGCTCTATAACTTTTTACAGCTGCATGTGAATTCACAATTACCTCAAAATAAAAGTTTAACTGCAAAGGAATATATAATTATAACTCTCAAAACTCAATAATAATTGAACCAACTCCCCAATCAAAAATGGTAAAAAGATTTGAACATACATATCCATAAAGATACACAGATGGGAAAAAGGTACATGAAAAGATGTTCAACATCATTAGTCATGAGGGAAGTACTCATTAAAAGCACAATGAGATATCACTACATGCATATCGGAATGGCTAACGTTTGAAAAATGACCGTGTCAAGTGTTGAGGAGGAGGCACAACAACTTGAACTCTCATCGTTGGTCGTGAGAATGCAAAATGCCATAACCACTCTGGAAAACATTTTAATGGTTTCTTGTAAGGTTTAACATCCTTATCACATAACCCAACAGTCCTACCCCTATGTTTACACAAAACTTAATCATGAATGTTTATAATATTTATTTATAATCACCCAAAACTGGAAGCAACCCAAATACCCTTCAGTTGTGACTGCACAAACCATGTTACATCCATGCAGCAGGATGCCGTCCGTATAGCAATGAAAATGAGCAAACTCCTGACAAAATGATGTGGATGTACCTCGAAGGCGTCAGGCTAAGTGAAAGAAGCTAACTCAAAAACTACAATACTCCATGATTCCATTTACATGACATTCATGAAAAGACAAAACTGTGGGGACAGAAAAATCAGTAGTGGCAGAGGCTGGAGGTAGGGGAGGAGGTTGGACTAGAAAGTGACACAAGGGAATTTGGGGGGTGATGGAGGTGTTCCAAGAGGTGGTGGTTACAAGAGTGTAGGCATTTATCAAGGTGGTGGTTACAAGAGTGTAGGCATTTATCAAAGTTCATAGAACTACATACTAAAAATAGTGAATTTTACTTCACAGAAATTAAGCCTCCAAAAACCTGACTTTTAAAAAAAGTACACACACAGGGGCTTCCCTGGTGGCGCAGTAGTGGAGAGTCCGGTTGCCGATGCAGGGTACATGAGTTCGTGCCCCGATCCGGGAAGATCCCACATGCCGCGGAGCAGCTGGTCATGTGAGCCATGGCCGCTGAGCCTGCGCGTCCGGAGCCTATGCTCCGCAACGGGAGAGGCCACAACAGTGAGAGGCCCGTATACCGCAAAAAAAGTACACACACAAAATTCCCTTGAGAGGCATTCCTCCCGTTCCCCAACCCAGCCCCAAGTTTGAAAAAGGCAAACTATTTCATTATTTCCATCTGTGGAGTGACTTTGATTTTTCAATTCACCCTTCCAACTGAGGATTTACCCATTGGGGTCTCAGCTTAATGCAGTGGGGGTCCTGTCTGAATTTCCATCTTTGGGAGTCCTGAAGGTTTGCTTCCTGCTCTGATGTCCTGTGAGACCACCAGCCAGAAAGCTGGAGGTCACCGTAATTCTGAGGTGCCCTTCGAGCAGGCTGGAGCCTCTGAATTCCTCACCTCTTTGATTAATTACCCTCTCCACTCCTTTTTGCTCTCTGAAATTTTCTGATACTTCCCTGCCTTCACTTAAAAAATTTTCAGCTTTCAACTTCAGGAAATTAACTCTCCTGAACTAAATATTTATTTTTTAATATTTTATCTAGATTTTTTAGAGTATTTTCCTAAGAAGTGATTTTTAAAAAATAGAACTATATAGTATCCTACACTTTTACTTCATAGCATTTACAAAAATTGCAATTAGTTAAATGCTATTTGAGCGATTTAAAAAAAATATCTCTCAAAGACTGCAAGTCCAGGGAGACAAAAATCACACCTCTCTCAGTTTCATTCCCAGTCATGTACATTGACTTTTGCCCATAGTATGTGTTCAAGCTGAATGGCAAATTTACATTGTACAAAGCACTTGTATATTTTAACAAATAAATTACTGATCAACAATGCACATCAATATCATCACTTTAATCACTTATTTTATTCTGTCATTTCAGTTTCTGAGATATATTTTCTTTTACATATGAATAAAATCATATTTATAGAAAATTTCACTTGAGTGCATATGGATATATTTACCCTCTAAATAATTTCTAAGAAGTGATTTTTTTAAACCATTCTGCCATTTTGCTAGAAATGGGTCTTTCCACATTATTAAGTAGGATGTATTTTGTCCATGTAGTATAAGTGAAACAGCTGGAGATTGAAAACCAGGTTAGCACACCTGTCTCCTGGTCTTCAATCTCCAGCTGTTTCACTTATACTAACCTTGGCTCTGCTCTTTACTAGCTATGTAACCCCAGACAATTTGCTCTTCTTTTTGTGTCTCTTTTATTCCATTTAGAAATGAAGAAAATGAACTAAATGCTAAGTCCTCTTCACTTAAAAAGTATATACTATTTTGATATTGTAGTATATTAGAAAAACTGCTGACCTGAAAATCCAGAATCCTGAATTTTAGATTTGGCCCTGCCACTTTCTAGCTTTCTGCTTTTAGACATGTCACTTTACTTCCTGAGTCTTTTGTTTCTTCATTTATGAAATGAAAGTGCCACAACTTTGGCAACTATACTTCAATACACTGTAAAAAAAAAATCACAATGTACAATCTAAATATACACAAGTTTTATTTGTCAATCATACCTCAATAAGAATAAAATAAAAATTAAATTAAAAATAAACTTAAAGATAAATTTAAAAAACCAAATTGAAAGTGGTAATATTTACCTCACAGAATTGTGAAAACCGAATTAGATATTATTTATAAAAGTGCTTGGCATATAAAACGTAAGTAATAAGTCTTAGGAGCATCCAAGTATATGGAATTAAATGATCTCTAAATTCTTTCTGTGTTCCAAAAATCTATGATATCAACCAAAGTCAGCCTTAAAATAAAAAATAAATAATTTTTTAAAAAGGGTTTGCTGCAGTTCTAATATGAGCTCTCTAGAGGTCTCTGTTACCAAACAAATGAGCATATGTTTTACTGTTGGTTGCGGAAGTTCACAAACTGAAGGTTTTTTACACTTTTGAGGCAACATCATTTGATTTTCTGACCATATCCATCTTTTCTCATTCATGTTACTGAAGAGGAATCTTCTTCTAATGCTCGCTAGCAGCTTTGTACTGGGAATAGATCGGATGCTATTTATAACCACAGCATGGTTTTTTTTTTAAGGTGAATTTGTCTCACTCCCTCTATTTCAAAAACCCTTAGCCCCAGATATCACCCTATTTTTTCCAAACTAAGGTTATCAGTCAAAATAAATAATCAAACAAAAAAAATGGAGAGGTGGTGGAAGAGGAAAAAAAAAAAGAAAAGCAAAATCCCAAGGCAATGTTTTTTTTAACCACTGTTACCCACAGAAGGCTATATATTTCAGGCTGTGCCCCCAGCACACACACGTATTTAACTGAAACGAATGTTTCACAAAGCAGTAGTTATCTTTACAGAGGGAGATGCACTTTTATATTTTCTGTTCTATCCCATACTTTTTAATGGTGCTTTGACACACTAGTTAATTCCATGAACCACTAAGGGATGCCACCAGTGGTTTTAAAAAAAGCTGCCTCAAGGGGTTGCAAAAACTAAAAAGAAGTGGTTTGGTGTACTGTGCAATATGTATTGACAGACCTCGAAAGACTGAAGTGAAAGTGGCAAACAGTATGTACCATGTGATTCCATTTCTACAAAGAATGAGTATGCATATATACTTATTTAAAGAGGGTGGGTAGAATGCTGGGCTGGATTATGCCTTCTTTTCCAACCCAGGTTATAGTTGTCCATAAGGGAGCTTATATAAGATTTGGGAGGCAAAAGCAAAACAGCAGCCATTACTCTGAGAAGGTCACCGTGGTCAGATGTGTTGATGAACTGTGGGTCAAAGCTCCTTGTCCATCTGGTATTTCTGATCTCTGGCCCTGATGTCTAATAGCAACTCTGAGCTGTTCAGAAGATGCTTGGCTATGGGTCCACAGGGAAGGAGTTACACAGAGGGAATAGCCTGCCATAGTCCCCTCCTGAGCCCACACTGCAGGTTGGACATGTCTGGCTGGCTTCACAGCTTTCCTTACAAGCTCCAGGGCTTGGCTTCCCCATCCCTGCTCCAGGCACCTGATCTCTGACTCCCCTTCCAGACTTTCACTTCCTCACTTCCAGCATTTTTGTAAGGTCTAATTCCTGCAATAAATGTCTTCTTTCCAAAATGTGTATCATGGTTCTGCTCCCATGACTGAACCCTGAATGATACAGATAAATATAAATCAGTTGATAGTAGCTGCATCTGAGGAGGGGAATAAAACTGATAGGAAATATAAAGGAGGATGTAGACTTTTCTTTGTAGATGTCTAAATCATGTAAAGTTTTACCATAAAATTCATTCATTTATTGCTTACATGATCCAAAGAAAGGAGAAAAAAGGAAAAAGATGCTTTTAAGATACTAAAGCACACTCAGACAGAAAAGTACGAAGTAGAAAACAAAACAAAACCACCATTTTCCAAACCTTCTAGAATGGATGTAAGTGAATTTATATTCAGATAAGTGACTATAAAAGTGGTAGTGAAAAAAAAAAAAAAGTGGTAGTGAAAAAAACAAACAACTGATCTAGACTTTTCAAAAATTCAGTATCATGGGGGGAAAGTGGAAACACTGTTCGAGAGCAATGCTTCTCAATTCTTAAGGCACATTTGAATCACCTGGGGATCTGGTTCAAAAGCTGCTTCTGATTAGGTCTGGGCAGGGCCTGATAGTTTGCATTTCAAACTCTGTTCCAGGTGATGTTGATAATACTGACTCATGGATCACGCTTTGAGTAGCAAAGTTCAAGGAAACTAAAATGACATTAAATCCAACGTTACCTGTGAACCTAGGTTGGATATTGTTTCAAGAGGTCTGGGTGGGGGAGTAATAAAAGTATTTGGAAGACAATTAGGAAAATGAGAATGTGGACTGGATACTAGAAGATATTATAAAATTGATGTTAATTTTTAGGTGGACTAGTGTTATTGTGGTTATATGGAAGAATGTTCTTCTTAGGAAAGGCATCCTGAAGTATTCAGGGTAATGTCTATGATGTATGCGACTTTCTATGATTTATAGATAAGTTTCTCTTGCTGTCAGAGAGAGAAAGGGAGGTACAGATATAGATATTTAATAATTTACTTTTTTCCTAGGAAATACAGATGGGTGAAGAAACAGAGACAGAGAATGGTGAGTAAATGACCCCAAATTGCCAGCAGTGGAGGTGAGATGTGACTTGCTAGTTTGGAAATGATAACATTGCACTTTACCTGATCTCTGTGCTCCCGGAAAACTGCAAATTAAGAAATCCTCTCATCCTCTCGTGTTCTGGGAAAAGACTTACTGCAAAGAACACCCTTCCCCATATGACTTAAATAAGATGACCCCCTACCACCGCCTTGTTTACTTAGGACAAAGCCAGACAAAAACCCTGGAAATTCCCATTCTTTGTCATAAAAGATTTGCTGAACTGTTTGTCCCCACTGAACAATTTGAACAAAATGCCCACTAACTTACCTCAACCAAACTTTAGTTAGGCTTCTGTCCTTCCCCAGAGCCCTGAAATTTGGCCCCAGGGGTTACGCACTGGAATGTGGAATAATTCCTCCTTAACGACATCACCTGCTTAACTGTCTGATCATGCCACCTGCTCAGCTACTCCCTTAGTTCCTGTCCTTTCTGGCCTTATTTATGCCTCCCCATAAAACAAACACATCTTTCTCCCTGACCACTGAGATGCTTATAGATCTTAGGGTCAGGAGCTCTGTTCTCCCTATTGCAAAGTCTCCCTCTCACTGTTGCAGTAGTCTTTTTGCTGTACGCTGGGCCTCTCACTGTTGTGGCCTCTCCCGTTGCGGAGCACAGGCTCCGGACACGCAGGCTCAGCGGCCATGGCTCACAGGCCCAGCCGCTGTGCGGCATGTGGGATCTTCCCGGACCGGGGCACGAACACGTGTCCCCTGCATCGGCAGGCGGACTCTCAACCACTGCGCCACCAGGGAAGCCCCAAATTTGCTTTTTATTTGACAGAAGTGTAAAGTAGGAGAGATACATTGATCTGCATAAGTAAGAAGGGAGAGAAGGAGGCAAAGACTGGGAGTTGCTGTGTCAGGGAAAATCTTGGAGCAAGGACACAGGAGTTCCAGAGGCCAAGTGCTACAGGGAGAAAGGCCCTGGATGGGATCCTTATCACTGCCCAGGTGATCTGGTTTGTGGCTCTGCAGTATAACCTCAAAACTCTTGTTGTATTTAGTGTGACTGGATTCATTTGGAAGGTAGTGAAGGGGCTGATTTGCAGCAAGCTGGGTGTTTGGCTGAAGGAATCAGTCCAGTGGACAGTGGCTATTAACAATACCAGTAGATGCTAGTTACTGAACACTTAGAATGTGCCAGGAGCTGAACAATGAACTTTACATACCTATTTCAAATCCATACAACTCTTAAAAATGGGCCTCATTCTCCATATTTTACACCTGAAGGAACCACATCTCTGAGGCTGTTAAATGGCTTTGCTCAAAGACACAGCTAGTGAGTGGGAAGTGACTTTCCTAGATTCCCTATATAAAAATGCTTTTGTTTGCAGTATTTCCATTGGTACTTATGCAAACTTCTTTGTCTAGCAATTCCGATGAGAAATCCATCATCAGCCGCCTTAAGCCATGCCCCAGGTGTAATGTTCTGCTCAGCAAAGATAAATAATTCGACAAATTCTCAGTCTGTCCTGCAGGTGTCACCCTTGCCACCAGATAGGTCTTTTGAGCTCTCAGAATTCATCTCTCAGTAGTGCAACTGATCAGAAATTCTTGAAGAAAAAAGACTGATCATGCCCTTTATGCAGCCTAGATTTCAGGATCATGACTCTCACACATAGGTTAGAGTTCCCCAGCTCCAATGAATTAGTTGGGTTCTCTCTTTTATATTTTCATTCTTAAGGCATTGCCTGTATTTTTGACTAGATAATACATTTACATGGTTCTTAAATTGAAAAGTATAAAAATGTACACTGAAAAATCTCTCTTCTACCACTGTCACCCATCTGCCAAGGTTTTATGACCCAAACAGAAAAACTACTACTATTAACTTCTTGTGTATCTTCCCCAAGCAATTTTACACATATGCAAGCAAATGTAAGTATATATTACTTTGCCATACTGTTTTACACAGTATTATACAAGCTTTTCTGTAACTTCTCCAGATTAATATATCTTATAAATCTTGTTAATTTTTTAAAAACGACACGATATTCCGTTTTATGGCTCTATTATAATTTATTTAATAAATTCTCTGTAGTTTAGGTTGCGTTGATCTTTTGCCATCTAATGATAGCCATATTGTTGTTACTGTTGTCATTATAGCAGACACTCTAGGTCTGGCACTGTCCTCAACACGTTACTTATATTAACCCATTTAAGCCAAACCACCACCCTATAAATTGTTTTTATTATCATCACTTTATAAATGAAGAAACAGAAGCAAGGAAAGATCAGATGATTGACCCATGATTTCCCAGCCAGGAAATGATGGACCTAGGATAGTAAGTAGAAGAAAAAGGAGGTTCATAATACTTGGGGGTGGGAGCCCATTGAGTCTACAAATGAGGGTAAGGCTGGAAAGGAGAAGCAATGAAGTATCTCCCACCACCACACAGGAGAGGACAATCTACCTTCCAAAGATGATGTTCCTGTAGGCTGGGGATTTCCAGGTCTCAGGACCTAGCCCATTGTATGGACATAGATGTGCACATTTGTGTCAAAGAAGAGGCGCAAGTAAGAACCTTTCTTTTGGGATTCAAAGCAGAAGAACAAGAAACAAAATGCGTCAGAGGGCCCAGGGAAGTCTGCCTGACCTCACAGTGCTTCAAAAAGGGTATGGATGCTGCTGTACAATGCACGCCAGGCACCAGCAGCCGGCCTCAGTAAGGACACCACCTTCACCACATCCCTGTCTTCTACTCCATGCTAGGGCCCACACGGTGTCGCTCTCTGGCTCAGGTTTCTCTTCATCCATGTCCCACTATCTACCTTAATTACTCTGGTATCTATTTTGATGACTATCATAGTCCGTTCAGGCTACTAAAACAAAAATATCATAGACCGGTGGTTTAAACAGTAAAGATTTATTTCTCACAGTTCTAGAGGCTAAAAAGTCAAAAACACGGTGCCGACAAGTTCGGTGTCTGGTGAGAGCTGGCCTCCTTGTTCACAGACAGCCTCCTTCTTGCCATGTCCTCTCGTGGTGGAAGGAGTGACAGAGCTTCCTGAGGTCTCTTTTGAAGGGCACTACTTCCACTCATGAAGACTCCACCCTCATAACCTAATCACTTGCCAAAGGCCCCACCTCCTAATACCATCATGTTGAGGGTTAAGATTTCAACATATGAATTGTGGAGTGACACAGACATTCAGTCCATAACAATGACCCTTCAAGCACCTTGAACCTTTGCCTTCTTGACCCCACCAACCTGCCTTATGCCACCTAAGAGGGACTGCTGCTAGCATATATAGTGCTTTCGGGTATATTAGAATCACAGCTGGATATATTATAAACCTGGCACCCAGAAAAAGAAAGCAGTTCCTCTTTCTCCCCTTTGGTCTTCATTTTTATGGAGTGAGCATGAGAAGAACTTTGATACTGGCCACTTCTTACATGTGCAGCCTGGCCGCACCTTGCCTCAGGCCTGCCCCTCATACTTAACCGTTTCCTGTTCAAGGGCTTTTTATTGATGCTGTGCTGCAGGAAGGTGGTGGGAAACTGCCGGACCTTCATGCATGTATAACTCATAAGTGACCTTCACTATTATGAGATGGGAGTCCGTGGATAAGTGTTTCTTTCTTTCCCTAGGCAGATAGTCCTGAGTTGCGTTTTAGGCGGCAAACTATATTCATTTTCTATTGCTGTTGAAACAAATTGCCACAAACTGAATGACTTAAAACAACACAACTTTTTTGTCTTGAGAGTTCTTTAGGTCACAAGTCCAGTTTGGCTTGGTGGGTTTTTCTTTTCTGGGCTCCACAAGACCAAAATCAAGGTATCAGCTAGTTTAGACTCCTTTCTGTATGTTCTGGAGAGAATCTGAATGTACACTCATCCAAGTTGCTGGAAGAATCCAGTTCCTGGTGGTTGCAGGACTGAGGTTCCCATTTCCTTGCTGTCTGTCAGCTGAAGGATTCTCTTACCTCCTGTGGCCTCTTTCCAGTCTTTGCATAGGGGTCCCTACATCTCAGAAACAGTAACAGCACGTCGAACCCTTCTCACACTTGGAATCTCCCTGATTTGACCTTTCACCTCCTCTTTAACCTCTTCCTGTCCATCTCCAGCCAGGGAAAGTTCTCTGCTCCTATGGGCATGTGTGATTAGATTGGGCCCACCTGGATAATCCAATATACTCTCCCTATTTTAAAGCAACTGATTGGTCTTAATTACATCTGCAAAGTCCTTTCACAGTGGTACCTAATTAGTGTTTGGCTGAATAATCAGAGGGTGGGTGTTTAGAGGAACATCTTTAGAATTCTGACTGCCATGTAACCAGTCACACATTGTGGTGGCCAACTTGATAATCCATCTTTGTGTTAGCTCTCTATCTTTACCTGCTTTGCTCTAGCTATCTCTTATCTTTGCTTCCTGGATCTCACTCCCCAGTAAGTATTGGCATTTAAGCTTTGTCTCAGACTCTGTATATTGGGGAACCAGTATGCCACCATGTGGCATGGTGATAACCTCTGGCAGCCAGTGGCATTTTAATTACTAAGGTTCTTATCTGTGATTTAATGGAGTTAGTTACAGGTGGAAAGTAAGATTTGGGGGATGATACTTTGGTTTTAGCACTTGAATGGTAGTGGAATAATGATAATCATATGAATTGTGGAGAGGGCTTTTTTTTTGTCATGTCTTTAAATTGAGTTTTTAATTTTGAGATCAAGGTAGATTCATATGAAGTTGTAAGAAACACAGAGAAATCCAATGTACACTTTATCCCTCAATAGTAATATCTTATAAAAGAGCCAAAATATTGACATTGTCACAGTCAAATCTCAGAACATTTCCATTGCCACAAGGATACCTCATGTTGCTCTCTTACAGCCATACCCACTTCCCTCTCTCACCCACAGACTCCTTATCTCCTGGCAGCCACTAATCTGTTCTCCATTTCTACAATTTTGTCATTTCAAGAATGTTATATCAATGGAATCATACAGTCTATAAAATTTGGAATTGTTTTTTCACTTAGCATAATTATCTAGTGATTTATCCAAGTCATTGTGTGTCAATGGTTTGTTTCTTTTTTAAAATTTAATTAATTTATTTTTGGCTGCGTGGGGCCTTCGTTGCTGCATGCGGGCTTTCTCTAGTTGCTGTGAGTAGGTGCTACTCTTCGTTGCGGTGCATGGGCTTCTCATTGCGGTGGCTTTTCTTGTTGCAGAGCATGGGCTCTAGGCACGCGGGCTTCAGTAGTTGTGTCACGCAGGCTCAGTAATTGTGGCTCGCAGACTCTAGAGCGTGGGCTCAGTAGCTGTGGTGCACAGGCTTAGTTGCTCCACGGCATGTGGGATCTTCCCGGACCAGGGATCAAACCTGTGTCCCCTGCATTGGCAGGCGGATTCTTTAACCACTGCACCACCAGGGAAGTCCCTGGTTTGTTTCTTTTCATTGCTAAGTAGTAGTTCAATGCATGGGTGTACTATAGTTTGTTCACCATTCACCCATTGAAGGATATCTGAGTTGTTTCCAGTTTTTGTTTTAATTTTTAATTTAGTATCATTGTGGCTAGAGGATAAATTCTCTAGTAATTTAACATTTAAATTGAATCAGATTAAAATAAATTTAACATTTAATATTTTAGGTGATCCCACGGGATTGAGCAACCAGTCACACATAGGGGAGAGCCAACTCAATGATGCATCTCTTTTTCTGGTTCTTCCTGCTTTATTACCATTGTCTCTCATTCTTGCCCCCTGGGGCATACTCTCCAATAAGGTATTGGCACATAAGCCTTTTTCTCAGGCTCTGCTTTCTAGTAAAGCCAGGCTGAGACACATGTCATTCAGTGTTAGCCTATTTTGGTTGTTAGCATAATCTCAGAACCTGTTCTGTGTACTAGTGCTTAAGGTCAAATAGAAGGTACGTAGAGGCGGGGAATCTGTAAAGGACCTTCAGACATTAGTTTAGATGTTTTTGTCCTTGGTAATTCCTTGGGGCCCAAAGAATACAGGAAATTATTAAAGTTAAACCTGCACTCTAAGAGAAAATGTACAGTATAGGAATTTAAAACAGGGCAACACAATAGGAAATTCGTTTTAGAAAAATCATCCTGAGATAAATGATTTAAGATATCGTATCTTTAAATTCTTAATTAAAGATAGAAAAATCACGTCTTGACATCTTTAGAGTTAATCATCACGGTTTGCATGAACTCTGGGGAAATTAGGATTTGGTAGATATCGTGAACTGAACAAAAGGTTAACCAATAAACTGTACTTTATTTAACAGACTGGCTGGCTGGGATCTTTGGTTTTATATAAGTTTATTGTCAGATACTCATGAATTCAGAGAATAATGAGAAGAGAGATATCATGTCTGGTAGAATTTTCCAGTCTTGAGAGTGACTCAGGTATTTCCAAGGCCCAGCAACCTTTCATCAGAAGGAGGGGATAGAAACTATGTGAAACTTCTGATGTCCTCAGAAGGACTTTGGAGGAGCAGGGTTGGAACTGATCTTGATAAAGTTGCTGCTGCAACATTGTGACATATGAGGAACCCACTGTTTCTCAACTGGGGATAAGCCCAGAGCCAGGGAAGATTTCTGAGTTCAGAATATTGAGAGCCTCTGGATCCTTCAGCAAGAGAGGTGGGAAGAGGTCTGAGAGCAGCCATTCTTAGCATTTGTGTTACATATTGAATTTTCTCAACCCTAACAATATTTCATATCAATGCCAATTTAGAAGTCTTGAAGTGGTCTTATAACAGCAGTACCTTCAAATAGAAAAAAACAAAGAATTAGCTAGGTTGATCCAGCCTGACAATTATATCTGCTACCTCCTCATAAATTAAAATTCTTAGATGTGAAGAAGTATACGGCAGTCAACTTTTAAGATTTATATGAATTGCGATACCTTTTATAGTATAGATGTATATCAAACCACTGTGAA
Organism: Neophocaena asiaeorientalis asiaeorientalis; assembly: GCF_003031525.2. Classification (NCBI taxonomy): domain Eukaryota; kingdom Metazoa; phylum Chordata; class Mammalia; order Artiodactyla; family Phocoenidae; genus Neophocaena; species Neophocaena asiaeorientalis. The sequence goes on along the minus strand of NW_020175410.1, from coordinate 10,927,707 downwards.
TGTCCTTATGAGTGCTCAATTGGGCATGAATAGACAGCAATGGATAGCAGCTCAAGAAACTGAACTTTTTGGTCTTATGATTGGTCAAAGTTGAAAAACAGAAATGTAGATGCTCCATTCCACTGCTGGGCTCAAGTCTCTGATACTCTCTCTATTGCCATTTGGGATGGGAAAGACTTGCATCCTGAAGATTGTAGTATCTATCAGCAGCCATGAATTCAGTAACCTAAAACTTTGACAGTCATCCCAAATGAGAGGGGAAGTCTGGCCAAGAGCCCAGCAAAAAGATTCAAGGTGACAGAAAGTAGTGGAGTCTTCAAGTGGGGAAACGGTAAATCTTCTCTAAAGGCCAGAAGCCTACTCTGGGAATGGCAGAAATTAACACTAATGAGGGTTTTTAGAAGGTATTGGAATGCCTTGTGAATGGGCTGTGGAAAGCACTGGTACTTTCTCAGTAGTATCACCTCAGGGTGCTTAGGAAATGCATGGTGATTGTACCTCTGAACTCTGGCTAAACTGAAGAAAAAAGGAATATGTACGTTACAATTCTGTTATGTAGCTCACAGATTTGACAGGAAAGTTAAAGACCTTGGCTCAGATCATGAGCAGGCTTCCAGCAACACTGGAAAGCAGACCACATACCCAAGGTTGTACCCCAGGGTCAAGCTTAGCCAGCCTTCACCATCCAAAGAGTCTCAAAGACCAAAAAACTACAGTAACTCTTCATCCAGAAAAAAAAAAAAAAAAAAAGACAAACTCATAAATATATTTCCTAGTTCATGAAAACAATGCTACTAAGCAGCTATTTCTCTAGTTTCCTTTTCAATTTCTTAAAGTTGCACCATCTTTCCTTTAAACTCTGTTTATGACAAGGGAACAAAATAATAATTTCACTCTCGTATATAACTAAATTAAGAGAAAACCCCAAGAGGCTAAGAGGTTGCTATAGGACTATATAACACTGAAAATCAAATACCTGGTCATCCAGGAAAAGTGCCAAGATTTCAGGTGGGCATACCTGACTGCTAGGAGAGAGCCCTAATAGTAAACTAATTAGAATCCACGTTAACAAGTAAAGGTTGAAGTGCAGTCTGTTATGTAGACGCTTCTTACCCCTGCGGGAGTTGATAGAGAGGGAAAATACCTGGCTTCAGGACACTGACACCAACATCCATAACAGAATTGATACACTCTCGGTGAGGCCAAAGAGGAGCCCCTCTCGCCTCTGTGAGGAGAAGTTAGAAGAGGAATGGTATCAAGGAGCAAGGTGAGAGTGATGTGGGGACCATGAACGCTCAACCTTGGGTAAGGATGGTATAACTATCACCCCAGCGAGGAGAGGAGGCCAGGCCTCTTCCATGGATCTAAATTTCAAGCTGCTGAAATTTAGACTTGTTGGACCTAATCAGTGTGATGCAGAAAAGCACAAAGAAAAAGGTGGGGCACTGTTGGAGATGGGTTGGCGGTTCAGATTCTGAAGCAGAGGACAAAGGACAGCTCCCTGTAAGGGGTAGAAAGAAATCTAGAGAGACCTAATCTGACCTAGGATAAGCCGGGTATGCCTCTGGAGGTCACTCTGCACCCTCTTCCTTCACCTATTTCTAAACCTTGAGTCAGACCTAACACAGAGGAAGAGAAGGAAACTTTTTAAAAAGCAAAACCATGAACAAGAGTTACGCTAAAATAAAATAAATTTAATTAAAAAAAAAAAGAGTTACGCTAAGATGAGGTCAATATGGCAGTATAAACGGATTGATTTTTCACATGTACTCCATTTGCAGTGCTTCACTCAGCCTCACCTCATCCAGAGTGGATCTGGATGAACCCGAATAATTGACAGTCTGCTTTGCTAAAGGAACCAGATTCTGGGAAAAGGGGTCAAAAAGGTAAAAATTACAAATCACTGACTGAAGGAGGATAGAAAGAGAGATGTTTTCCCCAAGGATTATTAAGGCTCGGGCATATGGGATAGCCCTGTCAGCCTAGGTAAACGATCATAAATATACTAAGTAGCTGTGAGGACAAATAGAAGAGAGTAAAGGAGCCACTTCCAAATTCCTGTACTCCTCTGGATTCATATGGTGTTGGAAGATACAGCTTTAATCTGAAATACAGAATATTTCTTTTCAGTCTATGAGTGTGTTTGACAACCAAGCAGCACGGCTGTTTAATAACTGACTGTGTCACTTCTACTTCCACTATTAGGGAAGTTGTATTGGAATAATTGCCAGATATCCAACAGAAGATACAAAACTTGCTTTTACCCTTCAGAGTATATGAGATTGTCTGTTTATACAGCTCCTGTCATCCTACATCTTACACTTGGTATTATTATTTTTTCCAAAACAGTTATTTGATTCTATTTTTGAATATTTAAAAATATGGTTCATAATATCTAGAAATTTACCGAACTCTAGCTTTAGAAACTAAGGGGATGTGACATAGACAGCTGATTGTCCCCCAAACTCTAATCTCTCTTTTCTGTACAATAGAGTTGTGGCTGGCCTCCCGTGGGCCCTACTAGAGACTACTTTTTCTAGCTGCTCTTTTAGCTAGGTGAGGTCATGTGACTGAATTCTTGCCAGTGAAATGTGTATAGATGTGACCTGTGCTGTTTCAACATCTGAGCCTAAGACAGTGGGCTTGCACGTCACTTTCTCACTTCCTGCAAGCTATAGGTCCCTCACCTGTGACTCAGCTTCCACTCTGCCGATGAAGACCTGCTCTGACAAAGCAACAGGGTGCAAGGAACTCAAGTCTCTGAGTAAGCATCTTGACCAGAGCTACCTAGAGCCCCCCAGCCTGGAGTGCTCACTCTACAGATATAATGTGAGATTAATATACCTCCATTGTCTTTAAACCACAGTATTTTGGAACCATTTGGTTCTACTGCCTCAGCCTTTGACCAAGCTTATAACACAGTCACCAAGTAGAGTGACTTGGCAGGTGGGAATTTTACTTTCCTCTGATTTTTTATTTTGTAAATTAGTAACTTAAATGATTGACTATATATTTTTTTCAGTTTAACAAAGACATTGAAATTTTTTTATAGTCAGAAACTGAGTAGAGGTGCTTAGCACCTCTATGAATCTTGAGAACAGCTCTTATCAGATCATAGAACCATCAAATTATATAACCTGGGCAGGATTAAATTAGAAGCTTGGGATTAACAGATACACATTACTATATATAAAATAGAGAAACAACAAGGTCCTACTGTATAGTACAGGGGACTGTATTCAATATCTTGTAATAACCTATGGTGGAAAAGAATATATATATATATCTATATATATCTATATATATCTATATCTATATCTGAATCACTTTGCTATGTGCCAGAAACTAACACAACATTGTAAATCAACTATACTTCATATTTTTTTTAATTATATAAACTGGCTCTGAAAGTGATAAAAGAAATATACTGCCTTCAGTGAGGAAGTGACCTAACCAAGATCTCAAAAATTTGCTCAATAATATGTATCAGTGTCATTATCTTTCTACCTGCCCCTACCAAGGGCATGTACATGTGGGGGAGGTGCACACAAACACACACTCTCACGTGGAAAGGAAAGGCCCCCATAGTTAGGAATTTAAAGAGAACGGTCAAAACTTTCCATAAAAAGGTCAAAGCTCATCACACAAATGAAAAAATAAAAACTGAAAAAATAAACGTAGAGTGAAGTTAAAAGTAGCCCTCTGCTAAGAGGCCGTTTTTAATGGTTAATTTCCACTGCCTCTAGAGAGTCTGAGCACGTTCTCCATTGTCTTTGCAATGGTTAATCATTCATAACCAGTCTCATGCAATTTGCGGATAGGATTGGTATGTTTTTCTTCCTTAACACTCAGTGCTACAAAAGAGTCCATAAACATTGTTTGCAAAGCTGACCATGTTTAGGATTCAGAGTACGTCCCATGATTTTGATCACCACCATTGGTAAGAATAACAAACTTCAGCATCGGTGCCTGATTAAAACCTTCAAAGGGCCAGTGTGCAGCAAGGGGTGGAGTTAGACGGGCGAGGGAGGGTGACTGCAGGCGGCACATAGATGTGGTAGTGGGAGGTCAGAGACCCAGCTAAGCACTGCCCCTAACAGGCTGCCTCAGGGACAGGAGCAGGTGGCTGGGAGGAAATGGTTGGGAATGAGTGCAGGGGAGGCCTCTGAGGATGCCAGTGTATTATCATATTCTGCTCATTTTACCCGACCCCTCATATTTATTGTCTTGGATTTAATGTGATTTGTACCACCAACTCCCCAAGTTTTGATTTCTATAGAGACAGTTATCAGGACGTGCATGCATGTGTGTGTGTTACTCTAGGGTACTTTTTAGGAACTCTCCTTCTGACATGGGATATTATTCTTTCTTTTTTCCCCTTCCTTTTGGTATCTCTTGAAGTAATTATGTTTTCCCATCGCCTTTTTGTGCAGCTTTCTTCCTTTAACACTAACAGCTCAACAGCTGCTACTGTTTTGTCTTATTCACCATCTCCCAACATCAGAAATAGAGAATTAAAACCAAGCAAGACAAGACAAAAACCAAATATCCATGTAGACATGAAACTCTATAAGAACACAATTCTAAGAACATAATTCGAAATCATAAATAGTTCAGAAGATTTAATAATAAAGCTCACTATGTATGTGACATTTTTCTAATGCTTCATACATGCTAACTCATTTAATTCTCAGGGCTGCCCAGTGAAGTAGGTACTGTTGATATCCTTATCTGACAAACGAAGAAACTGAGGCACAGAGAACGTGAGTAACTTGTCCAAGGTCAAGTGAATATTTATATGATTAGGCACCCTGGCCCAAATTCTAATTTTAAGGAGTCTGCGTGCAAAATCCAGTCATAGCAGTCCTGATAAAACCCCAAAGTAAGATACGGAGGCTATATTGCAAGTGAAGCACTTGGGTTCTTATATCAAACATCCTGATTTAGGGTCCTGGCTTTACTCTTTACGTGCTGTGAGAGCTTGAACAAGTTACTTAACCTCACTGAGTCTGGGAATGATGATGATGAAATCTAACACATGGGAAAGAACCTAGCGCATAGTAGGTGCTTGGAAAATATTTGTTGAATGTCAGTTGTCATAATAGAACAGCACATAGTGACAAGAGGAGCAAAATTGTGATTTATTAAAGCCAAGCCTGACTGCCTTTTTGCTCTTTCAAAACCGCCTCATTTCTCCAACACTTGAGGTTTATGAATGTATCATATCCCTAAAGCATAAAATACACTGATATTGCTTTGATGATTATGTTTCAACCAGTGAAAATGGTCTCCCTTTCTCCCTTCTTCTGCCAAAGTAGCATGCTCATTTACAGGATAGCCAAAGGTTTAAAGAATAGGTGGCAATTTATGAATAGTGGTTAAAATACTGATCTCCCCAATTTTTTTCCTGCCTTAAATAATGTTCATCCATAAATGATGTCTGATAGAATATTTGTAGAAAAAAAAATCTATATCTGATTTGGAGAAAATGGCTCAAAATGTTGGTTCTGATTCTGACCTTAGGCATTGTGGTATGAGACGTCTATGTAGGATTTCACACAGGAAAAAAAAAAATAAGGAAACCTAAAGAACTGTGAAATTCAAAGGGCCACTGAGGCTATGTATCTAGTAAATTCTTGAACAGGACACTTTTATTTTCGTGAATGTGTCAACTCCAAGTTATTTCTTCACAGATGGGTAAAATTCCTGGAATTCCATTGGAAAATGTTTAATGATGAATCTTGATGTTTGAAAATAAAAGCAAACCATAAGCTTCCCAAAGGAGATGGGAACATTTAAAAACTGTTAGTAAGCCAATTAACATCTACCCAATGTACAAAAGTGTTTGAAATAATAAATGACCGTGTACTTTATCTTACACAAGAGCTAATCTCAAAGTTTACTGACTCCCTGTCTCTATTTTTTTTCCTTTTGTTTTCTTTATTTATGATTCTTTGGAACTTCTGTCAAATTTCCAACTTTTCTGGGAAATCTTCTGTCTCTCTTTTTTTACACTCCACTATAGAAATGAAACATGAAATATATTACTTGTTGGCTTTGTTGAAAATTGCTTGGATGCCTATTTGTTGACCTGAAATGTTTCAAAAGAGTTTTCTCAAAATACACATATTTATCTATATTTGTAGTTCTTTGACTGTAAAGAAAAATAGAAAGATTTTCAGACTCTTATTAACAATGGCTAATCATCCCATTTAGCATGCTCTTGTATGACCTTACTCCTATTTGACAAGTTAGAATGTTATGGAACTATTTGAACAGTTCAGCAATTTATCTCCATCAACCTGAGCCTTTGGTGAGGGGGAAAGTTTGACTTAAAAATGATGATATAATATTAAGAATGTCAAAGTAATGAAAGACATACTATAGCTTTAGGCAGCTTATGATATTTTATCTTCTATCACTTTTAGTCAATATGGTAAGAAAACCTTAACAAGAAAAGATATTTTAAAAAGAGACGGTTAAGTATAATTTCACTAACAAAAGATTAAAAGTTGAAGTCTAATTTTCAAAATACTATGAAAAAATGTATTCATTACTGTTGTTAAATAGTTTCATGCAAAATAAGAAAAGCAAAGCAAAAAGATGACCCCAAGGCTCAATGACAAATGGACATACAGCTAACTTTTAAAAATATTTATGAATCATCCTTTATCAACCTCAGACTGTTATTCAATATTTGAATACACATACATGTGTATTTGCAACAATAACGAGTTCGCTTCAAACTATCAATTTGAAAATCTTTCAAAATATGGTAGATACAACCAAGAGGCAAAGAAATGCTCCAAGTGAACCTTAAGATCTTGTTCTTATAGGAGAATATTAAAACATTAAGGGTTTTCTAATGTGTTAATTGGTTTTCATGCTAAAAACTTATTAAGTGGAAGATGATCTCTTTCACTTCCTTCCCATATTTTATAGTTAGGGCATATTTTTAGAAATAGTCTGGCCAATAATGTGAATTGTATTATCCTTTTGTTTCCAAACTGGTCCTCAAACACAGAGCGCAAGGAGAGACTGAAGACAGAGGCCACTCCAGATTGGCAGGTGGCAGTTTTAATAAGCAAGGGAACTTACGTATGGCGGCCACAAGATGAGTAGATCTCCACATCTACCAGGCAGAATCTTAAAAGCTGATATAGAGCCCTTAACTGGATTCAGTCACATATTCAGTCCGGATGGCCTCAACAATACATTGCTCTCTCAAGGCTGTGTCCTTGAAATGGCTCCCACTGTGGGAACAGTGAGCAGAATATGCATTCCAAGGACAAGGGATGGGGTGAGGAACCTACCATTGCCTGATTCCCTCGCTTCAGCTCTTTTGTCAACAGGCAGTCATGTCCTCTCAATGACCTCCTCCAACATACCCTCTACAAAGAATTTAATCTGAATACTTAGCAAATGTAGGAGAGCAAGGACCTGGAGGTCACAAGGGCACCCACTGGCCACATGGCTCTATCCTGTCATCCCTACCATGTGGGACACCTCCCTGGAGGATAGACAAGGGCAGTGTACATTTTCAGTTCCAGAGAAGACTGTAGCATATCATTGTAAGATCCCTTGGGAAGGATTCCTTCATGGCTCATTGCATCTCAGTGGAACCAGAGCGTCACAATAACCACCTAAGTGGTATGTGCCAGAAGTGGTGTGCAGGAAGAGAAGTGTGTGATAGTAGGTATTTATCCAGGAAGTGAGAGGGCACAATCATCTCTATCCATCCTCGCTCCATCCTTATCCTGACTCCTTTTTTAGCACTTCATGTATCCACAGCTTATTGTTTCTAATGTCTAAATTGTATATGATACCCACTGCCAGATGATAAGATTTCAAGTACCTTTAGGGAATTTCAAAAGGAAGAAGGTTATAATATAAACCTCTATTCTTTTAAGTGACTTAATGCTGTTACTGGCCTATCCCTGGTATCTAACAGGCTTGTTGGAACACATAATGCATATTCATTATAGAGTATTTAGAAAGTAAGGATAAATTCCAAAGAAAAAAAGTCCATAGTCTTATCATCTAACATAGCCACTGTTAACATTTTTTTGTGTAACCATTCAGTCCTTTTCCTATGCACATCCACATAATAACAACAATGTCTAACATTAATTTAGTGTTTACTTGGTGCTGATCACTATACCAAGTTCTTTATAAGCATCATCTCATTCAGTTCTTATTAAAATCTTAAGAGATGGGCCCTATTATGCCCGTTTCACAGGTAAAGACGTTGAGGCTTAAAGGGTTTAAGCAATTTGCACAGAATCACACAGCTAGTGAATCATAGGCACTAGTTTTAACCCAGGTATGCCTGACTCCGGAGCCTATGTTCTTGACTTCAGTGTAATCTGATTTATACATGCCTTTAATACTAGAAAATTGTATTTTATAAGGTGTGTTTTATAATCCCTCTTAAAGTATAACTCTATAATGAAGTAAGCATATGAAGGAAGAGGAGTGAGAAACGTAATATACAAAATTTGTATTCTAAAATACATAAAATATTTAGATTTCACTTCTCAAATGGTCCTGATATTCAGAGTTAGCACATGAGAAATAACAAATAATGAAGCACCGTAAAAAATGCTCAGACTTTCTGGTTAAAGGCACATAGTATCAGTGTATATTGATACATTGTAATTATTATACATATGTAATTATTTATTTTAAAAAACACAGATGACTTTTTTAAAGCATTGGGAGAGCTATTAGGATCAATCTTTCCAAGGAGCAATTACAAGAACTATGAAAATATGTTTCTAGGAAATAATCTAGAGATGTAATTTACCAAAATTGTGGTTTAATTTCTTTTGGCAAGGTAGGTTATTTGATTCCTAGAAATAGAAATTTGAAATAACATGTAACGAGGTAGAACACAATGAAGAATGTAGATACTGATTTCACAGCTGGAAAAAATAAAGATTTATATTTAGACACTGATGGAATGTGAATTTAAAATGACATAAATAATTTATGTTTTATAATCATTGGATTTTCCTCCATACATATAAGTGCTTAAAACAATTTTTTTAAGATCCAAAGATTTCTATTTTTTCTGTATAGATATTTTCATGGTTGTATTTAATGATTGATTGTTAAAAACATATGCATTTTGGCTTAGCATCGTCCTCAAAAGAAAAGCTGATGGAAGGAAATGTAAGGAGGAAGGGGAGGGACAAAGACACATGGTGGTAAAAGTGAAGGAGGTGGAAGTATGGGTGATTATAATACAATTATATTACAAATATAGGTAATTATAGTAGAATTGGTGTTGTACTTGGAAGTTATTCAAAAAGCATTTAGAGAAATCTAAAGCTATACAGCAGACACCTCTGAATTCATTCTTTCAAAACTGAAGGCAAATTTTGTGTGTGTATTTATTTATTGCAGGGTTTTTGCACCTACTATATAAAAACATAAGCAATGTCCCTTGATGAAAAGTGTCCAGAAGACAAAAAGCAGGAGTTGCTTTAGACACTGGAATCACTGACTTCCCCATAAGTCACTCTTTAATTTCTAATAAATCTTCAAACACTAATAATGCACCTGTTTCGGGACATCTATTATTGTTTTGATTTGGCACAAACAGACCAACTTCAGTCATATAATAGAAAAATACATAAAATATATCCTACCTGGTATATATCCCATACAAAACTGTGTATGACATTGGGCAGTGCTTTAGTTTCCTCACAGGTTTTTATTTTGAACATGATGTAGAGCACATGTCATCCTAACTAGAGAACATTTTCAAGCATTATTTCTTCTTTGGGACCCCTTCATTTTTAATAGCTGATTCGGATGGCTCACATTTCTTTTCTGTGTTTTTAGAGCCTTTGGACCACTGAGGTGGATTTTCAGTTTATCTCCTGCAGCCAAGATATAATTAACTGAGGAATAACTTCCAGAGGAGATTCTCTGGCAGATGTGAGGGCATCTGGTGTACAAAAGTTCTGTTGGAACCTGTGTGAAGTGGGGCCCTAAGAGAGTAAGTCAGACAAAGGAGCCAGCTGAGGGACCCTGCCTGTATTCAGCACTAATGAATGACAGGTGCACAAAGGCAAAGGAATCTGTCTTGAAGGCTGGTAGTGACTCTAAGGTCTGACCTCAAGTCTGGTTATGTCAAGATTGGACACTGAATTTAGAGGGTACAAAGCTCTACTTTTTGTACTTTTCATGCAGGCTAGATTAATTATGGCAAACTATAGCTAAGATTTATTGAGCATTTATAATTACATGCTAGGGACTGTGTCAAGTGCTTCACATGGATTAACTCATTGCCCCTTTTTTCCTTCTAGGAGACGTGGGTCTTCGAGGAGTCTAGTAACGTGTACAAATATATAAAAGCAGTAAGTGGTAGGCAAGTTCACACCCAGACAGTCTAATTCCAGAACTGGGGAGCTTAGCCACACCACTGTCTCTCTGGAGGCACTAAAGCAACGTCCTAATGGCTATAGCAAGTTAGGAATTTGCCCATTATGTTCTTTGGTAGTCATTTAATCTGTTCTTGAAGACCTTCTTTCAAACTTTGAAGCAATAGCTAGATTAAGAGGTGAAACAGGTTAGTTGCAATGACCAGTTTATAATTTGTCGGGGGTTATGTGGGAACTCTCTGTACTTTCTGCACAATTTTTTTGTAAACCTAGAATGCTCTAAAAAATTAAGATCTATCAATAAACGGAAGGTCTATACCTCTTTTTGTGCCTGTTTTCTAACCTCATTCTCAAGTGCACATCACCATATGTCAAAATTTGCATCTAACTAAACACAAACACCCAGAACCTCTTCAACAAGACCTTCCAGATAACAAAAATTCCCAAGTGGAATGCATTTTCTCCTTCTCGATCTCTCATGGCAAATGTTTTTAATTGTTCTGCTTTTCTTAGTCTGCTTGGTATTAAAGCCAGTGGTGTCTTTTCTTTAGATTTTGAGTCTCTGGAATATAGAGACCATTTATTTCTTATTCATTTCCAGTCCCACACCCAAGATCTGTACTATGCCTGAGTACATAATAAAAATAATTACAACTGCTTTTTACCGAGGGTTTAATTTGTGCCAGGCATGTATTTCAAGCTCTTCGTGATGAATACGATTGACAAATTTAGACCTTCTTAATCCTGGCCTGGATTTTTACAATGAACTTCCAATTGGTCTCTTCAGCCTTTGCTTGTTCCAGTCCCCTATACTTAGATACCCTCAGATGACTCTCCTCAAGCGTCATTTCCTGCTCAAATATCTGTAATTGTGGTACTCGATTGTCTGCTCTTCAGCATCCCTTAAGGCCCACATCTGCTCCCCTATGAGTCTGTTTTGCTCCAAAAAGCTGGCTCACTCAACATTTACTAAGTATACATAGTGCTTTCTCTTCTTTGGAGCTTTGTTTATGCCTGAAAATGTTCTCCCTTCTTCATTTCTACTGTTAAAAACCTTACCTACCCATTTCAAATATTATCCATATTCATAATTCTAGTTTCCTCCTACAATCTCCCCCACTCATACCAGATGGGCTCTTATTTGAGTACTCTTAACACATTGTACGGCTTTGACCATTTCCTTATGGTTTGTCTTTAATTTTATGTTGTCTTTATCTCTTTTTCCACCTTCAACTGGATTTTAACCTTACTTGTGAAAAGGGATTATATTCTCCTCAATTTTGGACCATCTGAAACTCCTAACATAACACAATGCTTTGCAGGTAGTGGACATTCGTCAACCCTCATAGTGGAGAGACAGTAATACCAAGTGGGAATGTATAAGCTGTGAAGTCAGGTGGACACGGATTCTGATCTCAGGTGAATCACTCAGTAGCTGTGGAATTCAGGCAAGGTAGTTAACTTCTTTGAGGCTCAGATTCATTTTCTATGGGCACGGCACTGTATCTGTTACATAGTGTTACTGAAAAATTTTAAAGGAAAATATCTGTAGAGTTTGACATATGTTAAGTATCTAATACATGGCAATGGCAAGTATTTGTTTCATAGAATTTTTCTTCTGGAATAGTTTGAATTCCTTCTAACTAAAGACATTTTAACTCTCTCTTTTTAGCCATACTTATGCTCGCAATAATTTGTCAGCAAGGCAAAATTGGAACAAGGAAGGCCATTTTATAGATAGGTATGATATTGTATTCACAATCAGATCTATATTTATTTTGAAAATACTGTAGTACTTGTCAATTAAATAAATTCATGAATATTTATTGAGCACCCGTTTATGCATCAAACACTGTTGTAGATATTGGGGATACTGCAGTGAATGAGATATAGTCCTTGCTCTCTACTTTCATTCTAATGTGTACAATGACCCCACAGATATCTAAGAAACATGATGAAAAGCTTACCTAAAAATGGTGCCAAACCTGCATCAATTAGAATCCCCCAATCCATTTCTGGGCCAAAACTCGGCTGTTATGGCAGCTTTGGGGGAGTCCAAGAATGGTTACCCAGATTTTTATTAAAATTTTTTTCTTTTTCATATGTGTTTTTTAAAAAAATTGAAGTATAGTTGGTATACAGTCGCTACTGAACCAAACTTGGGTCTGCTTGCCCGCGCAGAGTAAAGCCAACCTACTGACAGCCGGTTGTGGTGAAGGAAAGAAAGGTCAGCGTTTATTATAAGGCACAATACGAGGAGTCTGGGAAAGCTAATGCTCAAAAAGCCTGAAATCCCCAATGGGTTTCAGCAAAGTATTTTTAAAGGCCAGGTGAGGGAGGGGAGCCCCAGGGTACCTGATCAGCTCGTGCACAATTCTCTGATTGGTTAATGGTGAGGTAACAGGGCGGTGTCACAGGGGTTAACCTTAGGTTTTGAGGTTGTCCTTAGGCGCCAATAGGCCTGGGGGCTGCGTGCTCTTGGTCATTGAGTAGTTAACTAGTTAATGTCTTCCACCTGGGGGTTTTAGCATCTGTAAAACAACTCAGGAAATGTGCATCAGATACTGTTACCTAGGCACTTCACAGAGGAGCTAAAACAGAGGATATGGGGGAGGGGTCTGTCCCTGGGAAGGCCCCATTCGGTTCTGCTTGGTTACGCAATAGTATGTTACAGGTGTTCAATATATTCCCTGTGTCGTACAATATATCCTTGCAGCTTATTTTATACATGATAGTTTGTACCTCTTAATCCCCTACCCCTATAACGCCCCTCCCCCTTCCCGCTCCCCAATGACCACTCATTTCTTCTCTATATCTGTGCGTCTGCTCCTTTGTTATATTCACTAGTTCCTCGTACTTTTTAGATTCCATATACAAGTGATATCACACAGTCTTTGTGTTTCTCTGTCTGACTTATTTCACTTAGCATATGGAGGATATTTTGCTATCCAGATTTTCAAAAGCTAGGACTTTAAGAAGCAATGTTGTGGAGACAAGCTGAATATATATTTTTTCCTCTGGGAAAAATTAAGGCTAAATCTATAAGTCTTTGTGCGTAACAGATGGATCTGAGCTTTCTCTATTTCTGTTTAAATAACCTAAAGTAGTTGTCAGGGAGTGAAAGTTGTTCCATGTTGGCATGTCGGCAGGAGCTCTCACAACACTGAAGCTCTTCCGTTTGCAGCCACTTAGGCGAGTCCTACCGGTGGCACAGGGGTAGACGGATAGACCTCCCCAGGTCCGCTGCTGCCATCAGCCTCTGGGCCGGAGCTACCCGCTCGTCGCGATCCCGGGTGCGGAGGGCCCTCCCGCGGGAGGAGCGCGGGGCGTGGAGGGCGTGGGCCGGGGGCGGGGCGAGCCGCAGACGGGGTGCTCGCAGGGAGCTGTCAGTGTCAGGCTCCGGAGAGGAAGTGCTGTAGGTCCCAGAGGAGCGTGAGCCGAGCGGCCGGCGCAGCGTGAGACAGCACATCCTGCGCGCGCCGGGCCCGCCGCCCTCGGGAAGCGCACGAGCGCCGCCGCCGCCGCCGCCGGGGAGCCGTGGCCACGCTCTCGAGCCCAGTTCCGCCGCCGCCGCCGACCGCGTCCAGGTAAACGGGAGCGGGGGGTCGCGCTCCCTGGGCCAGCGCCTCCGCGCCCCTCCTCAACCCTCCAGCCCCCGGGTTGTCGGCTTCTGGAGCCGCTGGGCAGTAGTGCGGCCGCGGCAGCCGCAGCCGGACCTTGGCCTCGGTCCCCTCCCCGGGCTCCTGCGTGCTCCGCGGCGCCCGAAAGTGGCCAAACCCCGCCCCCCCCCACCTCCCCCGGCAGCGGCAGCCCCTTGCTGCGGCTCTCCCTGCTGAGCCAGGAGGTGAGGGCAGATGAGAAAGAGTGAGTAGTGGTGTCATCACCTTGTGGGCTGGGAGGGGCGTCCCAGTGCGCCCCGCCTCGGTTTTCTCCTGGGGAGCAGAAGGTTAGCGGCAGTGAAATCCGCACCCCTCAGGGCAACCAGCTGACGGCCCCCGAGGGAGGGGGGAGCTGCAGAGGGAGAGGAATGGATGCTGTTTGAGTACATTTTAAGCTGTCTGCAAAGCTCTTAGATGCTGTTGTTATCCGCCAAGTCGAAGGAAGCGAATATACTTCCAGCAAGGCATTAATTAAACACACGCAAGAAGGTGCCAGTTTCTCTCACTGCTGCAAAAAAAAGTGTGGCTGGGGGATGTGTTTTAGTAAACACCTTCGCGGCCGCGTGCCTCTCCTTCCCCCACTCCCACTACCGCATCGCTCTGGCCTTATAAATCCGTGCGTCGTCATCGTAAGGTCAGTGACCCTGGCGACACTGATGGGAACTGAGTGTGCGGGAGTCTCATGACTTGTAATAAGGATGAACAGAAACCCAGGATCAGGACAGGAAATTACTTAGGAAATTAGAGGCTCAGCAAACTGCAGCAGATGGAATATATTCGTTATCCTGGACTCTCCCACATCTAGGTAAGGGGCAGAACAAGTAGCCAGCCATTTTCTTGCCTGGAATGCCTTTCAAGTGAGCATTGTAGACTTATTGTAGTTCAGGGTTGTGCAAAATTGCTTCTAAATATTCCAGATTAGCAGAAAGCATAGCCAACAGTAAGGCATGGTAGCTGCAGAAGACATCATATGGGTAATATTAGCACAGATATGGGTGACTGCCTCTGTATACATTTTCACTGCGGAAATTATAGAGAAACACGTTGGTCAGTATTAGTAAATTTGAAATTTGCACTCAGTGCAAGTTTCGGCATGGAAAAAAAGGACCCAAACTCTGCTCTTCTGACTATGTTTCTTAGTAAAATAAAATCGTACATTGCTACCACTAACTCATCAAATGTTCTCTTCATAGGAGCCAACTCCCAATCTTTCTTAAGGTTTGAGGATCCAGTGCTCCAAGAGCCATTTCTTTAGAAAATCTTCTAGCATCATCATTGGTATGTTTAATTAATATAGTTGGGGGCCCAATGCAGGCTTTTTTCAGCTTGTGCAGCTCTGGGCCCCATTTTTGGCCCATAACATCTTCCACATCTCTCTTTTTCTTCCCTGTGTCAGGCACTGATGCACCCTGCTTCCTCTCTCTTGGACCTCAGGGTTGCTGAGCTACCCTGCTTCCTCTCTCTTGGACCTCAGGGTTGCTGAGCTTCTGCACAGTGCCCTGGAGGAGAGGGATGGTTCAGCCCCTCCCCACACCCAGCCTTTCCTTCTCTCCTACTAGAAATAAGTCCTGAAGCTTTTTTGGTGTTACAGGTCTATATCATTAGGTATAATCACCACTAGAGATATGGGCAGAGAAGATAAACTCAACCGACAGAAAAGTGGAGCAGAGTTCTCACAAGTGGTGGTCCCTGGCCCCTAGTTTCTAGTGAACGGAGATAGTAAGAAGAAGTCATCAGGCATTTCTCATCATGTTTCATGTCTAAGAGGGGGCTCTATGAACTTTGTTCCCACCCCTCCTACTTCCCCAAAGATTCCTTCCAGAGTCTACATTTAATAAATGAGCCTTTTCCTTGACTCCAGTGCTGAGTCAAGTAATTCTTGGAGATAAAGCCTGGGTGCTGCTCTGTTCATGTTCAAAACAACCATGTAGACGAGTCTTGTAAAATACATGCTAAGTTTTTAAACCCAGCCACGTCTCTTAGCACAGACTATGTGTACAGGCTTCATCAACAGTTACATCAGTGGGCCACTCATCCTCCCTGGTCACCTTGTTTCCTTCTGTCACCTAATAGCATCAAATGTAAAGGTCACACACATGCATTGCAAACTTAAGTATATTCTTGCATCACCTTGTTCTCCCGATACTTTGCCCCATCAAATAAAACAAAGGTTGATAATAATATTCTGAGCACTTTAGCAGTGCTCAGTACATTTCCTAAATGTATTGCACTGCCTTTGCTGAATGTATTACATTACCAATACATTTACTACAATGTACTGAGCACTTGACCAGGCATTGCACTTTAAACTACTTCTCATGTATTAACTTCTTTAATCCTCACAAAAATCTGATGAGGTAGATATTATTTGTAATCCTATTTGACAGGCAAGGAAACTAAGACACGAGGATGTCAAGTAACTTTCTGAAAATTGCGTGGCTAATAAGTTGTAGAGCCAGGATTTGAACCTGGGCAATCTGCCTGTACTGTTCTATAGGACAGTTTATATTGGTTAATTTTCATATATTGAATACCAGGCTCTTATGTTATCTCATTTCAATCCCTATATTAATCTTATGAAGTAGACATTATTATCCATATTTTACAGATGATGAAAAACTGAGTTAAGTGATATACTTAATACATAGCAGAGGTAGGATTCATATCAGGTCTGACTCTAAAACCAGTAGTCATCCATTTTAGCTAGCGTCCCCTATGAGAAACAAAAGCTGAGCTTGTCTGTTTCTTTTGGGTGTGTTGCCCATTTTCCTTGTGAGCCATTGCTGTTTCTTTTAAGCCTTAAGTGTAGCCATACTTTTTTGCCAGTTGATTGGTAGATGTGGATGATATGGCAAAACCAACGTAGGACCATAGCTCTTTTGAAGTCAGATATTGCCTTCGTTCTGTCTCCTTAATGAAACTAGTAATTCCCCATAATACTTTGTGGATCTCAAATACCATGTAAATAGTTGTTCCACTGATCAGGGATCCCTTTTACTAGAAACTGTTGCGTCTTCTACATTCCCTAGAAAATGTGAGAAAGTATGTTCTTTTGGGGACTTTGCTGGGACCGTGAACTTCTAGGGTTCACTTCTTTTGAGAATTAACTAAAGTTAACTTCACTCTCATTACTCTGAAACTTATAAACCATTGCCCAGGTCCGTGTAAAAAATGAGTCCTCTTGACTGGGAGCTCTTCGTTGGTACCCAGGACTTGTTTCCTTTGCTTCTCTGCTGGAAGCCTGGCACCAGACTGTCAGCGTGAAGCTTACATTGTAACATAGACGCCACTACCCAGGTGCCAGCTGAGGAGCCACATGTTTATAAAGCATCTCCTGAGTCTTTGTTTAGAGGAGTCTTCTGTTTTTTCTGCGGTACGCGGGCCTCTCACCGCTGTGGCCTCTTCCGTTGCGGAGCACAGGCTCCGGACGCACAGGCTCAGCGGCCATGGCTCACAGGCCCAGCCCCTCCGCGGCATGTGGGATCCTCCCGGACCGGGGCACAAACCTGTGTCCCCTGCATCGGCAGGCGGACTCCCAACCACTGCGCCACCAGGGAAGCCCTAGAGGAGCCTTGTTAAGCAGGAGTCATAGGCACCATGGAGGGCAGGCATATGAGAGTTTTCAGGTGGTCATTGAATCTGATATAATTGATGCAACATTTTATGCATTTGTGCTAAATGCAGCTTTCTAGGGAAAGACTGGGTATTTGTGACTAAAAAGAGATTAAGGACCACTGGTTCAAGTGCACTGTTTAGGAAGGGGGAGGAGCAGAGGCCATTCTGCTGAAATGCGTTGGAAACAAGGCAAACTATCCTGTTAGAACCAGCCAAGAAAAAATGTTCTTGGCTATCAGGACATTGCTGGTATTTCACTACAGAGGCATGCTACAGTGCCCAGGTCCAAGTACAACATATACTAATGCATGCTGCAACCAAGTGAGGTCTTGAGGACCTCAGGCAGCCCTAGCACTGCTCGCCGTTCACTAGGCACTTACCCTTTTCACACTTAGGGTTCATCGAATCTTCCCAACATCCCTGTAAGGCTGACATTTTTATCTGCATTTGACAAACAAGGAATCAGATGATTGGAAACATTAAGCCACTCGGTCAAGGCCACATGAGGCCAGTTAGTAGAAGGGCTGGGTTTCAAATGTAGGTTGGCCAGAGTCCAAAGCCTGTTTATTCCCTTCCCAACATATTTCATTGTTTCTCTATGTGGGACGCCAAAAAGTACTGTTTAGTGTAGCTTTTCATTGTGGCAGGACAGAGTTCCTCAAGAACACTCTAACATGCTGATAGGAAAAGCCTAAATGTGTTATCAAATGGGAACAAGAAAATTAGACATTTCTCAGCGTGGCAGAGGATAAGCGAGCCCTGCTTTCCCTTGAGGTGTGTGCTCGTGCCCCACACATTTGATTCTCAGGTGTGCCCAGGTATCTTGCTGAGCAGCGAATGCATAGCAGTCTGCAACCAAGTCCAGAGAATTGATTGGTTGGTTTTGCCGGGGTAGCTACAAGACTTTATTCGTTGCAAAAATGAACTTACGTCAAAGCTGAGTTGTAAGCTGTGCGGTGGTGTTCTGGGGCTTACTTGATATAGTGGCTTCGTCGTGATCCGGAACACTAACTTGGTACTTAGTCCTGGGGGGACCTCTTTTTACCAGATGACCTTACATGTCCTTTAGTTTTCGGGTCGTGTCAATCCGGCGATCCATTTTTGGGTACAGACCAGCTAATGCCATCGGTGTGGCAAACACATAAAGCAGAAATTTATGTTAGAGTCAAGAGCATTCTTTATAATAAAAATGAGCCTCAGGCACTGTAGAGGATGGCTGCCTTTGATCAGCAGATTGGCCTGGGAACAGACACCAGTGTGCTTCATTATGCGTCAACCTTTTTTCTCTCCTGTAGCCTCTAAAGGTTTTTAAAAAGTTTACTGCTCCCTCACCCCCACACATTTTAGGTTGGTATCTAACATTTTTATTGTTAGTTTAAAGAATCGCAATGAATATAATTTCCATAATATTGTAAACTTTGACATTTAAAAATAAAATGATGACATCATTCTTTGAATCCAAATTAAAATCTAAGTGCTATACCAACCTCTGTTTAAAAAGTACCTGAAGAAGCTCTTCAACAAAAGGGTATTTTTATACCCTGTGGTCAAGCATCACAGTAAGATTTGGGTTTCCTTTTTTTTCCCCTGGTAATGGAGGTGGGAAAGGAGGCCCTGAATGATCGTACAACCACAGGTGTGTTCTCTGGTTGGTCAGTTTTTGGAAAGCCTACAGACAGAAGTTCTGGATCTCAAAATTACGATGTTATTAGCTCATAATAACATTCCTGCATGCTCTTTAGAAAGCCTCATGGATGCCAGCGGCACACAATGCCAGTTTGAAGAGCACATATTTATCTAGCACAGGTGCTGTGGGTTACAGTTCACTGCGGGGCCCGTGCCGGGAGTCGGGTCCATGGCCTTCGTCGGTGTGGCTCAAACTCAAGGTGGCAGGGCCAGAAAGAACAGCAGAGCCACTGGTCCCATCTCTTGCCCTCAGGCAGGTGACTGTATGGATAGTTGTCTTTCTTCTATTTAGGGATTTACAGGAAGAGATCTGTCCATTCCAGTGTTTTTAGATCACTGGTTCTCAGCCAGGAGTGATTGTCCTTCCCAGGGGACATTTGGCGATGTCTGGAGACATTTTTGGTTATCACATTTGGGGAGAGAGGGTGGCTGTAGGCATCTGTAGTGGGAAGGATCGGGGTGCCGCTGGACAGTTTACAATGCACAGAACAGCCAAGGTTAAGAAGCCCTGCTTTAGATGTTCTGGTTTTCTATTGAAATCTTCCCTGCTGTAATTTAAGTCCATTTCTTTGGTCTTCTATAAGATAAGAAGAGCATAACATTTAAAAGGCAGCATAAGGGAAAGGAAAGAAAAAGCCTGATATTCCACTGACTGCCTGTGTGAGCCTCAGTTTCTTCATCTGTGAAATGGGGATAACAATACTTGGCTTGCAAAATTATTGTAAGGATTGCAGATAATGAGAGTACTGGATCCAATATGTGGTACATGCTCAATGCGTGGAAGATATTTTTTTATTATTCAACAGCCATGATATCACTCTCTAGCCTTCTCTTCTCAGGGACTTGTGTGATCTTGCCCTGCTTTGAACCAAAGGTATGCTTTTAAAAAATGAATTATGCTATGTACCTGCCTCCTTCCACTTCAAGACACTAGGCTCCCTGAGGCATCCTTTGTATCTTTCAGCAGAGGGTCTTACACGTGGTAGATCTCAACGAGCTTTGTTGACCTGAAATATTAGCCGGAATAAATCCCACTTAATTTTCCTTTTATTATAAGATTTAATTCTTTCCCCCGTGGATTATTTTAATGTGTTCAGTAAAACATTCACTTCCTTAAATGTAGCCGCTATTGCACGTCTGGGCCCAATATGGACGTGGGCTTGGTAATGCCTAGAATTCTGGAAGCCTTGCCTTCCTGAATCAGGATCACATTGAACATTTCTGCTGGGGGAAGGGCAGTCTTGAGGAAAATAATCTTTCATTCTAGAAGTGACGTGTAGGATGGTTTGAGTCTTGTGTTTTCCTTTATGAGTCCCTTGGTCTAATTCTTTTGATCTGGCTTTGATCTGACACTCTCTGAGCAGGGCAGTACTTGGGTTCCTTTCTGGGAGGGGGAGGGGAAATTTTGATTCATTTGTCAGATTTCTATTTTATGCTAATATCTAGAGTGAAACCAAGAGTAACACATGTTTTTTAAATAGCTCTGATGAATAAATGATGACAATATTTTATATCCTTTGCCTATAGTTTCCCTTGTACGGTACGATTTTCCCGCTCTAACTTGAAATAGTACCCATTTCTTTGTTTGACAAGCTGGAGGTTTTAGTAATTGAAATGGAATGAAGTTCTCTCCTTTTGAAAGTAGTTTAGATCCTGTTGTGCACATATGTAAGCCTTTAAAAGTTGATCAAGTTGTTGAATATTATAGTGGGCCCATGTGGAGAGGATGATCATGGGATTCTGTCTCAGAATCAGCTTGTGGGATTTTAGTTGTTGCTGGGTTTGGGTGGCTGAAAGGGTAGAAGGCCCTGTGGGGAATGTGTGTTTTGACAGTGTCCCCTTTTAAAATGAAGCGTGTCTCCTGTTTCACCATCCCCCCCATTAGTATCAAAATAGCAAGGGGTTGTGGGAATTGGTGTGTATTTTGTGGGAGAAAGAATAACAGAAAACTTCTCTGCTTGTTTCCTTGAAAAGTGTGACTTTGTTCACTTTCAGAAGGTATAGGTTACCACTGGCTCCGAAAGAGGATCCTCTCTCTTTGAATGTTTTCAGGCTCAGAGGAAAGTGAGAGTCTATTTACCTAAGTTAAAATGCCAAACTAAATCTCCCAATGCAAATATGGACCACCCAGGGACTTTGTAAAGGCCAGGTTTGGGGTTTTGAATACAGATTTTCCTGCTTCCTCTTTTAAGCTTTTCAATATTTTTCGAATGCTGCTGAAAAGTAATTGGCATATCAAGCAAGGATGAAATCTCATATCTTTTGCCATGAACTTTAAAGGGGGGAATTGTACTCATTTCCTTTGAGAGCCCTTTGTTTTTCAAAATAAAGAAATATGAATTACTAAAATTTGAAGGCCAAGTTGTAGATTTCAGTTTAAAGTAGATAGAAAAGTTGGGTTACAAAACAGTTATAGGAGAGGAGAAGGATACTCTCTTCAAATGTTCCCTTTCCCAAGTACATTGTGCCTAGACAGAGCCATTTACCTCAATAAACTGGGTAGAACTTTGCTTTGGGGGATGGGCGAGGGTATTGGAAACATCACCTCAGTTAGAAAACAAAATTAAACTGAGTAAATTTAAAAAATCTTATTGGGGGCTTCCCTGGTGGCACAGTGGTTGAGAGTCCGCCTGCTGATGCAGGGGACGCGGGTTCGTGCCCCCGTCTGGGAGGATCCCACGTGCCGCGGAGCGGCTGGGC
Organism: Neophocaena asiaeorientalis asiaeorientalis; assembly: GCF_003031525.2. Classification (NCBI taxonomy): domain Eukaryota; kingdom Metazoa; phylum Chordata; class Mammalia; order Artiodactyla; family Phocoenidae; genus Neophocaena; species Neophocaena asiaeorientalis. The sequence goes on along the minus strand of NW_020175410.1, from coordinate 10,905,656 downwards.
CCGTGAGCCATGGCTGCTGAGCCTGCGTGTCTGGAGCCTGTGCTCCGCAACGGCAGAGGCCTCAACAGTGAGGACCCGCGAACTGCAAAAAAAAAAAAAAAAAAAAAAAAAAAAAAATCGGGTTTTTTTCAGCAAAATATGAATTGGGTAGCATCCCATCTAGCAGATGGAAAGGAGCTCTGAAGAGCTTTACAAAATGAAAGACCGCTGTAGGCAGAAGGGAGCAAGACAAGGAAGTTACTAGGGAAAGAGTGGATTGTTTGTGGCAAGGTCACGTTCCTTTAGGGGATGGCAGGGTCTGTGAGGCAGGTTACCTGCTTAGTGCTGATCAGTAATTCCGGATACACCAGTTTAAGTCTCTACACCCAGGAGAGGTTGAAACTGTAATTAAGTTAGGTATTAAGACTCAGTGTGGTGATGTGGGTTAGCACAAGTGACTCTGTTTGGGGCCTGTTGTCTCTCTCTCTCTCTCTCTCTCTTTTTTTAATAACAATTCCTGCCTTTTGATCAGACTCTTAGCTTTACTGAGAGATGTGATCAAAATTTAAGGCGTTAACACCACTCCCAGCTACCGCTCTGAAGTTCTCATGTTTTTTTTTTACTCATCCTCTCTGTGGTATTCACAGGTCACAAGTTCAAGTTCACATTTTTTACATCGGTCATTTTCTTTGCTTCTTTTCTGAAATTCCAGTCTTAGAGAAATCATTTGCTTGGTGGTTGGCTGCTGCGAACATGCATTTAAAGCTTTTGTGAGAATGCATCGTGCCAGGGAGATTACTATGATTGTTCTACGCAGGACGATTCCCAATGTCTGGAGTGCACTTCAGAGCCATGGTCCTCAAGACCCAAGTGATCAAAATCTGTGAAGTCAAAGAAAGACCCCATTGAAGGAGTCACTTTCTTAAGCCAACTGACTTGCTCAGTGATCTTATACAGCTGAGTTTCAACTTCCCCAGAAGTGTGAATACGGGTACAACAGGTGGTGGTGACCATAGCACAGACACCTAGTTCAGCTAAAAGACAATCAAGGGCTATCCTATTATCAGGACCGACCTTGGCCAGAGAGTCTAAGGATTTTTCTCGGGCAGCTCTTGCTTTAGAAGTGGATTCTGCAATGTTTTCAGGAGTTAAGGAGAGATTCTTAATCATAGCTTCATTTGTACTCACTCTGAACCAGGGAAGTAGGGACCTGCCAACAGAAGCAAGTCCAGAATCATGAGCATCTGGTAGGTCTTTTCTAACTCAGTGATGTGAATTCAGGAGAGGTGACCCATGAGCTGTGTCAGTCTGTGAACAGTTAGGGGCACAGTTAGGTTACCTAAGAGGTATTGCCCAGTTATATGCCAGCCATCCAGACACTCGTAGGCCCACGGAGAATAATAACCACTACAGACAAAGGTAAATCCCGAGGGGACACAAAGCACTCCCGCTAATGTGGCACTGTCGATGAATTCATTCGAAGGGATTGTTGCATTTACCCATTCAAGACAAGGGTCAGTTAGGTTCCAGCGCATTTGGGAGGTGAATCTCCTAACCTGAAATAAAAAGTTGCTCTAAATTCCTTGCAAAAATGCGTGCTGCCGGTGAGATCTTTTCATGTTTGGGGGAAGATCTGATTTAGATCATCATAAGAATGTGAGTGTGCAAATGTACTACAGTTTGTGTAGGTGTTTATGTCTAATTGGTCAAGTAGAGTTATCAGTGGAGAAAGTTAAAACAAGCACTGGCTATAAAAGTTGGACTCTGTAAGTGCCTTCTAAGGGGAGTCAGTTATAGTTTGTGGTGACGTTGGGAATAGAAGAATAATTGGTCACAGGGAGGACTAGGGGGTCTCTAGCATTGTGGACAGATCAGAGATTTTGATGACAAATGCAACAGTCTGAAAGATTATCCCCCTTCACAATGGCCCGGAAGATAACAGATGATGGCGTTATCTTTCCAGGCCAATGCCAGAGTGAAGGAAAGACAGGGAAGAAGAAAGGGGTTTATGTTTACTTAAAGTATGAAGGCTTGATCTGGTGTTTGGTAGAAGCAGTCTATCTTGATGTTGGCTACTTTTCTTCCTAGTCAGTTTGGTTTGCAGGTCTCCAGTGTTTGTATAGGACCAGATATCAGGTGGAGCCTTCTTAAGCTTTGAGATATGTACCCAGGGATCAGTGCCTTTTAGTTTTGCAGTGGTGTCAGCAGTCAGGAGCACTTGGTAAGATCCCTTCCAGCTGAGTTCAAGAGCTGTCTTCCTCTGATGATGTTTCCAGAATACCCAGTCACGAGGCTCCATACTGTGGCCAACAGGATCCTTTGAATTGGGATCTGGGAGAGCTTTTTTTAATCTGTTGGTGATAAGGTTCAGCAGAAGACATTAAAGACTTACAATAGCTGGTCATGTTAATGTGAAATAACAAGGAATCAACAGAAAATTGGTACACAGTAGACACTGGCCTGCTGGTGACTATGTCACGCGCAGTAAGTTTATGTTTCCCTAAAGGGGTACTGCGAATAGTCAGCAAAACCAGAGTCAATACCTGAGGCCAAGGGACTCTAACAATTTGAGCAAGTTTGGAGGTTTTGAATTTGAGGATCCATTACTTCTCTGAACCTTGCCTGATGATTGAGCGTTACAGGGACAGTGACGATTTCAAGAAGTTTACAAGGGTTTGTTAAAGCTTATATGATTTGCCCAGTGAAGTGGTTACCCCAGTTGAAGATTGTGGAAGGTACACCTCACGTGGGAAACACGGTTTCTAACAGTTTCTTTGCCACTGTGAAGGCATCGGCCTTGCAGCAGGGGAAGGCTTCAATCCATCCAGAAAACACACACACGGTAAGAAGAACATATTGATAACTCATGCTAGGTGGCAGTTGAATGAAGTCCAGCTGCAGGTGTTCAGAGGGTCCAGAGGGAGGAGGTTTGTGGCCTCTGGGAACAGACATAGTTTTTTCAGGATTATGGACCTGACAGGTCAGACACTGGTGGTGAACTGTTTTCATAATTTTATAGAAGGCCCTCCACCAGTGTTTATTCCTGATTTCAGTCATTTTACTTGCACCATGGTGGGTGAAGGAATGCAAAAACCGAAAAATGGGGTTTGCCAGGGAGTCAGGAAGAGCCAGGTACCATCTGGGTTTCCTGTAGCCCTGACCGGTCATTGAATTTACAACCATTGTTTGCCCATCGTGATTTCTCTGACTCAGAAGCAGGCTGTTGCCTGTTGCAAGGACATCGGGGTGGCAAAAGTCTGGAACAAGGGCTCTTTTTTTTTAATTTATCTATTTATTTTGGCTGCATTGCGTCTTCGTTGCTGTGCGCAGGCTTTCTCTAGTTGTGGTGAACTGGGGCTACTCCTCGTTGCGGCGTGTGGGCTTCTCATTGTGATGGCTTCTTGTTGACAGGACATGGTGTCACGAAATGGGATGTTATTACCTCGAGGTCTTGGGGCTCACCTTCTTCAGGTGGGGGTAGTAACGTAGCAGGATTAAGGACCTTATAATGTTTAGATGCAATTTAGGTGGTGAAAGCAGAAGGATCTCATAGGAGGTTAGTCTGTTTGCAGAGAAATGTTGAGTCAATTCAGAATTAAGAAGACCTCGGACAATATGAGGAGTTTGTAAATAAATGTCATTTCCTAGGGTTAAATCTGCTGAGGCTTCTGCTAACTTTGCAGCTACAGCCTTAAGGCAGTTGGGATAGGTACGAGCAACTGTATCGAATTGTGTCCCGTAATAAACACTAGGCCTATGCTTACCGTGTTCTTGTGTGAGCATTCTCCAGGGGTTGGTTATCTCTCTCTTGTACAACTAAGGGGAAAGGTTTTGAAGTTGGGTGGCCCTGGGGCAGGCGGTTCTTGCAGCACTTGTTTTAGTTTGATAAAGGCCTGCTCATTTTTATCTTCCCCAGGAAATGGTTCAGGGACTGAGTTTTTAGTGAGTTCATAGAGCAGGAAAGCCACGAGAGAAAAATTAGGAGCCCATAGTCTGCAATAACCAGCCAGGCCTAGGAATCCACAAAGTTGTCGCTTAGGTGTTGGCCTAGGGAATTCTTGGATTAGCTTAATTCATTTTGGAGACAGCTGGATTCCTTCAGCGCTTAGATTATGACCTAGGTAATGAGTAGTGTCTGGAGATAATTGTAATTTTTCCTTGGAGACTTTATGTCCTTTTTTAGCTAACTGTTGTAGCAAGTAAGTGGAATTCTTTATGGATGCCTCTTTGGTAACAATCTAGCAAAAGGTCATTTATATTCTTACTGTAGAAGGGTCGATTTCCTAGGAACCTGGAGGGTACATAAATTTTGGTGGAGCACTTGGGAAACATCAGAAGGGGCCTCAGTGAACCCTTGAGGCATGCCTGTCCAGGTATATTGTTGACTGTTCCAAGTAAAGATACATAGATAGTGGCTGTTGGGGTCCCCAAGGATGCTGAAGAAGACAAAGCTCCACAACGGTGAACCATCTTGAGTCTGATGGAACTTGTGACAAAGGATTTTGGGGAATGGAACAGCTGGAAAATGGGGAGTCTCGTTAATAGCTTTCGAGTCCTGGACAAATCGCCATCCCCACCCATTAGGTTTTGGGACTGATAAGACCAGGTGTTACAGGGGCTGGTACAGGGCATGGTTAGCCCCTGTGTGAATTGGTCTTCTGTTATTGGTACGAAGCCTTGTGTGGTCTTAGGTTTTAATGGCTATTGAGTCAGTTTAGGAAGAGGTTTAGATATGTTTCTCCGAATTTTTATAGGCTGTGCACTTCTTATTCTCCCAGTGTCAGTGTTAGAGGTAGCCCACAGATTTTCAGGCACCTCGATTAAGTTAGAGGTCTTTTGCTGGAATTCTTCCTCTTCTGTATCAAGGACAGATTGTAAAGAACATAAAAGATCAGGTTCCGGTTGGTCAGGACATTCTAAGGTGAGGTCTCCATGAGAAGCAAAATTTACTAGCCCTTTTAATTTAGAAAGGAGATTGCTACCTAATAGATTGACTACAACTGTATCACATAGCAAAAAGGAATGTTTTTCAGTGAAAGGTCCCAGAGTCATTTGTACTGATTGAGATAGAATTTTATTAGATACCCACTGTGGAAACTTCTTTTTCACTCCAAAGCATTTGTTGTCCTCTGGGGTTTAAAGTAGAGTGTAGCTCTGGTATCTATCACAATTTGGCAGGGTTTCCCATTAAATTTTAATTTCCCCTTGGCTATGTAAAGGAATTACTGGTGGCAGTTTACCAGAGAATCTGTCAGAGTCCTGTCAACTCTTGGAGGGGCCCATATGAGGGCCCTGCTTTGGGGGGAAGATATGAGAGAATTTAAGTTGATGTTGAAGAATTTTTACGGGATCAATGAGAGCAATCTTTTTTCCAGTACCCCAGTTGATTACAATTGAGACATGGATCCCTAGGCCAATGTTTTGATGATGGACCCTCTTGGAGGGTGTAGTGTGGGAGGCCCAGGTATTATTTTAGGTCTCTGGCCTTGGAACTACTGTAGTTGTAAAGGCTAATAGTTTGGCAGATTTTTGTTTACGGTCTTATTCCAAAGTCCTTTCAAAGTGCTCAGCAGTGGTCATGAGTTCAGTCAAACCAGTGGCCTCCTGTCCTATTTTCTGCCTTTTTATCAATCTGCTAATCTCAGGAGATAATCCATTTACAAGTTGGGCAACTAGAGCAGGTTGGGTGACATCATATATTGTATGGAACCCAGGATGCCTTAGGAAGAGAGCTTCCAGTTGGGTTTTGAAGTCGGCCACAGATTCATTTTTTGTTTGCATGTTTGAATAACAGACCAATCATCGCGGGCAAGGAAGACTCTAGGAATGGCTATTAGAAGATCAGCTGCATCTTGCAAGCTTTTTCTGCTCTGTAAGGGGACCGTGATGAAGATCGAGGATCTCAAATATCATCAGTAGGGTTATGCCATCCTGCTTCTCGCATATGGCAGCCCCAGATCATAGGCTCCAATGAGGACTCTAAATACTTCAGAAAACTTTTGGGGATCCTCCGTGGGTTTAGGAAATTCTTTAATTATGGTCCTTAGCTTGGTCTTTGTCCGAGAAGTGAAAGATACCTGGGGAGGATCTCCTGCAGCCTTGGATGGGTGGTTTATTTTAAAAGGTGACTGTCCAGGGTGGAAAGGCAGTTTAGATAGAGAATTAGAGAGCATGAGCGCTCAGGTAAAGGTGGATAGAGGGGAGCGGTGGGAGTTGCGTGTCTTACTGTCTTTTAGGTACCTCTTGCATCTTTTTAAATTTTTAATTAGCCTTTTGCAATGAATTTTTTAATGATGCTGTTTTGGAATCTTGAAGCTTTTTGGAAGCTTCTGCATACCAATTGAAATAGGTATCCCATTCTGTTTGTTGATTTGGGAACTCTTGCTTTCAAATGTACTTCTTAAATGAACAGTCAATCTAATTGGAACATTTCCTATCATGGCCATTGTAATTCTAGGTTGTTTTTAGTAAGATTTTGCAATTTTTGTAGATATATACAGTTTCCAGGACTATAGTTCTTAGAGAAAGTGAGCAGGTGTGCCAGAAGGTGGCATTCTCAACTCTGGCACTTAAAGATTCCCCCCCCCCTTTTTTTTTTTAAGCTAGGTAGGTCTTGGGTCTCTCTGAGCCAAATTAATACCTAAGAGGGATGTGCTGGTAGACCGGGGATTGTGTGGTGTTTTACAATATACCTTGTTGGATGAAAATTTTCTTGGGTTTAGTGGGTGACCTAGTGTCAGTCTAGCCATTCTGTGACCAACCTATCTAGCACAGGAGTCTTAGAGTAAGGTAGCACTCTAACAGCTTTTAAGTTCTCAATCCAGGCCCACCAGTTTTGCACCTTTTGGCTTCTGAGATTCCATTAGCGATAGCCTGTATCTGTATAAACGAGATAAACAAACAATGTGCGCATTAAGACACCAGCAGCACCAAAGACATGTTCCTGTGGACTGGCCTTGTGTGTACCACCAGCAATTCTCAGTGTGATACTGGGGACTGGGGAAAGGACTGAATCAGCAGGACCCCAACAGATAGTGACTGCAGACTAGGATTCCAAATAAATGAGGAATTGCAGACTGAATCACCAGCAGCTCCCAACGTGGAACTAGGGATTTTAGTCAAATAGGGAAATGTGGATTGAAGCAAGGGTAGGGACTTGGGTTCCAGATGGAACTGTCTGCCAGCTGAAGGTGACCGGCTAAGCCCTGGACTGGAAAGTCAGTTAGATTGGGACCTCTACACAAAGACAGCAGAGCTGAGAACTGAGAGGAACTTACAGCCCTCAGAGATGATGAGAAACAAGAGAATTCAGAGGATTTGTGGGTACCATGCCTGTGTTTCTCATCATCCCTGAAGCTGTGAAAAGTTTCTTTTGAATCCCACTGCCGCCACCAAGTCTGTTAAAAAACAAAATTCAACTGAGTAAATTTTAAAGATCTTATTGGCTTTATTCAACACTTCATGCATCAGGCTGCATCCCATTTACCTCACTAGTGCCGAGAAGGTAATTCCAGATTGACTAGTTTAAGATTCTGCTCCTGGGAGGGATTGAAACTTTAATTAAGTTAGGTATCAAGTTTTGGTTTGGTGACATAGACTTAGCACAGGTGACTCAATTTTGGGCTTGTTGTCTCTTTTGTTTTAACACCCCTTGACAATGTCAACCCCATCATTGCCTTCCTAAACACTGGGAAGGTAGATCTGGGCAGCAAGTGGAAAAGAATATTTTGTAAACTCTTTGGGGAAAATTCAGAATGAAAGTTACTTTAACCAGGACACGTGTTCGGACAACCATATGTTTAATAATGACAGTGCTTTCTTAGTCTTTACACCTGTTAAAGAAAAATTTATTCATAATACTTGTTAAAGAAATGGTAAGGCAGGCTTTATTCAGGGTGACTATGTGTCGTGATAGATATTAGGACCACTGCGATGGGGTTTTGCAACGGGGAGAAAGATTGTGCTCAACTCTGAATACAAGGACAGTTAGGAATTTATAGCCAAGTAGCCGGGTGGGGATCAGTGGATGGAAAATTATTAAGAGGAAACATCAGGGATAAGGGCAGGGATTCAGGCTAAACGAACCTAATAGGATTCTTGATAAAGGCAGGCCAAGGTGATCAGCTGTCACTTGGGAGGTGGTGGGGTGTGAGGAATCCCATCAGATATCAATCAGGTGCTGGAGTTCAGATATCGCGGGTGAGGGATTCTGGCGAAACTGACTTCTCAGGACTCTTGCTAAAATTGGGCTCTTGAGAACACGCCCACAGACTGGGCCTAGTTGAAAACCACTCGGAGGAACCTGTCTAGGGTTTGGTCAAGGACAGAGTCTAGTCTTCGTGACACCCTTTTCAGAGGGCAGTCCCCAGCAGGCTTGGGTGGGGGGTGGTAAAGGAGGGTACTGGAAGCTGCCAACACCAAATCAAGAAAGGTGAAAAGTAACCAGAATGCTGGATCATTGGAGTGTGCTGGGGCCATGGGAGTGTACTGATAGGGTTAGGCTGCGTCATGATTCAATAAAAAACAACTCCCAAACCTGAGCGGAGCAGCACGATGAAAGATTTTTCTCACTCGTGTTACATGTCTAGTGTGGGTGAGTAAGGGGCCCGGGTTACCATGTTCACTCAGAGACTTATGCTGAGAGAGGTTTCATCTTGGTAAGTGTGCCCTAGTCCCCCCTGACATTTCATTAGCCAGAGCAGATCAGATGGCTGTCCTC